>NC_045439.1:80905161-81116843 GCF_002776525.5 Piliocolobus tephrosceles
AGTGGTGAGAGAGGGCATCCCTGTCTTGTGCCAGTTTTCAAAGGGAACTTTTCCAGTTTTTGCCCATTCAGTATGATATTAGCTGTGGGTTTGTCATAAATAGCTCTTATTATTTTGAGGTATGTTCCATCAATACCGAATTTGTTGAGCGTTTTTAGCATGAAGGGCTGTTGAATTTTGTCAAAAGCCTTTTCTGCATCTATTGAGATAATCATGTGGTTCTTGTCTTTGGTTCTGTTGATATGCTGGATGACGTTGATTGATTTGCGAATGTTGAACCAGCCTTGCATCCCAGGGATGAAGCCCACTTGATCATGGTGGATAAGCTTTTTGATGTGCTGCTGAATCCGGTTTGCCAGGATTTTATTGAGGATTTTTGCATCGATGTTCATCAGGGAGATTGGTCTAAAATTCTCTTTTTTTGTTGTGTCTCTGCCAGGCTTTGGTATCAGGATGATGCTGGCCTCATAAAATGAGTTAGGGAGGATTCCCTCTTTTTCTATTGATTGGAATAGTTTCAGAAGGAATGGTACCAGCTCCTCCTTGTACCTCTGGTAGAATTCAGCTGTGAATCCATCTGGTCCTGGGCTTTTTTTGGTGGGCAGGCTATTAATTGTTGCCTCAATTTCAGAGGCTGCTATTGGTCTATTCAGGGATTCAACTTCTTCCTGGTTTAGTCTTGGAAGAGTGTACGTGTCCAGGAAATTATCCATTTCTTCTAGATTTTCTAGTTGATTTGCGTAGAGGTGTTTATAGTATTCTCTGATGGTAGTTTGTATTTCTGTGGGGTCGGTGGTGATATCCCCTTTATCATTTTTTATTGCGTCTATTTGATTCCTCTCTCTTTTCTTCTTTATTAATCTTGCTAGCGGTCTGTCAATTTTGTTGATCTTTTCAAAAAACCAACTCCTGGATTCATTGATTTTTTGGAGGGTTTTTTGTGTCTCTATCTCCTTCAGTTCTGCTCTGATCTTAGTTATTTCTTGCCTTCTGCTAGCTTTTGAATGTGTTTGCTCTTGCCTCTCTAGTTCTTTTAATTGTGATGTTAGAGTGTCAATTTTAGATCTTTCCTGCTTTCTCTTGTGGGCACTTAGTGCTATAAATTTCCCTCTACATACTGCTTTAAATGTGTCCCAGAGATTCTGGTATGTTGTATCTTTGTTCTCATTGGATTCAAAGAACATCTTTATTTCTGCTTTCATTTCGTTATGTACCCAGTAGTCATTCAGGAGCAGGTTGTTCAGTTTCCATGTAGTTGAGCGGTTTTGATTGAATTTCTTAGTCCTGAGTTCTAGTTTGATTGCACTGTGGTCAGAGAGACAGTTTGTTATAATTTCTGTTCTTTTACATTTGCTGAGGAGTGCTTTACTTCCAATTATGTGGTCAATTTTGGAATAAGTGTGATGTGGTGCTGAGAAGAATGTATATTCTGTTGACTTGGGGTGGAGAGTTCTATAGATGTCTATTAGGTCCGCTTGGTGCAGAGATGAGTTCAATTCCTGGATATCCTTGTTAACTTTCTGTCTCG
This sequence comes from Piliocolobus tephrosceles, assembly GCF_002776525.5. Taxonomy (NCBI): domain Eukaryota; kingdom Metazoa; phylum Chordata; class Mammalia; order Primates; family Cercopithecidae; genus Piliocolobus; species Piliocolobus tephrosceles. The sequence continues at coordinate 80,906,690 of NC_045439.1, forward strand.
TTGATCTGTCTAATGTTGACAGTGGAGTGTTGAAGTCTCCCATTATTATTGTATGGGAGTCTAAGTCTCTTTGTAAGTCTCTAAGGACTTGCTTTATGAATCTGGGTGCTCCTGTATTAGGTGCATATATATTTAGGATAGTTAGCTCTTCCTGTTGGATTGATCCCTTTACCATTATGTAATGGCCTTCTTTGTCTCTTTTGATCTTTGATGGTTTAAAGTCTGTTTTATCAGAGACTAGGATTGCAACCCCTGCTTTTTTTTGTTCTCCATTTGCTTGGTAGATCTTCCTCCATCCTTTTATTTTGAGCCTATGTATGTCTCTGCATGTGAGATGGGTCTCCTGAAGACAGCAGACTGATGGGTCTTGACTCTTTATCCAGTTTGCCAGTCTGTGTCTTTTAATTGGAGCATTTAGTCCATTGACATTTAAGGTTAATATTGTTATGTGTGATCTTGATCCTGCCATTATGATATTAACTGGTTATTTTGCTCATTAGTTGATGCAGTTTCTTCCTAGGCTCGATGGTCTTTACATTTTGGCATGTTTTTGCAGTGGCTGGTACCGGTTGTTCCTTTCCATGTTTAGGGCTTCCTTCAGGGTCTCTTGTAAGGCAGGCCTGGTGGTGACAAAATCTCTAAGCATTTGCTTATCTGTAAAGAATTTTATTTCTCCTTCACTGATGAAACTTAGTTTGGCTGGATATGAAATTCTGGGTTTAAAATTCTTTTCTTTAAGAACGTTGAATATTGGCCCCCACTCTCTTCTGGCTTGTAGAGTTTCTGCCGAGAGATCTGCTGTCAGTCTGATGGGCTTCCCTTTGTGGGTAACCCGACCTTTCTCTCTGGCTGCCCTTAAGATTTTTTCCTTCATTTCAACTTTGGTGAATCTGGCAATTATGTGTCTTGGAGTTGCTCTTCTGGAGGAGTATCTTTGTGGCGTTCTCTGTATTTCCTGAATTTGAATGTTGGCCTGCCCTGCTAGGTTGGGGAAGTTCTCCTGGATGATATCCTGTAGAGTGTTTTCCAATTTGGTTCCATTTTCCCCCTCACTTTCAGGCACCCCAATCAGACGTAGATTTGGTCTTTTGACATAATCCCATACTTCTTGCAGGCTTTGTTCATTTCTTTTTCTTCTTTTTTCTTTTGGTTTCTCTTCTCGCTTCATTTCATTCATTTGATCCTCAATCGCTGATACTCTTTCTTCCAGTTGATCGAGTCGGTTACTGAAGCTTGTGCATTTGTCACGTATTTCTCGTGACATATGTTTTCAAGGCTTTACAAGAAGTCGAAACCTCAAAGCAGCCAAGTACAAAAACATGTGAAGTAAGCAAGTCTTCAGGGACTGTGACAGCAGAGACTGGTACAATTAGAAAGGGCTCCAAGCCCTAACAAAAGGGAACAAACCTTTATTCAGTGCCAGCCAATTATTTCCATCCTGGGATGTGGACCTGAAATGGAGACCCTTTTCAAGAGAAGCTGGATATCAGTTTTTCAAGTGAAGTTGGATATCAGTATTTCTTAGGTGAAATCTCTTGAAGTTTTAATGTTGGCAACCAATAACTGCATGCTGATTTGGCAAATGATCTCCACATTTGACATCCAGCTCTTCACCATATTCCTAAAGCAGTTTCAATCATTTCCTGTAGCTCCAATGTGATGATTCTCAAATGCACATCTGCCAAGACTTCTTTCAAGATTTACATGCCTATATATCTAATTGCTAGGTACATATTTTCAAATTTACACTTAAACTGTATGCTCCAATTGTGTGGTATAGGTTACAGTTTTTGTTTTGTTTTCAACACATCAATATTTTTCATATTTATGCAACTTTATCAGCATTATTTATTCCACCTGAAATGTAAGTCCCACCTACTCTCCCTCATTATCTAATCAACACCTACTTCTCTTCCAAAATTAGCTCAAACATTGCTTTCTCTATGAAGAGTTTCCTTATCCCAGGAGTAAATTTTACCATTACCTTGTTTATACTTAATGTAAAACCTCACCTCTACAACTGAACTTACATCATTTTTCCAGATGTGAATGGTTGATAAAGGTATGAAATTTACCTGGTCATGGACCCACAGACTTAACACTCATGAGTTTATATATAAGCCTACGTCAATGAGCTCCATTGCTAAAATACTAAGTTAAATGTACCACTGTAAACTCCTGTTTAACCCTTACTGTACTTTTTTAAAATACTTGTTTCATCCATTAGTTATAAATCCCTTGTGACGGATAATTTTATGGGTCAATTTGACTGTGGTAAGGGATGATCAGATAGCCAGTAAAATACTATTTCTAGGTTTGTTCCTGAGGGTATTTCCAGAAGAGATTAGTATTTGAATCAATAGATGCTGTAAAGAAGATTGCCCTCACCACTGTGGATGGGCATCATCCAATTACTTGAAACTCAAAAGAAAAAAAAAGTGGAGGAATGGAGAATTTGCTGTCTCTTTTGAGCTAGGACACCCATCTTCTCCTACTCTGCGATATTTGGACTCCTTCCTGATTCTCAGGCATTCAAACTTGGACTGAATTATGATACTAGTTTTCCTGGCTTTCCAGCTTGCGTAGAGCAGATCATGGAACTTCTCAGCTTCCATAATTGTGTGTGCTAATTCTCATAATAAATACATAAATAAATTCTGTTGATTCTGTTTCTCTGGAGAATAACCCTGACTACTGATACATGCCTTGAGAGTAAAGGATCTGAATTCATCCTCTGTCCCCTGAGCCTGATAAAGTGCTGAATATATAATAAATGTCTACTGGTTGAATATATACGTACATAAAGATTTTCTTTTCCTGGTACCACGTTAAAGTTTGGGGATATGAAGACTGAAGAATCAAAATCAGCAATTTGAAAGAACATAACTTACATATATGTTATTGTATTTTTGTAGACCTTGTTTTCTCCTCCTTGTACCTTGTATATCGGTGGCTCTTTGTATTAAAAATAACTTCTACTCCTTCTTATTTACAGTTCCAAAAGCTCTATAAATACTATCAAATGTTCACTTTAGATACCAGGAAATAAAATTTTGACAGACTGATGCTAAGCCAAAGACTTTCCTTTCTAAAGACTTTCATGAAAAGACATAAGCCGATGCTTCTGTGACAGGAACTTATGCAGGTAATTTGCTCCTTTGACTCTGTACTAATTGGAGCTTTAGTTTCCAGCCAACAAAAAGAACTGCCTAATTAAGAAAACACCATTCAATTCATTACGGGTGTATATTCACTCAGAAATGGTATTTTGAACTTGCAGAAGGGGATAGAGGGAACGAAGGATAAAATACAACAAAGAGGTATTACTTGGATACGATTCAACTGACTTTTAAAGATATTCATTAGCAATGCATTCAGATTTTAAAAGATCTGCTTAAAATGCTCCAAAACAATAGACAATTCTCTCCCACCTCTCTCATTTACTACTTACGTCTTATGTAAGTAGTAAGACTTGTTAGATAAATAATTGTTATGTAAGACTTGTTAGATAATTATCAAGAAACCATATTGCTTGTGCTTGTACAGCTACAATAATACCTTAGAAAACTGTCCAATGTTATTTTTGAGCTCCCTCTTAAAAGCTTACCTCGTGTCTCATTATAAATTAGAAAATGAGGAAAATAATAAATGCTGTCAACAATTGTGTACTTATTTGGAAAACTACGAGCTCTTTACTAATATGTTTCATTTTTTAAAGGTCCTCCAAAGTTTATTGTGATTTAAAAACTAAATTAGACTTCCAGTTTTCATCCCAACATGTAAAGAACTTGGAGATCATCAGTCCCAACTTCTACAGAGGAAAAACCTGAAAATCAACAGTTGTTAGATCTATCGAAATACTGAGATTACAGGGCAAACTGCTGTCCTGAGAACTGGAGAGACAGATAGGCAGATACAGAGAATCACAGCTTAAGTGGAGTAGAAGCCTAGAAGCAGAAGCGCACAGCTGCAGCTGGTAGGAACCCTTCAGCTGTTATTGATGAATGTCTGGAGTTTCAGTGTGTACTACTTCAAATATAAGATAAAAACTCTGGCAACCTCAGTCTTAGAGGAATCCCCACACTTTCCTGAGTTTTACATCCAGGAGCTTCAACAAGTTCTTACTGTGAAGACTGGAGAAAAACTTCCCATGCTTCTGGCAAGGAGACAAGAAAATAAAGCATTTAAGATAATAAAATAAGTTTATATGAAACTGGGATCTAAAATTTTTTTCTAAATATAAAGCTATGAGAAAATAGATTTTAACACAAAATTCCTTATGCTTTTAAAAATGCCATAAATAGGATTTTAAAAGGGAGAAATATTTAGAACAAATATGATAAAGGATTATTGTCTTAATAATCAACATTTACAGATCAATAGGAAAACAGTGCAACCTCAATGGAATATGAATAAGATGTTTTTAAAGAAGAATAGATACAAATGTTCAAGATATAGTGAATTCATGTTTATTTATAAATAATGAAATAAATGAAAATTTAAACATTAATTAGTACTCTTTGCTCAGAAATTTAGTAGAGGTATAAAAGAATGATACCTACTGTTGGCAAAGATCAAGAGAAATAATCACCATTCATTGTTCTAAAAGATACTTTGGCAATATATTTCAAAAGCCTCCAAAATCTGCCAACCTATTGTCCCAAGAATTCTATTACTAGGAGCTTAACTTTAAAAGTAATCAAACAAATACATAAAAACACATTAAAAATTCATAGCACTATTTCTTATAATATTCACATTTTGGAAATACCTACATAATATAGGTTCATTTAAAAGAATCATAGATATTCATAAACTGAAATGTTATGCAGCCAGTAAGAAATAGATGTTTCAGTTATGTGAAACTGTTTTTTGTTTTTTTTTATTATACTTTAAGTTGTGGGATACATGTGCAGAATATGCAGTTTTGTTTTTGCTGCACTCATCAACCCATCATCTACATTACGTATTTCTCCTAATGCTATCCCTCCCCTAGGCCCCTAGCCCAGGCCCCATTGTGTGAAATTCCCCTCCCTGTGTCCATGTGTTCTGATTGTTCAACTGCCACTTATAAGTGAGAACATAGGGTGTTTGGTTTTCTGTTCTTGTGTTAGTTTGCTGAGAATTATGGTTTCCAGCTTCATCCATGTTCCTGCAAAGGACAAGAACTCATCCTTTTTTATGGCTGCATAGTATTCCATGGTGTATATGTAACACATGTTCTTTATCCAATCTATCATTGATGGGCATTTGGGTTGGTTCCAAGTCTTTGCTGTTGTAAACAGTGCCACAATAAACATATGTGTACATGTGTCTTTGTAGTAGAATGATTTATAATCCTTTGGGTATATAGCCAGTAATGGGAATGCTGGGTCAAATGGTATTTCTGGTTCTAGATCCTTGGGGAATCGCCATACTGTCTTCCACAATGGTTGAACTAATTTACACTCCCATCAACAGTGTAAAAGCATTCCTATTTCTCCACATCCTCTACAGCATATGTTGTTTCCTGACATTTTAATGATTGCCATTCCAACTGGCATGAGATGGTATCTCATGGTGGTTTTGATTTGCATTTCTCTAATGACCAGTGATGACCATTTATCATGTTTGTTGGCTGCATAAATGTCCTTTTTTGAGAAGTGTCAGTTCATATCCTTTGCCCACTTTTTGATGGGGTTGTTTTTTTCTTGTAAATTTAAGTTCTTCATGGATCGTGGATATTAGCCCTTTAATAGATGGATAGATTGCAAACATTTTCTCCCATTTTGTACGTTGCATATTCACTCTAATGATAGTTTCTTTTGCTGTGCAGAAGCTCTTTAGTTTAATTAGATCCCATTTGTCAATTTTGCCTTTTGTTGCCATTGCTTTTGGTGTTTTAGTCATGAAGTCTTTGCCCATGCCTATGTCTTGAATGGTATTGCCTAAGTTTTTTCTAGGGTTTTTATGGTTTTAGGTCTTATGTTTAAGTCTTTAAATCCATCTTGAGTTAATTTTTGTATAAGGTGTAAGGAAGGGGTCCAGATTCAGTTTTCTGCATATGGCTAGCTGGTTTTCCCAACACCATTTATTAAATAGGGAATCTTTTCCCCATTGCTTGTTTTTGTCAGATTTGTCAAAGATTAGATGGCTGTAGATGCGTGGTGCTATTTCTGAGACCTTTATTCTGTTCCATTGGTCTATATATCTGTTTTGTTACCAATACCATGCTGTTTTGGTTACTGTAGCCTTGTAGTATAGTTTGAAGTCAGGTAGCGTGATGCCTCCAGCTTTGTTCTCTTTTATTAGAATTGTCTTGGTTGTGTGGGCTCTTTTTTGGTTCCATATGAAATTTAAAGTATTTTTTTCTATTCTGTGAAGAAAGTGAATGGTAGCTTGATGGGGATAGCTTTGAATCTATAAATTACTTTGGGCAGTATGGCCATTTTCACAATATTGATTCTTCCTATCCATGAGCATGGAATGCTTTTCCATTTGTGTGCTCTGTTATTTTCTTCAGCAGTGGTTTGTAGTTCTATTTCAAGTGGTCTTTCGCATCCCTTGTAAGTTGTATTTTATTCTCTTTGTAGCAATTGTGAATGGGAGTTCACTCACGATTTGGCTCTGTTATTGGTGTACAGGAATGCTTGTGACTTTTGCACACTGATTTTGTATCCTGAGACTTTGCTGAAGCTGCTTCTCAGCTTAAGGAGATTTTGGGTTGAGACTGTGGGGCTTTCTAAATATACAATCATGTCATCTGCAAACAGAGACGATTTGACTTACACTGTTCTTATTTGAATACCCTTTATTTCTTTGTCTTGCCTGATTGCCCTGGCCAGAACTTCCAGTACTATTTTGAATAGGAGTGGTGAGAGAGGGCATCCTTGTCTTGTGCTAGTTTTCAAAGGGAATCCTTCCAGCCTTTGACCATTCAGTATGATATTGGCTGTAGCTTTTTCATAAATAGCACTTATTATTTTGAGATACATTCCATCAATACCTAGTTTATTGAGAGTTTCTAGCATAAAATAGTGAATTTTATTGAAGCCCTTTTCTGAATCTATTGAGATAATCGTGGGTTTTGTGATTGGTTCTGTTTATGTGATGGATTATGTTTATTCATTTACATAAGTTGAACCAGCCTTGCATCTCAGAGGTGAAGTTGACTTGATTGTGGTGGATAAGCTTTTTGATTTGCTGCTGGATTCGGTTTGCAAGTATTAAGGATTTTCACATTGATGTTCATCAGGGATATTGGCCTGAAACTTTCTTTTTTTGTTATGTCTCTGCCGGGTTTTGGTATCAGGATGATGCTGACATCATAAAATGAGTAGGGAGGAAGTCCCTGTTTTTATGTTGTTTGGAATAGTTTCAGAAGGAATGGTAGCAGCTTCTCTTTGTGCCTGTGGTAAAATTCGGCTGTGACTCCATTGGTCCTGGATGTTTTTTGGTTGGTAGGCTATTAATTAATGCCTTATTCAGAGCTTCTAATTGGTCTATTCAGGGATTTGATTTCTTCCTGGTTTAGATTTGGGATGGTGTATGTGTCCAGGAATTTATTCATTTCTTCTATGTTTTCTAGCTTATTTGAGCAGAGGTGTTTATAATATTCTCTGATGGTAGTTTGTATTTCTGTGGGGTCAGTGGTGATATCCCCTTTATCTTTTTTTATTGTGTCTATTTGAGTCTTCTCTCTTTTCTTCCTTGTTAATCTAGCTAGAGGTCTATTTTGTTGATCTTTTCAAAGAAGCAACTCCTGGGTTCATTGATTTTTTGAAGGGTATATCATGTCCTTACTTCAGTTCTGCCCTGATCTTAGTTATTTCTTGTCTTCTGCTAGTTCTTGAATTTGTTTTCTCTTTCTTCTGTAGTTCTTTTAATTGTGATGTTAGGGTGTCGATTTTAGATCTTTCCTGCTTTCTCCTGAGGGCATTTAGTACTATAAATTTCCCTCTAAACACTGCTTTAGCTGTGTCCCAGAGATTCTGGTATTTTGTGTCTTTGTTCTCATTGGTTTTAGAGAACTTCTTTATTTCTGCCTTCATTTCATTATTTACCCAGTAGTCATTCAGGAGCAGGTTGTTCAGCTTCCATGTAGTTGTGTGGTTTTGAGTGAGTTTCTGAATCCTGATGTCTAATTTGATTGCTCTGTGGTTGGAGAGACTGTTTGTTATGATTTTCCTTCTTTTGCATTTGCTGAGGAGTGTTTTACCTCCAATCATGTGGTCAGTTTTAGAATGAGTGTGATGCGGTGCTGAGAAGAATGTATATTTTGTTGATTTGGAGTGGAGAGTTCTGTAGATGTCTAATAGGTCCACTTGGTCCAGAGCTGAGTTCAAGTCCTGAATATCTTTGTTAATTTTCTGTCTTGTTGATCTGTCTAATATTGACAGTGGGGTGTCAAAATCTCCCACTATTACAGTGCAGGAATCTAAATCTCTTTGTAGTTCTCTAAGAACTTGCTTTATGAATCTGGGTGCCCCTGTATTCGGTGCATATATATTTAGGATAGTTAGCTGTTATTTTTGATGCTTTTACCATTATGTAATGCTCTTCTTTGTTTCTTTTGACCTTTGTTTGTTTAAAACCTGTTATATCAGAGACTAGGATTGTAACCCCTGCTTTTTTTTTTTTTTTCTTTCTATTGGTTTGGTAATATTCCTCCATCCTTTTATTTTAAGCCTATATGTGTCTTTGTACATGAGATGGGTCTCCTGAATACAACACACTGAAGGGTCTTGATTCTTCATCCAATTTGCCAGTATGTGTCTTTTAATTGGGACATTTAGCCCATTTATATTTAAGGTTAATATTGTTATGTTTGAATTTGATCCTGTCATTATGATTCTAGCTGGTTATTTTGCCCATTAGTTGATGCAGTTTCCTCATAGTGCTGATGGTCTTTACCATTTGGTATGTTTTTGCAGTGGCTGGTACTGGTTGTTCCTTTCCATGTTTAGTGGTTCCTCCAGGAGCTCTTGTAAGGCAGGCCTGGTGGTGACAAAATCTCTCAATTTTTTTTCTTTTTTTGTCTGTAAAGGATATTTTTTCTCCTTTGCTTATGAAGCTTAGTTTAGCTGTATATGAAATTCTGGGTTGAAAATTCATTAATAATGTTGAATATCGGCCCCCGCTATCTTCTGGCTTATAGGGTTTCTGCAGAGAGATCCACTGTTAGTCTGATGGGCTTCCCTTTGTGGGTAACCCAACCTTTCTCTCTGGCTTCCCTTAACATTTTTCCTTAATTTCAGCCTTGGTGAATCTGACAATTATGTGTCTTGGGATTGATCTTCTTGAGGAAGATATTTGTGGTGGTCTCTATATTTGAATGCTGGCCTGTCTTGCTAGGTTGGGCAAGTTCTCCGGGATAATATCCTGAAGGGTGTTTTCCAGTGTGATTCCATTCTACCCATCACCTTCAGGTACACCCATCAAATATAGATTTGGTCTTTTCACATAGTCGCATATTTTTTTGTAGGCTTTGTTCATTCCTTTTCATTCTTTTTATCTCTAATCTTGTCTTCATGCCTTATTTCATTAAGTTGACCTTCAATATCTGATATCCTTTCTTCTGCTTGATGGATCCTGCTATTGATACTTGTGTATGCTTCACGAACTTCTTGTGCTGTATTTTTCAGCTCCATCAGGTCATTTATGTTCTTCTCTAAACTGGTTATTCTAGTTAGCAATTCCTCTAACCCGTTTTCAAGGGTCTTAGCTTTCTTACATTGGGTTATAACATGCTCCTTTAGCTTGGAGGAGTTTGTTATTACCCACCTTCTGAAGCCCACTTCTGTCTATTCATCAAACTGATTCTCCATTCAGTTTTGTTCCCTAGCTGGTGAGGAGTTGTGATCCTTTGGAAGAGAAGAGGCTTTCTGGTTTTGGGAATTTTCAGCCTCTTTGTGTGGGTTTTTCCTCATTTTCGTGGATTTATCCACCTTTGGCCTTCGATGTTGGTGACTTGCAGATGGGATTTCTGAGTGGGTGTCCTTTCTGTTGATGTTGATGCTATTCCTTTCTGTTTGTTAGTTTTCCTTCTAATAGAATCCTCTGCTACAGGTCTGCTGTAGTTTGCTGGAGGTCCACTCCCGATCCTGTTTGCCTGGGTATCACCAGTGGAGGCTGTGGAATAGCAAAGATTGCTGCCTTTTCCTTCCTCTGGAAGCTTCATCCCAGAGGGGCACCTGCCAGATGCCAGCCAGAGCTCTCCTGTATGAGGTGTCTGTTAACCCCTACTGGGAGGCGTCTACCAGTCATGAGGCATGAGGGTCAGGAACCCACTTGAGAAGGCAGTCTGTCCCTTAGCAGAGCTCAAATGCTGTGCTGGGAGATCTGCTGACACATTTTTATAATATATTGTTAAGCAGTTAACAATACATGTCTTTAGACTATAGTTATTACTTCTTTATTATAATGGGTGACAACATTTACAAGCTTTTCTTTCTCATATATCCACCTATTTTAATTTATCTAATCACTTTTCTTAATATTCACCTTGGTAGTATCAATTATGTATAAACTTATACAGTTTTCAGCTCCAATTCATACCCTCTTGACTATGAAGTCAACTACAGAAGTGACAGATAACAGCTTATTGCAGGTCCCACTTTCTTTACCCCTTCCAAAATATGTATTTGTTATATCATTTCTGTGGTATCAGGGCATATAACACTTTCATTCCACACTCTTCATTCTAATCTTTGCATTTATTTTACTCTTTGTCATAAAGTTAAATATAATTTATGCATGCCACTCATCCTTCCTGGTAGCTTTTGAAGTCTTTCTGACTTTTCTGAGGTTCATTCTTCAATACTTTCCTTAAAGAAAAACTCATAGGAAAACTTTTCCTTGATTTGTGGCAAATTCAAAACGCTTTATCTTCTCTCTTCTTACCTGAAGGTTGTCTTGGCTGAATATAAAACCCTTGGTTCACATGTCCTTTTGATAAGTATCTCCCCATTATATTCTGGCATTTAATATTGCTGTAGGGAAATCTGAAGGTAGGCCGATATGTTTTTCCCTAAAATGTGACTTGAACTCTCTGCTAATTAACCAGAAAATTATTCCTCCTATAAATACAAAAAGTTTACCAGGGTATGTGAGATGTTCTGTGTTGATTTTACTAAGATACGCTTTCAGGGTTTTCACTTTTAATTTGGATACTCAACATTGTGTTTTCTTAGGAAAGCTTAAAAAATCTTAAAACATTTGTATTACATTGTTTTAAGTGTTATGTCCTTTGCATTTATCATTTTCTATCCAGCCTTTTAAAAATCTTTATTTCCATTTTACTTAATCTCCTTGTATCACTTTATCTGCCAAGTTTATCTCATTTTATCCTCCAGGTTTGTGTGCATGTGTGTATATACATGTCTCCTCCAGGATATGTTATTCTTTTTGTTTCCTTCAGTTTTGTTTTTCTTTCTATGATTATATTTTTCTACTTCTTTCTTACATATGGCCAAGTTACAGTTTTTCATATTTTGTTGTCTTGCCATTTTACTCCTAAATTGAGTTCCTTTAGTGTGTGTAGACTGTCTTCATAGAAGCAGGCAGTTGTTTTTGTAAAAACACTTTTAAAAATTTCATGGTGAGATATATGCTCATAATTTTTACCTGCTCCTAGAAATGTTTTTTTCCTGCAGGATTTTGTCTGTTTTAAAATTATAATGCTCTTTTCTATACTTTTTTCTTAAAATGTCTTTGTGTTAGTACTGTAACAGTTTTTTATTACTCTTCCTTAATAAATTATGTATGTCTGGGAAATTATATACAGGAAGTTTCTATTTATAGGAGGACACTTTTGTAGTCTTGCAGGCTTCACCTCCAAAGGGATCTTTCCTTCTTTACTTCCAGAGAAACAAAGACCATCCTCCAAAGAGGGCTTTTTTAAAGTCTTTGTAAACTCCCCTCTACTTTACTCAATGAAATTGAATCCCTGACAGCTTGTGTTTAGTCCTTCTCACCCTGACAGGAGGGTTTCCAGGTAACATGGATTTTGATTATTTCTTTAGCGTCTCAACATCAAATTTCTTTTAAAACTTCCCACCATTTATCCTTATCTTCTAGCTAATTGAGCATCCCAAATCATGTTTTCCCATGGCTCTCATACACTTCCATCTATTGCTATAATGAGGGGGTAAAATTTGCAATCCAAAGTGAGTCTCACTTTCAAGAAATGTAATTTTCCCTAGGGTTTTCTGAAGTCTGCCATGAGTGGACTCTGACCTGCATATTATCTCTTCATTTCTTCACCATAACTTTTGTCTAGTATCAACACTTCTGTGCATTTGTAATTTATAGATAAAATATGTCTCAGAATTTTTCTGAAAATAAAGTTTTCTGACTCATTGTCCCTGGAAGAATTTTAATATGATTTCTAGAAGAAGAGGAAAAGAAGAAGAGGAAAGATGCTGACCTATCCACCAGTATTTGTATCAGTATCCCTGGTAACTTTCTGTTTAACAAGGATTTAACCAGCTAGTTATTTAAATTTGCATTTGTTAGATTTAACATGGTTGACTCACAAAAAGTAATTAGATACCGATTAGTCTTATATTTCATGAGAGATAAAATTAAAAATGTGAAGTTCAGGCATTCTATGTGGGACTGCTAACAACCTAGCACAAACATTTATGATGACAAGATATAGATATCACAATAGATAGAGGTGCAAATGTGACAGGAGGGTTCCCAAGTAACATGGATTATGATTATTTCTTTAGCGTCTCAACATCAAATTTCTTTCAAGACTTCCCACCATTTATCCTTATCTAATAATCTTCTAGCTGATTGAGCAGCTCCAAATCATGTTTCTCCATGGTTCTCATACACCCCCAAAAGATTTCACCAACAACCAATAATTGGAGGTTTTTAGTCGTGATCTAACAGGAAAAATACATAGTTTTTAGATACGAAAGCTTGAACCAAAGAATGTGAGGTTTAAAATAAAGAATTAAATTATGTTTCCACCTTGTTATTAAATGCAGTAGGGAATGTAAAACTGTATTACTGGTCTGGCACACACAAAAAAGAGCATGATAGTTAACCTTCTTTTTATTACATACTATCATCACCGTTACTGTTGTTCAGTTGAGAATAAATAATGGGTTCTTTCTCAAACTAAATTATTTAGGCTGAGAATACAAAGATGGTAAAAATAATAATCCATGCCAAATATTCAGTGTTTTATCAAGAAAAAAAAACTACATATGGTTGGTGCAATTTTTGGTTTTACTTCCAAGATTGATGAAATGGAAGATCCTGATAAGGATAGAATATTGACTGAAGAAAGCAACATCTGAGTCACTATATTCTTGGCTCTTACTTATTAATTTCCAGCACATATGACATAAAGTTTAAAAGTACCATTAGCAAACATAAGTAAATTTGGAATACAAATGTCTTCTTCAAACAGACAAAGCATATAGTAAACTGAGATTTGTGTGACTATTTAGGCGAGTATAAATGTTGACAATTTGCACAGGAATTTGGCAAATTATGTTAGGAACATTTGAAATAACCATCATTTCAACTAATAATGTCATTGAAATAAACAAATGCAAACAAAATTTATGAAGATGCTTAATGAAAAATATAGTCATAAAAATGGGAAGAAAACCTAAATGCTAAGTAATAAAATAATTATTAAAAAGCTAGAGCATATCCATGTGATAGAATGTGATACAATCATTGAAATATTGACAATTTCTTCAGGGTTTTGAAAAATGTTTCACATTAAAATTTTAAGCAAAAATGCAGGATATATAATGATTATTGCATGGTATCCATTGTGTAAAATTTATGCACACAAAGAGAAAGCATATTAAAGGAAATCCAGTAAATATAAATGACAGTTATTTTTAGATTGTGGGAATAATAGTTTCTGTTATGTACTTTTTCTAAACTTTCTATAGTCTATATATTTACAATTATAATTTTAACTTTTACTGTAGTAGTATAACAAATGTAATTTAAAGTATTTCAGGGTAAAAAGAAATATTTGTCCCTGTGTTAAGCCTATTCTCTCAGTAAATGTTAAGATATTTAATATTATCAAACATCTGTACTCAATGTCTTCTACAGAATTTATATCTTTCAAACGTCTAACTCTAAGAAGCAAATATTCCCCATTATTTGAATTACCAGGCTATAATTACTGTGATCAGATTCTGAGCATTAAAGGCTATTAAAGCCGTGACATAACTTCCTCTCCTGTGACATTTAAACAGATTCCTCCTTTTGAGAATTATCTTTGAGGTATAATTCACCTTGTCTAAAGAACTAAGCAGATTCTCACATCAAATGATTCCATTAATTAGTATACTTAAAGCTATGTTTAATATGAGGAGACTTTGACTCATTTCATGTCCAATTATGCATCTTTTAACCTGCTTATCAGTGTGAGTAAAGTCTTTGCTCTAATATTTTCAACGTTTTTGTGATTCTAAAGAGTTATTTTAAAAAATCTAGATATATCCAGTAAGTTATTACCAAACTTTATTTCTGTAAGTACCTAGAACCTTCTGACCCTTGACCCTCAAATTTCGAGCTGCTTTAATTCCTTCTCTTAAAACTGTCAGTATTGTTAGTAACTTACTGTTTTAAACTTTAAAAATTGATTACAATGTATAAGTACTTGTAAGTCCTGTGGGAGGTAAAACATGAATAAGATGCAGAAGTAGCTTTTTTCTTTTTCTTTTTCTTTTTTTTGAGATGGAGTTTCGCTCTTGTTGCCCAGGCTGGAGCGCAATGGCCTGGTCTCAGCTCACCGCAACCTCTGCCTCCTGAGTTCAAGCTATTCTCCTGTCTCAGCCTCCCAAGTAGCTGGGATTACAGGCACCCGCCACCACGCCTGGCTAATTTTTGTATTTTTAGTAGAGACCAGGTTTCACCATGTTGGTTAGGCTGGTCTCAAACTCCTGACCTCAGGCAGTCCACCTTCCTCAGCCTCCCAAAGTGCTGGGATTAGATGTGAGCCACCATGCCTGGCCAGAAGTAACTTTTTAAAGTATGCAATCTAGGAGAAATATACAACCAACAGATACGAAACAAACTGTGATGAGAGCTATAATAAAGGAACCAAAAGTTGCTCAGCAAATATAGGGATGGGAGAGATTATTTCTAACCGGGTAAGTGCGCTCAGACTTCTTTAGTGGCCAAGATGCTTATTAAAAGGGAAGGATTTCCCATACCTTCGTGCAGGTGAAGACATTCACAACACAGTAGGAAATGGACTACATTAGAGGATTCACATGTGTATACCAGTTAGTTTTGCTGTGTTCAGCCACCCACAGCCTAATCCTAACAATCCCTTTGGCAAAGGATGCTTCTAGTCACAATGAGATAGCAAAAAGCTATTTCCATCACGGGAACACAGCAGAAAGATTGTCTTCTCATAATTCAGGAATAGCAGCCACAACTTCATAGATAAAGGACACAAGTTTACTCACTGGGTTGATTATTTCGTTTGTCTTGCTCTATTGATAATAATACATTGACCCAATTGTGATCATTTATAATTACATGATCATCATGGCTTAAAAGTCATCATGACTTCATTGGAGTTTTCTAAAAATTAAAGAAGACAGTATTTGGTAATCAATATTATACTTTAAGAACAGTATCCAACTAAATTATCCTTGCTGAATAGAGGATGTCTTTGTACTGTTTAGATCAGTTGAATTCCTCAGCTAACTATTACATTAACACTGAGCAAGGAAGCCTGTGGTTGATGACTTTTTGCCAAATTTCTGAAATGTATTGGCCAATGATGCATGTTCAGGTCTACATTTCAATTTTTCTTTTATTTTGCCTTAAACTTAGCTATACCAAGAGAGATGTGCCTAAGAGTCCTGCTCATGCCTCCTAACTGTGTTGTAATCAGTTAATATAACCTCACCAGAGCCAGCTAAATGAAAGTTCCAGAAAAATGGGTTTCAGAAAATAGCTGACTCCAGGAAAACTAAGGTTAAAGTAAATGCATTTATTCTGAAAAGCATCTATTAATCAGGACTCTCTATTTGATTAAAAGCTCTTTCGGTAAAAAGCAACAGAAATCCATTTAAACTAACTTATGTATAAAAGGGAATTTATTATAAGAACAGCGAAGTATATGCCCTGGCACCCAAGGGAAGAAGTAGAGTCAGTCACACTAGGACGGATACCAGGAAAAGGGAAAGTCAGGCACCATGGCATGTATTCTCAATGTCAGTCTGTCTCTCTCTACCTCTTTCTAATTATCTCTTGCCTTTGCCTTTTATATTCAATTTCAGTCGGCTGTCATTTTGTGCATAAAATTGGATGGGCAAGCGATGAAAACTGACCATACTATAGACAACCTTGATTATAAGTTTACTTTTCTTCCAAGTTCAAGTGTTATTAGACACTGATGTGTATGACCTAATCTCAAATTTATGAAGAAAAATTCTCATTGGTACAGTGTAAGTCAGGCATCCATCCCACGCGCTTTCTACTGTGCAGTAACACAGCTGTTTGTATAGGGAGTTTCCCTGAAAATCTCTGCTCCTTCAGAAACTGTGCTTTAAAGTCTCTACCATATTGTCCCAGTAAGTACTTTTCTTGAGGAAGCACGATGAGAGTTTGCATGAGTTATTTAATATACAGTCAATGTGGTAAAACTAGGATGAGCCTCAGGTCTGTTTCCCAATTCCCTTTTCCATTGCCCAGTTCACAGATTAAAGACATGTACTTGTGTTTGTTTTTCTTTGATAATTTTAAGGGAAAGGCAATTCACAGAAATTCAGGTAATAGAATAATTTCAGAAGAGATTTCAGTTAGAGAAAAATTTCCAGAACATCTTAGAAAGAGATATGAAGGTTAGCCTTGTAGTTAGACTGTGGAGATTATGGAAACATGTGGCCCAGAATCTTGCTGATGAAAACATAGTGGTATCTCTGAGCTTTCAAGAAAGCCACAGTTTTTCCTCACTGTTCCCAACCAATGACTGCACATGGCAGGCAGGGAACTAGCAGTGTCCATTCCTGTAGAAGAGGGCTGCCTCTCACAGGCAACATTGACTTGATATATCCCACGGGGTGAAAGACCCTGAGAACTATGCTACGGTCTGAGACTTTTCCCACCTGACACTATTTCCTGACCCTCTCCTTCCAGTTGTTAAAACGGTATCACTTAGTCTGAAAGTTTCCCCGCCTACTTCTGCCCTTCCTCTTCATCTTTCAACAGGTGTTTCCTTCTCTTAATTTCCTGTATATCTAAGCTTATCTTGGCAGGTGCCTATTAAGGGATATGATGTCACAAAATTTTAGAGTAATGGTTTTTAATAAAAGGAAGAGAAAGTTGTGTTTAAATTAAAGATAGATGCAGTTGGAAAGGGGCTTAAAATGTATTTATTTTCATATTGTTTGTGGGATGTTATAGGACTTTCCATTGAGCTAATTTGATGTTTTAAATGGCATTTTTGTTCCCCCCGCCCCGGGAAAACATATGTAAAGCATATATACACTGATGTTAAAAGAATAAAAATGCAGGACTTAAAAGTTACAAAGTAAAATTAACCCATTATCTTATTAACATTAAATTTTTCTACATTTTCAAGTCTTTTGCTTATGACTGATTTTTTTTCTAAACTAGGATTAAATTGTTTTTGATCTTCTTTTCCATTAATTTTACATTCTTAACATTTTCCAATGTCACCAAATAATGGCACATATTTTTAATTGATGACATATTTATATTTAGGATCTTCTAACAATGTGTCCTTTTATCCCTGTTTTCATTCCTAGTTACCACTCTGGACAAAAGGTGCAAGTAGAAGGGGATAGTAAAATTAATACAAATTATTAGAATACAACACACTGATTTTTTTTTGGTTTTGGAGGAAGAAAGCTTCAGGGGTACTTCTGAAAGACAAAAGATCTTCAGAGTCCTTCCCTCCTCTATATTTCCAGTGATCTAAGAGGCTCAACCTCCCCTCCCCCACACCCATGATGCCAAGTTGTTGCTGGCATTGATGATCTTCCATCTTTCAGAGCTATCCCTGAAGCTTTCCTCCCCAAGGAAAATGCCCTGGTGACACTCTTTCAAATTGGGGCAAGTATCTTAAATATAACTGATTTCTGTGTCTGCTCTCCCCCAGCAGATCGCTCTGATCATGATTTCATTACCGTTTTCCTTAACTTTACTGAGAAGGCTATCAGAAACAGCAGAAATGACTTCAGTTTCTTTATCTGTCATGCAGATCACCTCTGGATTTTTTTTTTGCATCTTTAAACTCAGTAATTGTATGAGCAAACAAATGTCACCCAACTGGTGGTGTGATGAAACAGCACAGACTAAAACCAGCTGCTGTCAGGAAGTCCCTCCAAAAACAAAACCTAGCCTCAATTATTTGAACTGAATTGGGAACCCTGAGACCTACCAGTCAGTTGGGACACCATATTGGAGATGCTATCAACTTGTACATCTCTCAACTGATGTAGAAACCACTTGGGAGAATGATAAACAACATTTTCTTTCCAGGGGGAATGCATGTGCCCTTGAGGTTTTACTTTTTTGTAAATCCAAGGAGAAATTCCCTCCAAAGAATACAGTGATTTGTTCTTTCCTTGGCCCCAGGAGGCGCTGAGGGCAGCCCATTGGTTGGGCTTAGGTGATAAGAATTGCCCTAGACTTCCTCTTGTAGCCTAATATAAATTCCGTGCGATTCTCAATACTTCTTACTGTGTTTAGATTAATGTCCCAGGCCAAGAGGAAAAGTCAGTACAGAAATATAAGGAGAAAGACCCTTGGCCTCTTTTCCAAGATTAATGGTTTATGGGATTCATTCAGCTAGGACCCTGGGAGATATGCTTGAGGTCAATACTATTTCACTTCTTATCATAAGTTATTCCCAAATATTAAAGTATTTGACAGGTGCACATTTATATACACAGCTTAGAGTATAACAACTTAAGGGTGTTCGATAGCCTGAACATAATCTTTTGAGTTGTTTATCATACCATCTCTTGGGATTATAAGATTTAATTTTCTTCTATTGGAAGATAGCACTGTATCTGGGCTGGGTGTTGGCTGACATCCTTCTGTGTGATGTAGATCCTGAACTGAGTTGTGCTATGACTGTGTCTGGATATCTTCCTGGCAACGGTGCTCACATGGCAAGGAAATCACAATTACCTCAAAAGATGATAGCTTTTCGTTTGGAATAGTAACTCCTTAAAATTAGAGACTTCATAGATGAAGATGTACTCTCAAATAGTACAAATCTCTAGCTCTCAAAGTGCTTCTAAGTGATGAATTATGCTTTCAACCTTTTTTATGTTTTATTTTTTGCTATCTTTTCCCTGTAAAATGAAGCCTTGTCAGTTGGGTTCTGCCAGTATTTCATGGAGCTGTTTTTTTGAGGATTACGTTTTGGGTCTTCAAAATTTTCTCTGTTTTTTTCAATTCCGTAATAATTCATATGGGGTTCCAGAGGTGAGAAAGGGATTATCAAGTTGTTTGTTATTAAATGATTGTCTTAACCAGAACTGTGATGCTCCCCTATGAATCACACCATGTCTCTGCATATTACAGTGGATGTGAAAGAAGCAGGTGGAATATAAAGTCCTGTGAAGTGGTATCATGTGTGTGTAAAGACCCTGCCAACATAATGACTCTTCACTTATTCTGTTAATGGTGTGCTATTCCAGATCTCTAGAGGGCTGCTGAAGCAAGACTTATCAGTGTCATGACCAGATTCAGTGAACCAAAAACCACAACACATGTTCTATTGAAAGAGTGTTGTACCATTTCCAGATGTTCACAATTTTCATAACTACTTATTGAGCGCTTCATCCTTGTCTGCTTCTATAATAATCATAGTACCTATCATAATTTTTCACTCTCTATAACACTTTGTAGTACACATATTTTGGTCCCTGTTTTTTACATAAAGAAGCAAGCTCAGAAATAAGTCACTTATTCAAATCATGCAGCTTGGAAGGGGTAGAACTAAGACTTGAATCAGAAATTCTCTGGCTTTCAAATCAATTCAATTTCTACAACATTATGTGATGAAATACACAAGCTATTAATAAGGTAGTCACAGATCTCACTTTACAGTTCATACCCATTGTGGCAAGTATTTGTATTACGACTAAGAAAACTACCAAATACACATACCCATACCCTGAAAAAAAGAAAGAGTGCAGTAAATGATTAAAATGAAACAAAAAAGATCAAATTGTTGGATATGTGTGCATTAATCCAAATATCTGTAAAGTGATTATTCTAGAGGCACACGATCAGTTAGGAGCTTCATAAATCTTAAGTAATGGCAACATAATTTTTATAGTTTGGGAAACAAGTTTAAAAATCACTAGCGTATAGTAGTTTACCTTTATGTTAGTGATTTAAAAGACTAAATAACTAAATGAAGCTATGGTTTGAATGTGTCTCTCCAAAATTCATGTTGAAACTTAATACTCAATGCAATAGTATTAAGAGGTGGGGCATTTAGGTGGTTATTAGGTTGTGAGGACTTTGCCCTTATGAATTGAATTAGTATCATTGTAAAAGGGCATGAGAGAATCTGTTAGTTCCTTTTGCCCTTTTTGCCCTTCTCTTCCTTTTGCCATGTGAGGACACAGTGTTTGAGACTTCTGCCATGTGGGGATGCAGCTGGAGGTGCCATATTGGAAGCAGAGAGCAAGCCTTACCTGATGTGAAATCTGCTGGTGCCTTGATCTTGCACTTCCCAGTCTCCAGAACTGGAAGAAATAAAATGTCTGTTCTTTATAAGTTACTCAGCCTGAGATATTTTATTATAGCATCAGGGATAGGTTATGACAGTTACTGAAAGCAGAAGTAGTAGAATTAGTGGGCAACAACAAGAATAGCAAAAAACTAGACTAGTGTTTTGTAGTCTTGGATGTCCAACTAAACATTATAATTAAATTTTTTTTAACTTTTCTGGTTCAGATTCTCAGAGTCTGAACCCTCCTTCAGTCTTTTATTTGTAGTATTCATGGAAATTTCTGCTGCTTAAGGTATGTAAATATTGACATTCTGAGTTGAAGACAAAACTATTTCATTAATTTTGCATGACAGGTAAAAAGACTCGTGAACCTCAAGACTAGACTTCAGCAATTTTTATTTGAATTAAAGACAGTAGAAGCACAATATGTAAAATAATTAATAAGATTTTTTTGTAAGACAAAGAACACTAATATAAGGTACATAAAAATGTAAGGTACATAAAATATAAGGCACAATATG
Organism: Piliocolobus tephrosceles; assembly: GCF_002776525.5. NCBI lineage: Eukaryota > Metazoa > Chordata > Mammalia > Primates > Cercopithecidae > Piliocolobus > Piliocolobus tephrosceles. Next base: position 80,927,915 of record NC_045439.1, read on the forward strand.
TAAAATAATAACATTTTTTGTAAGACAAAGAACACTAATATAAGGTATATAAAATTCAAGATTTGGTGACTAAGCAACACAGAGTGAAAGGATCCCACCAGGGATGTAAATGAGAAATCTGTACCTGCACCTTCCAAAACTTTGAATGCTACCAAAAATTGATCACATGAAAATCAACTAAGTAACAGTATTAGTTTAATCCTGTGTAAGTTGTGCCCTTTAATAATTGATCAATTTGGATTTAAAGTTCTAGGCTTTTTGTAAGGGAGAGTGGCTAAGTGTATTTCTACATTTGGTACTATGATAATTGCTTGATACCATAATATTTGGGTATATTACTAACCTAATTCAAATAGTAAAAATATAAATTTATACTTTCAGAACAATTTTTAGAACATTGAGCCTTCGTAATCTTATATAATGTTTATTTTTCATTTTATGGATGAGGATAGTGTGATTCAGAAAGTACTAACATTTTATATCTTGAAAAGGAAAAATCAAATTTGCCTATTTTAGTTGCCAGCCCAAAATTTCTTCTAATTCGCCTAATCGACCAACAAATATTATTCTATCATTGTTTTCATATTTTTATGAGGAATATCTTATGAAATGCTCATAATGTGTTCTTAAGCAAGTTTCTAAATTGGAAGTACATTGATAAGACCACAAGAGTAACTTCAGACTGGAAAACCTGACCAACCAGAGGGTATTTTAATTTATATTATGAGTTAAAGCATTATCTCTTTACAAACTTATGCTTCTGAGAGAGTCATAGGATGACATCAGAAAGATGGCAGAATATGAAGTCTCAGGCTTCACTTTCCCCAGCAACAGAAAGTTAAACCACCAACTATAAACAGACCAGAACATCCTTCTGAAAACTTCAGTGCTTGGAAACAGACCTGAGAACTTATGTGGTCTACAGAACTGAAGGAAATTTAAATTAATAGGGTAGAAAGAATGGTCTCACTCATATAATGCCACCCCTCTTCCTCCCCCAATTTGGCACAACACTAGACAGAGGGGATTTTCTTGGGCCCATGGTTTTCCCTACAGGGGAAAAAGAAAACCAGAGGTAGTCATCCAGCTTTCTTGGCACTAAAAGATACTCTTTGGAATCTCATTCTGATCTCACCACATGGGGAATTGTAGGGAAAATGGCATGACTCGACTGCCTGGGGACAAGGAGAAAAAAGAAAGGACACAGAGGTAATAGTAACCAGTGCATAGGTCTTGGTGGTACCTCTCTGTTTCTGCCAGTGGTGGCACCTGATCATATTTACCAGCCAACCTCATGGCCTGCTTGCAAAGCTGAGCTGGTTGCCTTCAGAAACATGGTGGGGAGTTCAACCTAGCTTGAGTCCCAAGACTGCTAGTGTCCATATACAGTCTAAGACCCCACCCCAATGACACCTCCCATTTAGGAGGATGTCTACCTCTACCCATTTCAGAAAAACATAGGGGCTAGACCTACTTGACTTTCCAAGTCAAGCAGGAGGTTCACTGAACCAAAAAGCCTATGCAGTGACCCTGCAGGCAGGGAGACACGTACTTTCAGTCACTTGGAGGCCAGGCTTGACAAAGGAAGTCAAGCAGAGGCTCCATTCAGTCAAAAAGCCCTCCCAACAACCACTCACAGGCAGGGACATTCCCACCTCTGTGCACTTTGAAAAAAATGTAGAGTCTAAGCCTGCTTTACCTAGGAATTCAAACAGCCAATCAACTCAACCAAAAGCTCACCCCCATAACTGTACCCTGATAGGAAGTCAATTTTCAATTATGCATTCCCTGGGAGGAAAATATCTGGTTCTTCCTGTCCCAAGCAGTAACTCTGCCCAACTTTGGAGTCCAGTTGACAGACCTGCCCAACTGTAGATCCCAAATAGTGGAATTGCCTGGCCAGGGAATACATCCTTTGGCCTGAGCAGAAGCCATCACAGTACTGAGTCAGCCACTCTGCCTTACAGCAGAACACAGTCAGTGGTCTCACCAGACACTGAAGCCCAGTTAGCAGTTCTGCCCAACATCATAGCAAAGGCAGCATCCCAGGCAACTAGAGGACTCACAACAAGCTGTGCCTGCTTGGAGTTGTCATCAGCTGTCTCTTCCCAAATCAGAAGCTAAATTAAATAGTGAAGATCTATCCCTGTCCAAAAAAAAAAAAAAAACAGCTGTAAAGGCCACGAGAAAGGGTGGTTTCCTAAAATGTACAAACAATGCAAGGACACAAAGATTACAAAGAATAAGGGAACATGACACCCCCAAAAGAAATAAGCTTCAATAATAGAACCCAAAGAAATGGAAATCTATGAAATGACTGAGGAATAAGAATAATACTCAAAAAGAAGTTGAGTGAACTACAAAGATACAAGTATCATATGTTAATAAAATTTGGAAAACAATACATGAACAAAGCAAGAAGTTTGACAAATAAATAGAAACTATAAAAAAGAACCAGATGGAAATCCTAGAGAGGAAGAATATAGTAATTGAACTGAAAAATTCAACAGAAAGCTTCAATAGCAGACTTAATCAAGCAGAAGGTGGAAGGCAGAATATTTGAAATTACCCATTCAGGGGAACAAAAAGACAAAAGAATGAAAAAGAATAAAGAGACCCTATAGGAATTATGAGACAATATCAAGAAACTGAACCTTCACATAATAGTTTCAGAAGAAATAGAAAAGGTCTTGAAAACATATTTAAAGAAATAATGACTGAAAACTTCTCTAATTTGGGAAAAGATGCCAACATCTGTGCACAAGAAGCAGGTTTCCAATCAAATTCAACCTAAAGAGTTCACCAAGGCACATAATAATAAAAATATCAAAAATGAAAAAAAATTCTGAGAAGAGCAGATAAGAAACACATTATCTGTGAAGAAACGTCAATACAACTATCAGTGGAGTTCTTAGCAAAAAAGAAGAAAAATCTTGACAATTAAGAATACTTTGTCCAGTAAATCAGCCTTTTGGAAATGAGAAAAAAATAGAAACCTCCTTAGATAAAAGCTAAGGGAATTCGTGAACACTAAACCTGTCTTTCAGGAATTGCTAAAGGGAATTATTCAAACTGAAACAAAAAGTTGTGAATTAATAACATGAAACATATGAAAGTGAAAAAATCAATGATATAAGTTAAACAGATACACACCCAGAATACTCTAGGACTGTAATGATGGTGACTAAGACCATTTTATCCCTTGTAAGAGGTTTAAAGACAAAATTGTTAATAATGACTATAGCTAAAATAAATCGTCAAGAGATACACAGTACAACATGATATAAATTCTGAAAACAAAACATAAAATATGGAGAAGGGCAGTGTAAAATGTCAAGTTTTTGTATTCTATGAAAGTTAAGATGTTATCAGCTGGAAATAGACTATTATGAGATGTTCTATAAAAGCCACAACTATAAAGCAAAAATCTTTAGTAAAAGAACAAACAATAATAGAAAAGATTCAAAGCATGTAACTACAAAACTCCATCAAACCACAAAGGAAGAAACACAAGAGAAAACAAGGAGCAAAATATCTACAAAACAACCAAAGAACAACTAACAATATGGCAGTAGTCTTTACCTGTAAATAACTACCTTGAACGGATTAAATTATCCAGTATAAAACACAGAAGTACTGAATTGATAAACAAAAATAAGACTCAATTAAATGCTGCCTATAGGAAACTCACCTCACTTTTAATAAGACACAAACTAAAAGTGAAGAAATGGAAAAACATATTTTATGCAAATAAAAACTAAAAGAGATCAGAGTTAGCTATGCTTATTTTCAACAAAATGACTTTAAGTCAAAAACTATTTAAAAAAAGACAAGAACATTATATATGAAGTGTCAATTCAGCAAGTAGAACATAACAATTGTAAATAGAGAGAGAGTAAATCACTTTACATTGTTGAAAAGTTCTCAAATTGTCATGCTAATGAAACAATGTGTAATGAAAATAATTTTACCATATGTTAATTGACATAAACAAGAGTTAAGTTCCCATGGCATATTTCTGGTCAAAAGCACACCAACAAGCTTCTAAATAAAGACCCAAAGCATTTCTAATGTTAAATATTGAAGTAAATGTAAGCCACACAAATAGTCATGAAATATCATTAAGTCAGGTAATAAAATTATTACTCAGTTTTTAGTGCATCAGTGAGTGACAGTGTTTATAGTAGTGGTGTGTTAATTTAAGGAACAAATTAATTTCTTTTTTTTTTTACAAAGAAAAAAATCAGTACCTCTTATAAGAAAAATAAAATCATAAGTACCCCTTCTGGGTCCCCATATATCTTTGACTTAGTACATATTTGCACATGTATGGGAAGAAATTACTCAAAGTCCTGAAAAAAACATGAAATGCAAGAAATCAAAGAATTTCTGAAGCTTGAACGGATAAACAGTTGCTCATGTTAGCACCAGACAGAATGGAAAGACCTTATAAAATATGCGACATTGGGTGGAGCTCCCAGAAAAGTTTTCATGACTCAACTTTTCCAATTCCAGGTATATACCTCCCCAAAACTGAAAACATAAGTTCACATAAACACTTGTATATTAATGTATCAGCATTATTCATAACAACCAAAAGGTAGAAACAGCCTGTATGTCCGTCACCTGACAAATGGATAAACAAGATGTGGTTTATACGCGTGATGAAATATTCATAAAAAGGGATAACATTCCAATATATGCTGCAATACAGATGAACCTTGAACATATGCTATATGAAAGAAGCCAGAAATAAAAGCCCACATATTCTGTGCTTATTACATGCAGTATCCAAAGCAGTCAAATCTGCTTAGACAGAAAATAGGTAAATAGTTGCCTGAGGCTAGGAATAAAGAGACATGTGGGATACTTCATGGAAGTATCCATGAAGTATCCATGGAAGTATCCATGGAAGTACCCCATGATATGGGGTATTCAGTTTCTTTTTGGGAGGGTGAAAATTTTACTGAATGAGACAGTAGTGGTGGTTGTATAAGCTTGTGAATAAAAACCACAGAATTGTGTACCTTAGAGAATACGTTTTATAGTACATAAATTATCTCAAAAGAAAAGATACTGCATGGATAGTTGGACTAGATTAGCTCTAGACTAAAGGAACCACTGGTTCACCCTAATAAAGCTTAACAGTAGCCTTGGATTATGGTCTAGCAAGGAGATCAGAAAATTGCTTTTCTACAAAAACAAACTTGGGCAACATCAACAAGAACAATCATTTTAGTGCTCAAGAAAAATCAGTGAAAGGAATCAATAATATAAAAAGTGTTTATGCATCAACAGCTGTTGGATTTCAGTAGAGAAGAATGAAACACTATAATATTCTGGCCTTTGGTTGCTTCCCATTTCTGGCTGATTGGTACAGAAGTTCACCCAGGGTCGAGCAGGTCATGAGTGTGGCAGATCTCTTCTGCCTTCAAAGAACTGACCTGATTTAGAGCAGTGGACAATGCTCATGTTCTGTGAAATTATCAGTGAAAGTGTCTATCAGTAGAGTCAGCTAAATTCAGAGCAGCCAATGGGTCAGATCTATTAGCCTGAGATTGTGGGAGTGGTTGGGCTATGCATACACAGCCCAGAAATAAAAAACCAAGCTATTCAAACACACCCCTATCTAATACTGAAACTGAAGACATGCGATAAGAGACTCACAAAAGCCCAGCTTCAAGTAAAACTCAGAGCACATTTCAAGATAGGCTGAAGTTTAAATGCACACCTTTGCCTGAAGACAGCTCCATTAGCAGAGAAGCCTTACTGGTTCAAGGCATTTAAGAAGAATTTTTGTCCAGCTATTAGCTGAACATTAAATGACACAGATATGGAGAAAATGCTTAGGAAGACTTAGGTCTTAGGAAACTTTAAAAGTAAAAACTAGAAAGTAAACAGAGCAGAAATACCAGGGATCACAGAATGTAGGATATACAGATTTTCACAGATTTATTTTATGCAAGCAATTAAGCAAAACAAGAAAAAGCAACAATAGTCTTTGAGGGGTTGGGGAATCAGAATCCATAGTTGCTATAATATGTTACCTAAAATGTTCAAGTTTAAACAAAAAATATGAGATGGGTAAAATATCAGGAAAATATGATCTATAGTATGGGGGGAAAAAAAGACCCTAAAATCCATATCCGAGTATGTCCAGATGTTAAATTTGACAGACAAAAACTTCTAAGCAACTATTGTAAAAATATTCAAATAACTGAAGGAAATCATGTTTGAAGAATTAAAAGAAGGTGTAAGAATAAGTAATAAAGGATCTCAATAAGTATATAGAAAATATGAAAAGGAACAATGGAAATTTGAGAGTGGAAGAGTAAAATAACTAAAAGAATAAGCTAGAGGAACTCAATAGCAGAGTAAAGGTAGCAGAGGAAAAAAATAATCAGTGAACCTGAGGATAAATCAATAGAAATCATCTCCCATCTAAATAAGATAACAGATTTTGAAAATATCTCAACTTGATCTGTACATGTAATGCAATTCCTATAAAAAAACTCATTCTGAACTCTTTATGAAAAGTCAGTCTTTAGAATAGCTAAAACAGTCTTCACAATTGAATAATAAAGTGAAAAGAATCACATTCATCTATATTAAAGGCTTATGATATAGTTACAGCAATTAAGAGTGTGATACAGGCAAAGAGACAGACATAGGTCAACTGAGCTGATTAGAGAACCTAGAAATAGATCCAAACAAAGAAGCCCAGCTGATTTTTGAAAGAGATGAAAAAAATAAATTCAATGGAACAAGGATAGACTTTTCAACAAATGATACCAGAGCATTAGACATCAATAGACACCCCCAAGCCCTGCCCAAATAAAATAAACCTCAACATGATCCCTACACTTTATATAAAAATTTAACCCTAAAGGATAATAGACTTAAGTGTAAAATATAAGGCTATAATTTAAAAAAACGTGAGAGTAAATCTTCAGGACTAGGCTAGGCAAATAATTCTTAATATCAAAACTATGACCCATAAAATTAAAATTTGATGACTTGAACTTTGTAAAAATGAGAAACTTGTGCCCTGTGAAACCAGGTGAAGAGGGAAATAAAGACACCTCATAAGCTGGAAGGCAGTATTTGCAACCTGAATACCTGGAAATATCTAAAACATATAAAAACTCTTAAGAACTCAATAGGAATAAAACTAATAATCCAATTAGAAAATGGTCTAAAGATATGAAGAGATATTTTACTGATGAAGATACACAGATGGCAAGTGAGCACACAAATAGATGTTCAGCATCATTAGTCATAAGGAAAATGCAAATTAAAACCACAATGAGATACTACTACATATTGTTAGAATAAAAAAAGATAGTGGCAACACCAGATGCTGTCAAGGATTTGGAGAAAATGTATCATTTGTACATTGCTGGTGTGAATGTAAAATGGTATAGCTAATCTTAGAAATAGTTTGGCAGTTTCTTATACAGTTAAACCTGCAATTACTATATGACATAACTATTACATTCTTGGGCATTTATCTGAAAGTAATGAAACCTTAGGTTCATACCTAAATGTGTAATGAATGCTTATAGCAGCTTTATTAGTAAGAACTGCAAACTGAAATCTTACCATGTATTCTTCAATAGCTGACTGGTTAAACAAACTGTTTGCAGTAAATCCAAACTATGGAATACTACTCAGTAATAACAAGGAACACACTATTAATATATGCAACAAGTGGAGTGATTCTCTAGGGAATTACACCAAGTGAAGAAAGCCAATCTCAAAGCATTACGCACTTTGTAATTCAATTTTTATAACATTTTTCAAGTGGCAGAATTCGAGGAATGGCAAATGGATTAATGGTTGCCACGGACTAAAGTGGGAGCGCGAGTGGAAATGGGAGAAAAATGAGTGTGGAGTAACAGGGCAATATGAGATATTCTTGTGGTAATGAGAACATTTGCATCTTGACTGTATTATCAATATCAATATGTTGGTTGTAATATTATAATATAGTTTTGCAAGATGTTACCATTGCAAGAAACTGAATAAAGGATATATGTGATCTCAGGCTGCATATTGTAAGGGGAATGGACTTCATTGAACTAGTCCAGTCAAGTCACTAAACAAACACACAATAACCACAGTCTTTAGGGGAGTGTGATTTATATTAAGAAAACAATAGCAAAAGAATCGAGATTTCAAAAATAATTTTGTGGCATGAAGAAAAATATTAGCATATATCCTGTAACACAGAAAAAAATCAAGGAATGAAAACATCTTTGGAGAAGGTTCACATTTTGAGCTTAGTGAACCATGACTTCAGAGTAGATATTATAAATGAGTTAAAAGAAGTAATAGCATACATAAAAATTAAAGGGAAGTATAATAACCATGTCTCACTGTAAAAGCATTAATGAATAGGTTAAAAATTATATAGATGAGCTAAATAGAAATTCTAGAGTTGAAAATTACCATAATGGAAATAAAAAATATAAGAGGGACTCAATAGCAGATTTGAAGTGGCAGAAAAAAAATCAGTGAGCTTGAAGGCAGATCAATTAAGATGATCTAGTCTAAACAACACCAGAAAGAAGGAAAAAAATGTGAACACTTCAGACCTTTGGGACCTGTCAAGTGTAGCTGTATATACATAAACAGGTTTAAAAGAAAGAGAAGAGAAAAAGAGACAAAAATTTTTTGAAAAAATGACCAAAACCTTTACAACTTCTTGGGAAAATCTTAGTATGCATATCCAAGAAACTCAAGGAACTCCAAAAGATAAATTCAAAGAGACTGACACCTAGATGCATCATAATGAAACTGCCAAAAGTCAGAGACAAAGGAGATACCTTGAAATAGCAAAAATAAAATAATTGTGTACCAGTCTTTCCTAATAAAATTAGCAACTCACTTCTCATCAGAAATGTATGTGAGAAGTTCGTAGGTTGATGTACTGAGTGATGAAAGACTGTCAAGCAAGAATTGTATATCTGTTACAACTATTCATCAAAAACAAAGTTAAATCTAAGACGTTTATAGATAAAAGCAAAAACAAGATAATCTGTCATTAGCAGACCTCCCCTATAAGAAATAATAAAATCTTTCAGGCTGAAATGTAGGGCTATTAATAATTCAAACACCCAAGAAGAAATAACACTGGTGAGAGTAAATACACATTTAATTTTTGTAACATATTTCTTCTCCTACCTTATTGAAAATACAAGTGCATTAAGCAATAGCTGTAACACAGTTATAAACCATCCAGGCTTATAATGTGTAAATATTTAATTTGTATAAAATGATAGTACAAAAAAGAAATGGACAGAGCTATAGTCAAAGTTTCTACATACCATTGAAATTAAATGGGTACTGTTTTAAGAAAAGTTGTTAGTTGTAATCTACCATCCAATAAATTAGAAAATACCTCAAAACAAATAGTAAAAGGAAACAACAAGAGAATTAAGATGATCTATAAGAGCATATCTCTTTGACACAACAGAAGGCAGTAATGAAAGAATAGAGATCAAGAAAGAAGGCACACAGAAAGCAAGTAGCAAGATGAAAGACGCAAATCCTACTGTATCAGTAATTACATTAATGTAAATGGACTAAACTCTTAAAGCAGATTAGAAAAATGAATTAAATAAGACCCTATAATTAAAATACATGCTGTCTATAAGAGAAATGTCTTAGATTCAGAGACACATACAGGTAGAAAGAAAAAGGAAGAAAAAAGGCATACCATGTAAACAGTACACAGAGAATTTGATTGTATGTAGACAAAATAGATTTTTAGATAATATTTTTGTCTTGAAAAAATAATTTATGATAGTAAAATATTTAATTCATCAAATAGGCATAACAATTATAAATATGTACACATCTAACAGCAAAGCCCCAAATATAGGAGACAAAAATTGAAATAATTTAGTGATTCAAAAATATTAATAAAATAATTTCATTTATAATACAATAAAATATAAATTTTTAGGAATACATTTAGCAAACTACTGCAAGATTTTGCATTGTTAATTATAAAACATTGCTGAAAGAAATTTAGAACTAAATAATTAGACAAGTCATATTCATGGCTTGGAGGAGTAAATATTTTAGAATTGTAATGCTCTCCAAATTGATGTAGAGAATTATTGCAATCCCTATCGAGATGCCACATGCCTTTCTCTGTTTGCAGAAGTAGACAAGTACATATTGAATTCATCTGAAACTGCAAGAGACCCAGAATGGTCAGGAAAAAAAAAAAAAAGCAAAACTCAGAAGGAAAGAATAAAGTTGGATCACTCAGATGTGAGGGTGACCTGCATGTGACGTCTGTCACCTAATTGATGGCCAAGGTTAATTCAGCTGACAAAGGTGGTTAGGTAGGTGTTCCCTTCCTCCCACACCACTCCATGTGTGCCCCTCCCAAAGCTGAAGCCTTGGTCAAAGAGAACGACCTTCCCCAATAGAGGAAAATCATTCTTCCGTTGAAGCTGTACAAGTAGCTGAACTCCCAGCTGGAATATCCAGAAAAGCTCTCAAAATTGGAGGACTCAAACTTCCTGATACCAAAACTTAATACAAAGCCAGAGTAATCACTATAGTGTAGAAGTGGCTTACAGATATACATGTAGATCTTTGGAATATAATTGAAAATTCTAAAGTAAACCCTGATGTTATGGTCATTTGATTTCAACAAAGGTACTTATATAATACAGTGGAGAAAGAATAGTTTTCGACAAATCATGCCAGGAAAAGTAAATGTTCAAAAAGAATGAAGTTGGACCCCTGCCTCAAACTACATACAAAATTTAACTCACCACACGTTAGAGAACTAAACTTAAGAGCTTAAATTATAAAACTCTTCAAATAAAAAATGATTCGATTATTGTGGGCTTGCATTATGGAATGGATTCTCAGCTATGATCACAAAGCTAAATCAACAAATAAAAATTAATAAATTAGAATTTCCTAAATTAAAAAAAGCTGTCTTTATATAAAGGACATCATCAAAAAACTAAAAATATAACCCTTAAAGTGGAAGAATTTTTGCAAATCAAATGTGTTATAATACAAGGTACTCATACCCGCTTAAAGAACTCTTATAACAATAAAAATACATAAAACACAGTAACTGGGCAAATGATTTGGATAAACACTTCCCCAAAGAAGAAAATCATGTTAATAAACACATAAAATTTATGTTCAATATTAGTCTTTATGGAAGTGCAAATTAATACTACAATGAAATGTTACTTCATACTCCCTAGGATTGTTACATCAAGAAGATGGCCAATAATAAGTGTTGAGGATCTAGAGAAATCCAAACACTCTTACAGTACTTATGGGAATATACAATGTGTAGCCACTTGGGAAAGCAATATGAGAAGTTCCTCAACCTGTTAAACATGGAGCTACCACATTCCCCAGCAACTCCGTAATTAGATATATACCCAATAGCATTGAAAACTTTTTTATACAAAAACTTGTATACAAATATTCATATCAGTCTCACATATTATAGTTAAGTGGAAACCAACCCAAACATCCATAAACTAATAAATGAATAAGCAAAATGACTCATCCATTCAAAGGAATATTATTCAGCCATAATAAGGAATAAAACACTTACATGTGTTACAGAGTGAAGGAATATAGACAGGAGTTAGATTAATGGTTGCCAAGGCCTAGGGTAAAGGTATAGGGTTTCTTTTTAGAATGTTTTAGATAGGGACTGGTTGAAAGTGTTCTGAAATCAGATATTATTGATGGTTGTACAAACTTATGAATATACTAAAACAATTGAAGTTCATACTTTAAAAAGGTGAATAATATGTGTGTGAATTATATCTCAATTAGGCTATTTTTAAAAGTGTAAATGCATTAAACAATTTAATCAAGAGACAGTTTGTCAGACTGTTAAAAACAAGATCCAACAATATGCTGCCTACAGCAGATACATGTTAGCTACAAAAGATACGAATAGGTTCAAAGTAATGGCATGAAAAAAATACCCTGTTAATAGTACCCTATTTCATAGACTTAAATGTAAGGACTGCTTTATAGTTCTAAAAGTGAGGACCAAAGGAAAAAATGGAGGTGAAATTACATGGTTAACTGATAGCTCTATGGTCATAGAACTAATGCTGATGCATTACTTAGTGAGAATGCAAAGCAGTTCTTTACTGATTTTTAAAAGCACTTGAAAATTATGGCCCTAGTGACAACATACATATTTGTAATCCCCAAAATGTCACATACAAAACGTCTATTTATAAATGTTCCATAAGGGGAAGACTCATATTCTAGCCACTCTGTTATTCCCTATTGGGTTGTCTTTAGGTCAGTCTTTTAGTAGACTTTTCCCATATAAAAATTGTAATGAAATCATTTGGGAAGTGTTTCATGAAAGCGTCATGTGGATTATAGCTCTTCTTGAGCCTATATCAGCAGGAGAAATGCTTTTAGAAACAGCTGAAATATTGACTGCCAGTTTTTCAATATATATGTACTGAGTGTCTGATTTGTGCTTATGAAACTCTTGATAGGAAGGTTTAAAATAAATTAGCCTGGCAAAGGAACCCTGTGAATCTAAGTAGAATAAGATAAATAGTAGAATGAGTAAAATAGCCAGGCAATGCAGAAGGAACATAATATACTGTCTTTCATTTACAAACATGATGTTCTTGACCCATCTTTGATAGACTTATGGATACGGAAAACAACAACAAAAAAGACTGAGTGCTAAACGCGGGTAGAATTGTTAGGTTTCAGCAGATAACCCTATTTCAGACCCTGGCTCTGGATAAAATTTCCTATGTCTAAATCTTAATGACCTTGAGCAAGTGTCTAACTCTTCAAACCTCATCTGTGGAATAGGGTTGATAAAGGTAGCTGGCAGAGTTGTGAGAGAGGATTGAAGTGATCTAACACATAAAATACAACACAAAGCCTGTCCCTTGGTAAATACTTTTAAATACTGGATATTGTTGTTGCTATTTTTATTATTTGAGATCCATAATCCCTAATTTGAAATTCTGAAATCCAATGGCTCTAGAAACCAAAATTTTTTGCAGAAGCTCATTTGGTAGAAAAGCCTGAGCTGAAAGCAAGCCTGTGAGGCTATTAGTAGCTTTATTCCCATTTGGTGTGTATATCCATTTGTTTAGCAGTAGAAATATTAAAGTATTTGATTATTAAATGCTGCCCCAGCCCTTACTGGGAATGTCCTGAAATATGTGTCATATCACCTTTTTAAACTTTGAAAAATTCTGAACTTAAAATCCACTTATCTTTAAGTGTTTTAGATAGAGACACATTGACCTGTATCTTGATTATAATTAACATCACCAAAGGTCACAAAGCTAATAATATTTTCTTTACATACAGAATGGGGAGATTAGAGAGGACACATTTCTATGGGGAAATTGGTGTTACAAATACGTGAGAGGTGAACAGTTACCACTGAATTTAATTACACACCTTGTAACATTGAAATTAATTACACTAGCACATTCTGACTCAAATGTGTAAGGCAGGATTAAAGATAGAAATGTGAAGGGATGCTGAATTTTTCTGTGTTGAGATAATCACATGGTTTTTGTTTTTAGTTCTGTTTATGTGGTGGACCACATTTATTTATTTGTGTATGTTGAACCAACCTTGCATCCCAGGAATAAAGGCTACATGATCGTGGTGAATTACCTTTTCGATGTGCTGCTGGATTTGGTTTGCTGGTATTCTGTTGAGGAATTTCGCATCTATCTTCATCAAGGATATTGACCTGTAGTTTTCTTTTTTTTTTTCTTTTCTTTTGGTTATGTCTTTGCCAGATTTTGGTATCAGCATGATGTTGGGAGCTAAATATTGAGTTCATATGGACACAATGATGGGAAAAATACTCCAGCAGTGGGGCAGGGGTTGCAAATGAGGGAGACAAGGGCTGAAAAACTATGTATTAGGCACTATGTTTGCTACCTGAGTGATGGGATCAATTGTTCCCCAAACTTCAGCATCATGCAATATACCCATAAAACTGCAAGGTACCCCCGGAATCTAAAATAAAAGTTGAAATTTAAAACAATAAAATAAAAAACAGAGATAAAAACAGAGTGACGGTGTAAAAAAGAGGACTAAAAATGGCTACTCACAGTTTACTATATCCTTTGAAAAACTGGTAATTTTTGGCAAAGATATAATCAAGTTACTTTTTTTCCTACCCAACTAATGATGAAACATATTAAGTAGCAGAGCTGAGCAGAAAATCAGTAGTATGAGCTGGTAACAGAAGTACACCTTAAAATCATTCCTAGTTAAGAATCACTACTTTAGAGAGTGAAATAAAATAGCTGAGCCAAAAGACACTGGAGCAAAGGTACAAGCCCAGTACTGCACTGAAAGAAGATTCAGTAATCTTTTCTGCCTATTTTGAAGTTTTTTACCTCTGTAAAACAACTTCTGTTTTCTTTTCAGGAGGCATAGGACAATGTCTCGACATCTTTTTTTTTTTATGTTTTCTTTTATATATATATATGTTTTTTGAGCTGGGTTCCTGCTATGTTGCCATGACTGGCCTAAAACTCCTGGACTCAAGTCATCCTCCCACCTCAGCCTCCTGAATACTTAGAATTACAGATGCTCAGCACTACACCCAACTGGGATATATTTTTTCTTGTCGCCACTGTGGATTGGGGGCATGTATGCTACTGGCTGAGAATGCTTCTAAACATCCTACAATGCACAAGACAGACCACCAAATAAAATGTTGATAGTGCCAATTTGAGAAACGCTGTTCTAGGGAGTATGGTTAACTTAAAAATGTTCATCCAACAGAGGTGAAAAAAATTCTCATCAGTGGGAAAAACAATTCCAAAATCACAATTTAGTGCCCTGTTAGACATTAACTGGTTTTACAGTCAATACCACAATCTCATCCTTACAGTCCTTTCTTAAGTTACCTACAAATCTCTAGCTTCTCAAATGTATCCTTAACTGTTTTCTTGCTGCTTTTTTTCTTCAGTGTGTAACACCTTTGACATACATTCATTTTACACTTACATGTTTGTTTTGCTTTTAAACTTTTGAAAATTGTATTTTAATAACTGCTTGGGGAAATAGCTAGGAGGATGTATAATTTTGGAACACTTAATATTTGAAGTTAATTCATCTCTGGCTTTAATATAAAGGGTGAGATGCCAGACACCACCTTAGTGCAGCAGGTACTCCATCAGTTTAAGAAGATTGATCTTCCCCAGTCATTTCTGAGACCTCAGAGAGATCATTTATCACTAGATTCTATAATCCTTTCACCTTTAGTAAGCTCACCTTCATATACAGCTCAGCACCCCATACGCTATAGTGTGAAGCTGTCTTATCTTAGGGAAAGTGGGGGAATGCTTTTCTTCCTAACTAAACCTAATGCTCTACTAAAATTGTATTGCGTTTTCTATATTGTCTTCCCTTCATCCTGGTGTCACCCCAAAATAATAATTTTTGCAAAGATATAAGATTCCTTCTGCTGTGAGAAAGACCCACTTTCCCATGTATGGACAGGCTTTGAAGCTGTCTGAGGCCTTTATCTCAGTCTGCAGAGGAAGAGTGTCGACACACAATAGGCCTTAATTAGGACCCAATCTGCTGAGCAGAGAGCTTCTGCCACCTGGAAGCTGCAGCGGTTTCACATGATGAAATTAACAAAAGGAAACCATATAAAGACGGTTGGATATTTGGAGCAGTGGAAAGAGCTTGATTGTTGTGCCAAATTGTTTTCTATCCTGGATCCACCCTTTATTAGGTGTCAGACATTAGGTAAGCTGTAGAAGATCTCTGAACCGCTGCTGCTTGTCTGTAAAACTTTCCAGCAGGGTTGCTGTGAAGATAAATAAGATCAAATAGGAATTTTTGTTCACTATATTCTTGATATTCATTAAGAATAATAGACTTTCAGAAATGCAACAAACATGGCTACACTACAGTATATAATTCTTGTCATATAATAAGTGTTCGAAGAGTCATATTAAATGTAGACATTAAACATGGAGTAAATTGTAAGTGTACATACCTGTGGTATATAGAATAATAGCCCACAGCCCCTCAGAAAAAGAAGCCCATGTTCTAATCCCCAGAATCTATGAATGTTACCTTACTATAACTACAACAGTGGAAGTCAGAATGATTTGGGGTAGGAAGGGCTCAACCTGTCTCTGCCAGCTGTAAAGTTGGAGGAAGAGGGCCATGAGTTAAGGAATGCACGCAGCCTCTAGAAGCTGGAAAGGGGCAAGGAAACAGATTCTCCCCTAGAGCCTCCAGAAGTAACACAATTTTAGCCCATGGAAATACATTTTATACCTCTGACCTCTGGAACTACAGAATGATAATTTTATGTTGTTTAAACCACCAAGTTTGTGACAATTTGTTACAGCATCGATAGGAAGCTAATACTGCAGGAAATATTATTTGTTCATGGAATACATAAGCAGGGCATAGAACAGACACATCTCCTTTAATAATCTCTAAGGGTTAAAAGAGGAAGGGAAACCTGGTATGCGTGAATTACAGAGAGTAGAGGCCTGGATGGAGGGATACAGATGATAAAGTCTTCAAAGGAGGTGAGGTTCCAGATAACACGTTAGGGCAGAGATGAAAGACACCTAGATATAGATATCATTCATTAATGGCAACAGGGACATTTTGTTTCATATGTTGGAGTGGGGGAAGAAATTGCAGAAATTGCAATTCTGATTTCTGCAATTCTGACTGATGCGTTCATTCATTAATTTGTCATCTATTTAAAATGGCTCACTATGTTTTGGGCACTGAGTAGGAGACTGTGCTGAACTAGTGGGCACTATCCCTGTCCTTAGGGAGCCTGCAGTCTTCCGGGAGAAAAAGACTGCTAAGGAAGCCATTAGATATAAATAACAAACATCACTGATGGTGTAAAGAAAATAATAAAATGTTACAGAAAGAAGTGTTTATTAGGAACCTTATTTAGATTGAGAGAGTCAGGAAAAGCTCTCCTGGGAGAGTAGCATTTGTATTGAGATGGGAAGGCTAGCCAGGCTAAGGACTGTGCAAGAATCTCACAGAAGGAAGGGGCAGCAAAGGCAAAGACTGTGTTGGGGAAAAACAGACTATGGAGAGTGCATTGAACAAGGAGGAGAATGTCAAGGTCTGGGCAGGCAGAGACAAGATTACATAAGAATTTTGGGATTTATTCTAAGACTTGGATTTCCTGATTCATGATTATTCTGATTTCCCACATTTAAACTTGAGCTTTAAATGACACAATAATGAAAGGCCAGATATGGAAGCATGTTTAGTTCTCATCTATCCTAACTGCTTTAATTCCAGTGGAAAAAAGTGAAGTGTAGGGAGGTTATCTAACTAGGTTAAAGTTGCTCAGCAGTGCTGCCTCTGAGTCGAGAACTATGACCCCTGGACTCTCTTCTCATCACGCTTCTTCACCTCTGGCACTGTCAACTGGGGGATTTCCAGCAGCTCCAAAAGGGACTGCTCCTGGAAAGGCAGACAGAAGGTCCACTGGTGGTTCCATGATTGCACCCTGGCCTGGACAGATGTCATAATAGCCAGGCCTCTGAGAAGCAGAGAGGCTCTATCTGCTAGGAGAAAACAGCCTTCTTGTGGGAGGGTAAAAATCAAACTTATGTTTAAGGAGTGGGAGTGCATATCCTGGAGTCCTCACGGAGCTTGTCACGAAAGAAAAGAAGCTAAGTTAATTAGGTCCTACTTTTATTTTTTTCTCCATTGTAAATTTTCCAATCTTCTCAAGGTCTTCTCAAGGTAAAAATTTTCCTTCTGAAGAAAATAACTAACACCCTGTTTAACTCTATGCTAGTTGATGAGTATAAATACTTATATTTCAAAATAAGCTAATTTCTTATTTTTGTGGTTAGAAATATTTCTTAAGCATTTTTAGTTTGCTCAGGTCTGTTGCCATTTTGTAAGCTGAGAAATCTGTGTGAGTTGAATGACTTTTTTTCCCCAACTGAACATAGATATAAGTAATCCTAAAAATGTATGTTAAGGGAGTTGTTATCATGTCATTTAGTTGCATTATGTTGTTATCTTGTATTATAGAATTCTCTGATGTTCTATGTCTGAATGATAAAATGCAAGCTCTCAGAGCTGAAAGAGTTTGAGGGGAAGAAATTTTCTGCTAAATATCTCTTCTGGGTGACACAAAGTTTTTGCCTCAAAAGGAGAAACTGAGCTAATAAACACCAAAAAAAAAAAAAAAAAAAAGAAAAAGAAAAAGCATCCACCTCACCTTATCTCACTCCCGACATTACTGTAATCTATGCCTGGATAGCCTTTCCCTAGATAATTTATAGCCACCCAATGTTCCTGCTATTTGTCAGAATAGTATTTCTCAAAGTATGGTTTCAAGATCACCTACCTTATACCTAATGTCAGCCTCACCACCCTAGGCTCTGTGTTTGAGAAACAAAGGTTGAGAACCAATGCTTTAGACCTACTCACTTTAATACAATATGAAAACCACTGCTATGTTAGTTTCCATGGGTTCCTATGTTAGCTTATAATGACCTACCTGAATTATGCATAATATTCTTATGGAGGGTCATGCTACTGAGCATTTCAATTTAGACTCTTGCAAAAGGAAATGTTTTGGATGGTCTGTATAAACAAGAATGCAGTAGCACCAGTTGCAGGTCTGCCCACTGTACCACTCTGGTTTCCAAGGCAGGACACATTCACGGTCCAGGTTACCTTCTTTGAAGTTCTATGGTTCTTGATGGATGTGAAGATTGTGTCTCCTAGAGTGTATCAGTGTTATTAATGGGATGACAAAGAACTAAGCCAGGCTCAAGTATATATTTCAAACTAGAAAGACATCCACTCAGGTAGCACTAACTTGTAACAAGGATTCAGCTATTCCTCTCCACAGACATCAAAAGTAGAGAATATACTCTTCATTGCCTTGTGCCTCCAAGATTTTGTGTAACAAGCAAAGGCTATTTTCATTGGCTTAGTTACTCTGAAGACCTCATTGGAAGCAGAGGTCTAATACTTATTAGCTCAATTGTTTTACTTAATTCAACAAACCAGACTGTGTTTGTGCCTAATACATTAAAATACTGTGTGGTCTTCTGAATAAGGTAAGGTCATTACCTTTTCACTCTAATCACAATATTTTCTATTAATATGCAAGCTGGTACTTGATCACCTTTACTTAATTTTCAAGGAGAAAGAATCACAACCATAATCTTAAGATACTTATTATGAAATTAAATATACTAAATAAATGTAAATTATTATTACATTTATACTATTTAAAAGTCACGGTTAGATTTTAAGTTATCATAATAGATAATATCTACAGAAGATGAAATCAAAATCTTTTTGAGTTAAATCATCATTCCTGCATTAGAGATGTTAAGTATTGTACCTGAGATCACACAGCTATGAAGAAGAGGAGGAAGGATTTGAACTCAAGTGGTTCAATTCTGGAGTCTAACTCTCATACACTGCAGGTCTCCTCCACACAGGGACATGTAGGATAAAGACAGCTAACCGTGGAACCTTCTGTCATCACTGGAACTGTCAATTAGCAGCTTCCTGTTTGACCTGGAGCAAAACTCTAAAGCGACCTCCAAGATTCCTGCCCCCTAGTGTCCGTGCTCTGTATAGTGTATTCCATATGAGTGCAGTTGCAGCTAGTACATAGGACAGAATGTCAGTCCTGTGATTAGATTACTAATCAGTTGACTTTGACTTAGTCAAAAAAAAGGATTATCCTCTGGGTCAGATTATCCGCTGACCCAGTGAGGTGAGCTCCTTAAAAGAGGTTAAGTGTTAGACTCCCTTGTAAGCTGTGAAGACACAGTATGCATGCGCTCTCCAACAGCTACAAACTGAGCCCTAGATGACGATGCAGCCAGCTGATACCTTGATTGCAGCTTTGTGATACTCTGAGAAGTAGAGCCCGGTAACTCCTCCTCAGGTTTGTGATAATTTGTTATGTGCAATAGAAAGCTAATACAGGTTGTCTCTGTCTTATTTCTTTGATATATCACTCTAGTTTTGACCTCTCCATCTGCTCCCAGTGCTCTTATCCATGATAACTCGTGACCCAAATCATCCACTGAGAATTCCTTCAGACTTGCGTCTGCATCTGTAGTAAATCTGTGTCAATTAATCTTTTCCCAATTTCTATATATTCTGACTCATTTTTACTGCCTAGTGATCAATATATATTTTGCTAAGGAATTATGCTTTCTCTGTCCCTCTGCACATCATACTCGTTCTGTGAACAAGGGAATTGCGTAAATTGGTTGTTAATTGTCTTGGTAGACATTTAGCTTTGAAACCACGTGCCTTTTCTATGTTGTCTCCCACAGAATCTCTAGCATGTAACTCTGTTCCTAGCACATAGTAGATGCTTAAATAGTATTTGTCAAATAAACAAATTCATGTGGTATCATACAGAGGAAAATATGTACTGGATAAACTAATTTACTTTTCAGGCAGCAGGTGATGCAACGATCAGCTGAATGATGGAAATTTCATTGCTTCTGTGGGTCCCTCACCCTCACAGTGTCAGCTATAGATATGTCTACACTAAATGCTTACACAGTGTTGCTGAATGACAGAAATAGAGACCAAGAACAGATTTATTTATGTGCAACCTTGAGTGGAGCTTCAAAACTAGCTGATTTAGCATGTGGGTTTTGTTTTTAGGCATTTCTTTCTCTTTATCTCTTCTAAGCACAGATCAGATGGAATGAGTGTGGTGCTCCGAATCTGTGCAAAATCAGGTGACACGAGCTAGCTGTTTTGAAAAAGCAGCATAGTTTCTTCATGCCTGTGTCAGCAATCCAGGCCACAGTGGGCCTCCAGAGAATCACAGAGGTCAGTAGAACACACCACACATGGCAGGATTTACTGTTTATGCTCAGCCTTACATGGTGTTATGGTTTCTGCCACACAGCGCACTACACAGTTAATGCACATGGTATTCCACCTACACCTTCTCATCTCCCCAGCCTCCTGCAATATATAGTCAGTGTATAAAAAGGAAAATACGACAAGTGTGCATTGGGGAAACAGAAAACGGAATGAAAATTTCCAAGGCACTATTTGCCAAATATTGTGTCAGGTACTTTAATAAACATTATTTCATTTGACTCTCACGTTAACCTACTTAAAAATGAGCCTGTTATTCCTGTTATACCCAAAGGATATAAAGGAGACTGAGAGAGGACCAATCAACAACAAATACTGCAAGCAGAGGATTTGAATCTAGGACTGTTCAAAGCCCAGGCCAATACTTGGTTTATGATTTCCTATTTGTCAAAGTACATCCAGGAGCCAGGGCCTGAGTTTGAACCTGGTAGCTGAGTGTCTTTGGTCAAAGAAGAGGTTTTATTGTCTGAAATAGTCTGAAGAAGTACTCTTCCTAAGTGATGTGTGAAATTCCCCAGGTGCACGTTTCCCAAAGAAATGCTCCTGGTTGTGAGTAATGAGGTATCAATTTCTGCCTCATTTTCAGCCTGCCTAAATTCAACCCATTCTTTAAGACTGAGTTTAAAGGCCTTATTTGTGTGAAGACATATCTCTTCCTTCCTTGATGCTTTTACAGAATATTATTGCACTTCTATTTGTTATTTATTTTATTCATGATTTGATTACTGTTCATTCAAACATAACAACTATTCTATGGATGTATACTATTCTATACATGAAGAATGTAGAAAATAATAAAAATGACTCCGTTTATGGAGCAGAGAGCCATGCCAATAAACAATTGCACATTATGTTAGAAATGTTATGTAGAAGTATGTAAGGATTATACTGGAGCAGTGTCACGTGCAGCTCCTGTCTCTGGGAGTGAGAGAGGGGATTGTGAGGGCGCTGTAACTGAATTTTAATGGTTGAATAAGCTCTTTGCTTGACAAAGAGGCATCCTGGGAAGAAAACAGAGCATATGCAAAGACTTAAAAGTGAGTGAAAGAGTATTTATGTTTAGAAGACTGTACGTTATACCATATGGCTGGAGTACAGTGCATGCTGGGATTTGTAAGCAGAATGAAGATGGGAACTTCCAGATCCAAGTCATCAAGGGGTTTGCATACAAGCTAAAATGATTGGAGTTGTTTTTTTTCCTGAAGGTGAAGCAAGATATGACTTGCTTTAAAGTGAGTGAGTGGCTGAGCAGCTTGTATTTTAGAAAGGTCATATTGGAAGCAGTAGGGAGAAGAGATTAAAGCAGAGAGAGTAATGCTGAGGGCAGGGAGACAGTTTGAGTGCTCACTGGTTGATTTAAAAAAAAAAATTAATGACCTCCTAAATTAGTGCTAACAGCAAAAAAGTGTCAAGGAGAAATTTTAAAAATGTTTAGCTGACTGCTTCCAGAGCTAAATAGTTAATGAAATAAGGCAATGAGGAGGGGGGAAAAAGAGAAGAGAAATTCAGGGGTTCTGATTTAGGAAACCAAGATAGAAAACATTTAAGGAGGGAGATAGATTGTGTGAACGATAATTATGTTTTATTTTTGTCTATACTTTAGAATTCTATTTATATAAGTACAAAAGCAGGAACAATGAATCTATGGTTATAGAGCTTAGAATGTTGTTTTGTTTTGAGAGGGAATAGTTTGTTACTGAGATAAAAGCTTATGTATTTTTTTAATGTTGTATTTCTTCTTATGGTTACATGGTTTGACTCACCTAGTAAAAATACGTTGGGCTTTTCACTTATAATTTGTATGCTTTTCTGTATGTATGATATAATTCAGTAATTTCTTTAGTTAAAATCATTTTAAAATAAACCAAATGGATAGTTTTAAGGAAAGTGTAAATACAGATGAAGAGAGAGTTAGTTAAATGGAGGATACTTTTCAAAACAATTATGTTACATGCAAAACGGTCTCATCCATTCACTTCACAGTAATCTTTTCCAGTTATTCTGCTTTCCCACTTCATTGACTTCTTCTCGTTACTTAATTCTTAGTTCTTTCTAGTAGTCTGTCAATGGCTTTCTTCCTTTCCAAATTATAACTATTTTTTATCTACTCAATGAAACCAATATTTTTGAAAGCATACTATCCGAGATGTAATAGGTTGATTAAAATATTAATCAAATGCTATCTGTGCAATGTCGACATATTGGAAATATTTGAAATGACTTTTAGAAATTTTTCTAAGACTTTTGTTTTTGTTTTGTTGTGTTACGGTTCAAGAGATGGTTTCTCCCAAAGAAATCCCAAACAGAATTAATTCTGGAAATATGAGAAAGTAATGTAAATGTAGTTATATCAAAGTGGAGAAAATTATCTTTTAAAATATAATAAAAGATTTAATGAAATGATGTAGAAGAAATTACACAATTATAATATGCTATGTAATTTTATGGACAATTTCTATTTGTTTATTTTTACTTTGCTCTTCTAATTTACTTATTCTATACCATCCTAAACAAATATGATTCTAATTTAATTAAACTTTAATTTTGAAATATAGATTTGCATGCAGTTGTAAGTAACAATTTGAAGAGATACCCTATGTCCTTTACCCAATTTTTCCTAGTGGTTATGTCTTGCAAAACTATAGTACAATACCAAAACTGGGATTGATACAGTCAAGATGCAGAACATTTCCATCACCACAGTGATCCCTCATCTGTTCATTTTATTAAGTCACACCCACCTCTTTCTCCCTAACCCATGGAAATCTTAACCACTGATAACTACCAGTATTTTCTCCATTTCTAAAATTTTATCATTTAAAGAGTGTTATATAAATGGAGTCATACAGTATGCAACCATTTAGATTGTCATTTTTCATTTAGCATAATTTCCTGATAATTTGCCCAATTTTTGTGTATATTAATAGCTTATTCTTCTTTTAATTACTGAGCATTAGTACATGTGTCTTAGTCTGTTGGAACTGCTATACCACAATACAATAAACGGAGTGGCTTATAGACAACAGCAGTGAATTTCTCACAGTTTTGGAGTCTGGAAAGTCCAAAATCAAGGTGCAAACAGATTTATCGTTTGGTGTGGACCCACTTTGTCACCTTTTCCTGTGTCCTCAAATGGTGAAAGGTGACCAGCCCCCTCTGGCCTTTTAAATATGGGCACTAATCTCATTCATGAGGACTTGACATATGAATTCAACATATGAATTTTGGAGGGACACAACTGTTCAGACTATAGCAACATGGTACGTGTGTGTCACGTTTGTTTAACCATTTACCTGTTAAAGGTCATCTGGGTTGTTTCTAGTTTGGGGCCATTATGAGTAAAGCTATTTCAACATCCATGTGTAGGCTTTGAACAATATTTTTCATTTTTCTGGAATAAATGCCCGAGAGTTCAATCTGGGTCTTATGATAGTGACATGTTTTAACATGTGTAACTGTTTCCCAGGATTGTTGTACCATTTTATATTCCCACCAGCATTGTGTGAGTAATCCAGTTTTTCTACATTCTTACCGGTATTCTTTTTTCTTTTTTTACTTTAGCCATTTTGATGGGTATGTAGCGATACCTCATTCTGGTTATAATTTGCATTTACTTACTAGCTAATAGTGGTGAACATATTTTTATGTGATCATTTGCCATAAGCTACATTTTGCAAATTTAAAAAAGAAGATGCTGATAAATGTTTGGTTGCTATATAGACAAGGCAATTATAAACAACATTTTCCAAATCAGAAGAATATGTTGGTTGAAGGTACAAATTTGAAAGAAATGGTCCAAAATTAAGTCAGTGGTTGGTTGGAACAAAGTAAATAAAGGAAAATGTAAGAGTACATACAAAGTTGGATGAGAAAAAGAGGGGCATCTTTGGTAAAACTGTCATTTAAAGACATGGAGACTCAGTATCAAGAAGTGTGGCAGAGCTGGGGTAAGCTTCATGGAAATGCTTTTTAAAGCATAAGAATTAGACGCAATTTGAAAATCCATGGAAACCTAGTACAGAGGGGAATGAATAAGTTTGCGGGGAAGAGGTGTCTGATACTGGGATCACAAACCAGTGAAACATTCCAAGTGTGGGAAGCTTGAGAAAGGCAGAAAATGGAGAAGTGCACATCAAAGCCAATAACTGGAATTGCCCAAAACGCACGTACCTTTCAAGAAAGTCAGTCTGGATACATTTCCTGAATAGTAGATGTGTTTCATTTTGAAGGCTCAGAATTTCACACTTGGGAATGGTTCTCAAGTATGGTATCTTATAATACTTTGGTTACTGCAAGGAAAGATCAAG
Organism: Piliocolobus tephrosceles; assembly: GCF_002776525.5. Lineage (NCBI taxonomy): Eukaryota > Metazoa > Chordata > Mammalia > Primates > Cercopithecidae > Piliocolobus > Piliocolobus tephrosceles. The sequence goes on from NC_045439.1 coordinate 80,953,144, forward strand.
GAAAGTCTAAGGGATGAGCCAATACATATGTTAGGTCTTATTTTATTTTATTTTATTTTATTTTTTTAAAGGAGTCTCACTCTGTTGCCCAGGCTGGAGTGCGGTGGCACGATCTCAGCTTACTGCAAGCTCCACCTCCCGGGTTCACGCCATTCTCCCACCTCAGTCTCCCAAGTAGCTGGGACTACAGGCGCCCGCCATCACGCCTGGCTAATTTTGTTTTTGTATTTTTAGTAGAGACGGGGTTTCACCGTGTTAGTCAGAATGGTCTCAGTCTCCTGATCTCATCATCCGCCCGCCTCGGCCTCCCAAAGTGCTGGGATTCCAGCATGAGCCACCACACCTGGCCAGTATATATGTCATTCTTTACTTGGCAGAATAAGAGTGGCTAAAGGGGACCACTGGACTAGGATAATAAAAGTACCCTGTTGAGGATATACCTACTGAAGGGTTGGGTTTTGGACTCCATTCACTCATTCTCGGCCATAAACACTGGCCTAGGAGTTCAGCTGCCATGCAAAGTAGTTCACATTCAGTTTATTCATCACAATTAGCCACTGTTTCTCTGTTTCTCCTTTCTGTTTACCTTGTTCCTCCCTTAGGGAGAAAATTTAGAATTATTAGTTTCTTACTGATACAGGGAAATATACACAAATAGAAAAATGTGGTAAATTTTTGAGGTAATATATGAGCCTCAGGGATTGGGCTTTGACAAAACATACAAAAAATGGTGAGGTTATAAAAAAGATAAAATGAAAGGCCGTGTGGTTCAAGCTGTTTAAACAATGTCAGCGACTGCCTCTGGTTTCCTTCTTATGTGAGAGAAACAAACCACTATCTGTTTAAACCACTGATATTCTGTTACTTGTAACTGAAAGGCTCTGCAGTTCATTGAAGCATTCTGGAATGAGGATGTAAAAAGCTACTAACTTGCTTTAATCTCTGTCTTAGTCTGTTGTTGTTGTTGTTGTTGCAGTAAAGGAATACCTGGGGCTGGGAAATCAATAAAAAGAGTTTATTTGGCTCATGATTCTGCTGGCTGGAAGATTGGGCCTCTGGGGAGGGCCACAGGCTGCTTCCACTCATGGTCAAAACAAAGAAGGAGCCAAGATATGCAGAGGTCACATGGTGAGAGAAGAAGCAATAGAGACAGGGGAAGTTCTAGGCTCTTTTTAACAAGAAGCTCTTGTGGGAACTAATAAGAGTGAGAGCTCACTCACTCCCAAGGGAGGGTATTAATCTATTCATGAGAAATTTGCCCCCATGGCCTCAACACCTCCCATTAGGCCCCACCTTCAAAATTAGGAATCAAACTTCAACATGAGGTTTGGAAGAGCCAAACATCCAAGCCATAGAAATCTCTAAATTAGAGTCCTGTCTTTCCAAATCTTGACTTAGCTTTTACATAAAACACAGTGTAAGCAAGCTGGCACATTTCAGCTGACCTCATGCGTGAGAGAAATAGAGAGTTGCCGATATAATCTCAGACAGGAAGTTTCAAAATGATCCAGTGCCTCTGAAGCCTCCCACATCTAGCATCACGTGTCAGTTCATTTTCATTTTATTTCTCCCCATTTGTTCCTTTTGAATATTCTAACAATACTAGGACAAAACATATTAAACACATGCGTATAACTGTTAGTGGATTATGAGATAATATTTCTTCTTTGAATGAGAGAAACCTATAGCTTGAAAGTTCCAGGAATCTGAGCGTTTGGGGAAACAGTACGAACAGAGAATAAATAGTCATAAAGGGAAAGCGAGGATCTGTAGACTAAATTTACCCTGTTTGTGGTTGCTTCTCATAAGGAAACCCAGATTTGGTTAGCTCTGCTTATCAGCCCTGACTCTGCCATTATATTGCTTGAGACTCTGGAACCTGGAGATGTCTTCCAGAGGCAAAAGAGCCACTCTGTCCATGAGATGGCAAATTTAAAACACATTTTAACAATCCTCCTTCTGCTCCAAATTGCTAATCTAATTTTGCCCACCACAGAGCCAGCATTTTAAGTGAGGGCAGCTGTCCATCCTGCTCTCAATGCAGGATCTGTCATGATGTGCAGTTTGTGTGTATCATACCAAGAACGGGCCCAGGAATTCAGGGAGGTGAGAAAAACTAAACATGCTTAACTAGTTGGATATCAGTTTGGGGCAGAAATCCCATAAAATGATCTTTCCTGCCTTCTAAATCCCCCCGTGAATATAATGTTTTTGATCAAAACATGTAACATGTGCAGAATACATTTATTTCTCTGCATTTTGGAGGGAGTTATGTGTCCTCATGGAAAACAAGTAAAGGTCAAACGGGGAGATACTTTTGGGTAGAGATTATTTTCTTGCCATAATAGCACACTAGCCTCATGCAGCTTCAGAATTTATCCTAATACGGGCATGATTAAGATAACTTTTAAGCTGCTACTTCCCAGTCTCAACATAAAATTCTTATTTTAACTTAATAATTGTAAAGAGCTAACTTAGTTCCTTATGCTTTCAATTGTTAAGTAAAGGATGTATTCCCAAGCAAATAACAAGCTTCTAAGAAATTATCCAGATCGACAAATACCTTTACTGCAAACTGCCCACAGCAAGTGGTAGAGTGAAGCCAAATCAATTTCTCTGTCCTCAAGTCATAATAGAAGCAGATAACAAACATGAAACACTGGGCTTTTCGGCAGTTAATTTGGAAGAAAATGTTATACCTGGAGAAAACCTGATGGGGTTTACTGGGTAGGAACATGTACCTGTTGAGTATTTGACAGAAGACTGTTTTGAATGTCTCTAAACATCCTTTATCGATTTAAAAAAAAAAAAATGGTGAGAAACCCTTGCTCTGAATATTGGCAGAGAAAGATTTCTTAGCACTCTCTATTTCCTATTCTGCACTTATGCACCCCAAGTTGTTAAAAAAGAGAAAATGAAATTAGCTCACCAAGGGCTTAATTATATCCCCTTCAATGGGCATCAATACTATTGGCAGCCCTCACAGGGATAGTCTCTTGACAAATCAAGTTGTTGTCTGAGGCATGAAGTGTTAGATTATGATTGAGCCAGCATGACACTGTGATTCATGGTTGCTCTATTACTGAGGGGAAGCAGAATTTCTATTTTATAACGAGTATGAATTTCTAGCGAGACAAGTGAATCCTTTTATTCAACTTCAAGAGTTCATCTTCAGTATCTTAGAACAGAATTATTTTACAGACTCAAACATGTGAAGACGCAGAGGGGTATGAAATAATGATGCGTAAAGCTTTCTGTCCTGAAACACACTCTTTGGAATTCTAAGAAGGGTCTACAGTGAGCTGAGCCCTTCGAATAACAAGTGATAAAGTTGAATCTCTCCAGTGTAGAATGTAATGTTTTAATGGATATTGTTTTAGCATTCAATGTTTCACATCATGGTCACTAATCCACACTATCACTACTGTGGTGATATAAGTATTATACATGTTATTGAAGAAAATTTTCTGCTTAGCAAGTATTCCCAAACCTCTGGCTGTGTATTAATAATTGCCAATCTTTTTCTGATATGGGCATAAGGCTAGTTATTTCATATGTTTATAAAATGTTATTAAAATATAGTTTTTTAAAAACAGGAAACACAAAAAGAAAAATAAAAAAAAATTCGAATTCCTGAAGTATTGATATGTACAACTTGATGAAACTCCAGGGAATCATGCTGACTGGAAAAAAAAAAAGCCAATCCTTAAGGGTTACTTACTGCTTGAGTCCATTCATACAACATTATTGAAATGACAAAATTATAGAAAAGAAAAACAAATTAGTGCTTCGCACGGAGGAGAGGTAGAGTGAGAAGGGAAGAAGAGCTGGATATGGCTATGAAAGGGCAGTAAAAGGGATCCTCATAGTAATGAACATGTTCTGTGTCTTGATTGTGTTAATGTCAATATCCTGGTTGTGATATTGCACTATAGTTTTGCAAGATGTTATCATTGGGAGGACTGTTTAGTGTACATGGGGCCTCATTGTATCATATATTGTAACTTTTTGGGAATGTAATCTCAAAATAAAAAAAATTTTTAAAGTTTAAATCAAGTTCATACAACCTAAAAACAATTTTTAAAACCATTTCTATGTATATATTTTCAGTCCTTTAATATGCATAGATTTTTTTTTCGAAGCTGAGCCATAACTCTCTGTGTTTTTATGTAACCTAAATTTTTTATTTAACTATATGGTATGAGCATTTTCCTATTAGCAATCAATCTTGTTAATGAAAATGCTATTTTGGCTGAATATTTATGTGTAGAAACTGCATTGGAATACTTGTACAAAGTTAAATATTTTAAAACATTTTCAGACATAATTTATAGATTGCCAAGTTAATGTTTTCATACTTGTAATAGGAAGTATTAATATTTTACACCATCCCTTTGCTCACATCAAGGGGCTACAGGTTCTTATACTTACGCCATCGACATGAGCACCCTCTTCTTTTCCCATGATTTTTCAGAGAGTGGATAGCAGATGAGGAGGTGAAATATGGGAGGCAAGAGCAGGGAGCTGCTTGTTTCAAGAGTGTAGAGGAAGAAGTATGTGTTTAATAGTGAGTATCAGGGTGCAATTCTATGCACCATTCTTTCCAACCACTGTTCTCAGTCTTTTCCAAATAGTCCCTTTGGGATCAGGGTGAGAGCAATGTAAAAGATCTTTTCAGTAGAAATAAAAAGACATGAAGATACTGTAACTTGAAAGGCCTTATGCAGCTGTCAGCCTGTGTTCCTGTCTTCAGAAACTCCAGGGTTGTTGTTTGAATTCAACTTCTTTCATTTACCTATAGGATTTTGTATTTTTGTTAATGTCTTTCACAGATAATAATACCACAAATCCTGCCCAGAGAATGTGGGCTTGAGACTGTACTCCTAAGTCATTTGTCCTTTGATCTACACCTCATAAAATATACCAAAAAAAAAAAAAAAAAAAAAAAAAAAGGGACCATAGACATAGATATAAAGCTAAAACTATAAAACGTATAGGGGAAAACATAGAAATCTTTGTGACCCTTGGTTAGGGAATAGACCCTTGGTTGTACAAGGGATCAAAAGCATGATTTAAAAAGGAAAATATTGATAAATAGAACTAGACTGATATTAAAATTTTGCTCTTCAAAAAATACTGGTGGGACAATGAAGACAAGACATGCACAGTATACAAGAAATCATTTGCAAAGCATATATGTGACAAAGGATTTTTTTTTTTTTTTTTTTTTTTTTGAGACAGAGTCTTGCTCTGTCACCAGGCTGGAGTGTAGTGGCACAATCTCGGCTCACTGCAACCTCTGCCTCCTGAGTTCAAGTGATTCTCCTGCCTCAACCTCCCAAGTAGCTAGGATTACAGGCACCCGCCACCATCCGGGCTAATTTTTTGTATTAGTAAAGATGGGGTTTCACTATGTTGGCTAGGCTGATCTCAAACATGTGACGTCAAATGATCCTCCCACCTCGACTTCCCAAAGTGTCGGGATTACAGGCGTGAGCCACCGCGCCTGGCCTGTGATAAAGGATTTTATCTACAATGCACAGAAAGCTCTCAAAACTCAGTAACAGAAATACAAGACACCCAAAAAATGGCCACAGATTTGAACAGATCCAACAACAAAGAAGATATATGCATAAGAAATAAGCAAATGAAAAGATGCGCAACATCATTACTAAATAAGAAAATGCAAGTGAATGCCACAATAAGATACCACTACAGAACTGTTAAAATTGCTAAAGTTGGAAAACATATCAAATGTTGGTGAGGAAGTCGAAGAACTAAAATGCTCATTCACTGCTGATTGAAATGTAAAGTGGTACAATCGCTTTGCTAAAACAAGTTAGCCACTTTTTTTGTAAAATTAAACTCACACCTACCATTTGATTCAGGCTAGGTATCAACCCACACCCCACAAAAAAAAAAAAATAATAATATGCATGCTCAAAGACTTATACAGTACATAAACATCCATAGCAGCTTTATCTGCAATAGCCCAAAACTGAAAACAACCCAAGTGTATCAACAGATGAAAGGTTAAAAAAAAAACCTGTGGTCTATCCATACTATAGAATACTAGGAATAGACCACTGATACATAATGAATTAAAATCAAAATGACTACACTGAGTGAAAAACACCAGACAGTACAGGGTACACACTGTATGTCTGCATTTGTACAATACTCCAGATAATACAAACTAATCCGTAGTGACAGAAAACTTATAAACAGATGAATGTATGGGTCTAGAATTGAAGAGGAGAGAAAGAAGGAATTACAAAAGGGCATAACAAAGTTTTGGAAGTTGATGAATATGTTCAGTAATTTGATTGTGGTGTTTTCATGGGTATATATTTACACAAAAACTTATGCTAATATGTGTACTATTTATTGTATGCCAATTATACTTCAGTAAAGCCTAAAAAGAAAGGTACATATGAGCAAATGAATAAATACTATAAATGTAAAACTACACCATATATATGTATAGACTTTATACAGGGTTACTTGTATAGTGACTTTTATTTTGTGACTTTAAATTACTCCTTTGACATAGAGACAATTGGATAATTTGAAATCTGTACATAAACTAACAATAACAAAATCTCTTTTTGTGAAATATCAGCAAAGGTGACAACTGTTATTGGTGGGAGTTGCTGCTGTGCTCAGCTCCTTGTGACTCACCTGAATTTCAGGCCCAGGCAAGGAGACAACTCTGGAGCCATAAATTATGGCCACAATTTATCTGTCCCCTCCTTAACCAGATTCCTGACTCTAGCTAGTTGAAATGGTTTCATCAACATGGGCACTCACTGTTACCATCCCTAACCACATATCTAGTTACTTAGATAAGATCAAAGAAGCTTCCCACTAGAAATTTTTGGAGGACTATTGGAGCCATGATAGCTGAATAAAGTGGTTTTCAATATTCAGAGTGAATGTCAATCAGTATGAATCATGTATAAAAACTTGTTACACATTTAATCCCTAAGCCCCAATCTTCAATGTTCTACTTCAATAAATTTAGAATTGGGGCACTGAGATAAGTCTGATGAAGATACTTCTCAAATTATACTTTGAGATATCCAAATATATTGGTTATTTGCACTTTCTGTTTCTTAAAGGAATTTGATGTTTTAGTTCAAACCACATATTAAACTGATAATTTGCTTTTGTATTATAACCTCAAGATTCTTGTTATAGTTAGAACTGAGAGCTTTTCCTCCCTGGCTCCTCCATTCTTCATGGTTCAACTAAGTTCAGCTCATGACATTTTCAGAAAGACTACTATGGGCCAGACACCAGGCTCCACATCAAGAAGACAAAGCTCTTTGGCCTTCATGACAGTGGAATCTGGGAGGGTCTGATACAGTAAAATGGCCAAGCAGCAGATTCTGTGTCAGGATCAGCTGGTTCTTCCCTGGCATTCTGGCACCTGCTTCTTCCATTAATGTATTGTCTAATCTATAAAATGATGGGTGAGTTAGCTGCTCTCTAACTTCTCTTCCAAAATTTACATAACTAACTTTTGTCTGAAATAGATTAGTTTCACGCCTATTGTCAAAAAGAAATATTTTTGAAAATCTAAATGTATAACTAAATAAGAACAGAAAGTAATAGTATTCTTTGATTTTCTGTCCATTATTTATCTGTTTTTGTCCTGGCCTATTTATAAGTGGAAGAACAAATTTTTCTGGATCACCTCTCAGTAGTATTTCTTTTCAGTGATAGTTTAGAGCCTGATGGAACTATTTTATCTGAGATATATGGACACCTTACATCATCAAAACACATGTAAGTGAAGAATGAGTTCAATAGAATAAACTGTAATACATTTGAAAGACTAAGATGAATTCATATTACAGATATGGTAGCCAGCACTGTGAGGAGAGCTATAGTATGAATATAATGACCTCCAATGACAGGTCAATTTTGGAGGCACCATGAATCAGCAGTGCATCTTCCTACTATTTTGTACATCATTTAGGAGACATCATGCAGTCTTCTTTAAGCAGGCAGATCAGAAAATGCATACATCTTTAATAGACTGCTTGGCTGAAAATGACAGCCACCAACCCTCTTACCCGCTGCCCTGTTGCTCCCTGCACTCTAAGACTGGCATACTGGGAGCCCTTGTTGCATGATTAAATTTCAGAAATGGAGTTAGCTTTTTGTTGGAAATGGATAGCAATTAATTAGTTGCATGGCCATAAGTGTTTTTGCTGAGGACATGCACATTTACTTTCTCCACATTTCAAGAAAACCAGTGGCAAATGCTAAGGCAGTGGAGTCTAAAAGATGCAGACTGCTTGGTTGGCAAATGGACCTGCAGGACTGATTTTTTCCAGCTGTCCAGAAATGGGTTGTCTTAAGTGGAATATCACACACTTTAAACCATATGGAGCTCAGTGACTGAGGCTCTTAACAGGACTATGGACTGTATGATTTTCTAGATCAGCCCACACCCATAAACAAATAGAGTGACCAGAGAGAAGGGCGTGTTAACATGACATACAAATTACCCCTACTAACAATCCCAGTTTAATTGGGTTTTCTATATTTTTATGCCACAATTTAATTCTGATTTGGTGTTTTGGCTGGCAGCCTGTCTTTCGAAGGCTCTCAGAGATTTTTTTGCTAATGGCAATGAGACTGAGCTAGAACAAAGCAGATCACTGCAGCCTTTCCTGCTGCAGAATATAATCAACATGTCATACATAATTCCCCAAGCTGCATACACAAAAAGAGCCAGATCTAAAAACTCATTGATATCACGAATCAAATGATCATTTAAGCAGTCATGCCAGGAGTCATGCTGGAGAGTAATAGCTGACTTCATCAGTCTATTGATGAAGCTTGCCAACAATTTTTTCCCCTAATTACTTTTCTTCTTTCAAATCTACAGTGAAGGATGATGATTTTGTGAAAAGCCACAGGCTTTCAAATGCTTTAAATACATTTCAGTGTTGAAAAACAAACCAAAATATATAAAAATAAAAGCACTTGTGAAATTTTGTTTGCTTTGCTGAAGAAGGAATGTCTTCCATAATCAAAAGAACTGTGATTTTTTTCCCAAGTGTGTTTGTAGCTCTTTATCCTCTCACTTTGTTCTGAGCTGCCAGGGTTGGCATCAGGGTTTTCTGTGTCACTGCAAAGCTTTGGAAAATTTAGCCTTTTCCTTAACTATGGATGAACTTAGGGCTCTGTCTATACTTGGGTACTACAGATATCTGGTACTAACAGCTGGAAGGATGCTGGGAAACTCTTGTAAGCATTCTAACTTGATAACCAATATCAAACAACAGTTAAGCTTCCCACAATCCTTTCAACTGGAAAAGGTTGCAAAATGGTGGTTTGCAGGTAGAAACTGGCCTGGACATAGATTCTGTTTGACCAGGCCAAGTTTTAAAATGCTTTAATTTAGATGTAAATGACTTTAAATGGAAAATGTTCTCTACATTTTTAGTTCCCATAGTACTTATCCCTACTGTGGAACCTACAACTTGGTGCATTAACGTTTTGGGTCTGGTCCATCTAGTTATTTGAGTTTGTGTTTTTGATTTAGGTACGTGATTCTTCTATGAAGTAAAACTACTAAAAATACAAGCTTCTGAAGTTGGTAGAAAAACAGAAGCACCTGTTCCCAGGAAGTTAAAGATTTTAGGACTCATTTTTCCCATAAAATTTTATTTTTACAGTTTTATATATGTTTAAAAACATGTAACTGTTTTAACATTTTCTTTATGAAGAAATGGAGACTCTTTAAGAAAATAATTCAGCGTAACTTTACTATCTCAGGAAGCTCTTTCCCCAAAAGATAAAAGCTGCAAATAATTTATTGTTCTTCCAAGAATCTTCTTAAAACACCCATAAATTATGTAACAGGAAGCCTCAAAGAACAGTTTATATCCTCTTAGAACTTTTTCCCTCAACATTGTTGTCTTGCTCTATCTACCAATCCTAAACTATTATTTCACGACTCTTACCCAATCCAAACCAAGCTCCTGCATTGGAACACCCACCATAAACAGATTTCAAAATCTTCAGTATCCCAAGTTTGCTCTGCCCTCTCTGAGACACTACTAAAACTTTCTAAAGGTAGTGGCCTCACTGCCTAGGTAAGCAAGAAACCTAGTTTTGTCTTATACAAAAGTAGATTTGATGATATGTGGAGAATGCAGAATTCAACAATCCATTTCACAACGCTGCAACACTTCTCCTTTTTAATTTTAGTGGGTTCAAAGAATAAAGGGTAAAGAGTGGTATCATTATAGATATAGCAAAAGACTGAAACTAAGAAAGAAAGATACCATGGAATGCTGGAGTTGGAAGGGAGGTTAAAGGTTATATCATTTTCCTTCATTAACTCTTCTTTTGACAATGTCTCCATTGCCCTCATGTGTTCTCACGAGACTTGGTTTCTTTATTCTTACAGACAAAGAAACCAGAAAAATGCCGTATAATTATTCAGATGTGAGTTGATGAGAATTAGCAATATTGTCACAAATACAAACACAGAAAAGCAGGGGAGATATCAAGCATGTTAAGAAAAGAATCAGTGCACTTGATAATGAGTGGAAGAATGAGAACAAGTTTAAATATGATTAAGACTTCAGAGATTAAAAATCTGGGAAATGGAGTTGGCAAGGTCAGAATGGGGGAAATGCCATGTTGTAATTATTTCATGAACACGTTATAAACTTGGATATGACCCATTTTAGGCTTTGATTACGTAAATGGAAATACCTTAAAAAACAAAGTGAAGTGAAGAGTCAAAGTAAAAAATTGATACTTGGAAGTCTTGTGAATGAATTGAGTTTTTTTATGGGTATGGAAAGGGACAAATAGAAATCTCCTATTAAGACTTAAAGTAAAACAAAAAGAGTAAAAGGAAGAAAACAAGGATAAAAAAATGGAAGGAATTTAGGAAGGAAAGGAAGAATGGTTGGAAGAAGAAAGAAAGACAAGAAATGAGAAAAAAAGAAAGCAACAGAGAGGGAAAAGAAAAACATTTCAATGAAGAAAATAAAGTGAGTCAAAGGAAAAGGACCAAACCAAGAATAAAAATACTTTTTTCAGAAGGAAGGAGGTGGCCAACTTTCTGAAATAAAGGTGAAAAATATGTGATGGTAGAACTTAAAAAAACTAATTAAAATATTAATTTTGTCCAGAAAATATTAAATAACTCTAGGAAGAATTTTAGAAGCAGTTGATAATAAAAGCCAGATTGCAGAAGATTAAGAATATTTTGTATATAAATGAAAAATCAGGAAATGTGTTTGAATACTTATCAGTTGTCTCTACTGTATTTTAAAGCAAAAAAATAAAAAAATATAAAAGTGAAACAAAGCATTGAGGTCAAATAAAAACCTCTAAAAGGAGAATCTGAACAAATAACTAATTGCTTAGATAAAAATATGTTCTCATCCGGTTTGTGTGTACATGAGACAGAGAAAGAGAGAGAGAAAAATAAAACTACCATTTATGTGTTTGTCCTACCTTTCTCTCATTCTTCCTGATGGTTGCATTCTCTCAGTTTCAGGAGACAGTTTCTCTGGTTGATGAGGTCATCATCAGTTTTGATTTTTGTTTTGTTCCCTCTTTGCTATCATGTATTCTTCAGCACCTGCTTCCAGCACTTCCATGGGTCATCACCCCCATCTCATTACAGATAGAATCCTTTTTTAATGAACTTCCATGATATCAAAATCATTTTATCACATAGCTGTCTTTTCCTTGAAGCACCAGCACAAAAAAAAATTATAATGAGGTTCTTCCTAGGGCAAACTTCCCATTTAGTGAACTTTGCTTAGTGCCTGAAGTTTGAGTGGTTAATGACATTTTCTTCTGATGTCTTGAGAATCATTTTCTAAGAATTTTCTGTTAAAATCTCAGCTAAAGCAAAGCATTTCCTAAAAATAATAAGAGAAAAGCTGCCAGTGGATTGTAATTCATAAAAACAGTGTGTAATACCCTGATTTTTTACCATTATCTCACAGGGAATTGACTTCTACTTGTAACATTTTCATTCCTTGATTTAATCGAAAGATTGCTTATTTTACTTTATTTAAATGAAAACGAAATACTCAAGATACAGAGTAAAATGCTGTTTAAAACACAAGGTGTTTTGTTTTAAATACATAAATTGGTTATGCTGTGTATTCTGCCTGCCATATATAAGTGCAATCTTGAGGTTTTTGCTTTCTCTTCTTTAAAGTGTGAGCACATGTGCTCCATTTGCTAGACAGCATTTCTCAAAGTGTGGTACATGAACTACCTATATTGAAGTCACTTGGCATTCTTTTCAGACTTAATAAACTAGGAATCTGCATTTTTATTAGGCAACTTCAGGTGATGATTAAACATTGAAGTTTGAAAAATCCTCTAGGAAAGAAACGCTACATAAATAGTGCCTGTACTTACGTTTAATACAAAATGTGTAGTTGAATGTAATTGTAAGATACTCATTGGTGGTTTGTAGATTTTTTCTTCTATTGCTGGAATATGGGAGACAGAAAGTTTTGGAGGAATTATGGTTGTGCATGGATAGAATGTGAGAGCAGGCAACTACTGAAGTCTGGCCTTCACTGTTACTGTGTGGAAATCATCCTCAGGACTACCCAGAGCAACACTGTTAGACTTTTAGTTTTCTTCTGCCCAAAATAAAACAGAAGGTCTTGCATGTCCATGGCTAGTTTCCCAGCACTTTTGAAAAACAAAAATGCCCAAATCTTTTTATTTCTTCTTACATATAAAAGCTAAAGAGTAACAGATCAGACTTTGATTTAAGGAAATTAGAAGAAGAAAAAGATTGAGATTTTCACTGCCAATTCAAAGGTAGAGAATTATGAAATACAGAAAGTGAGTTGGTAGAGCTTGAGAGATCACGGCTATTAACAGACAAGAAAAAGGCTTCGGTTATTTATGAAAGTGCTTGCTGAGAATAATGTGAGGAACTTAGTTAAGTTTAATGCATCTGGAGAAAAGAGAATAAGATTTCTGGTCATGAGACCTCAGAGTTGAAGAAATGCTAGTTCTGTACTATATTATTATGAAATGAGTGCTTATTCTTTCAGGTACTGTGTGAAGCACTTCACAGATATTATCCAGTTTAATCTTCACAAATATTTGCTTCTGGAGCAAATGTTATTATTTATGTGTTACAGATGAGCAAAGAAGACATAGGATAAAGTATTTGGCCCAAGTTCTCATTGGTACTCTTGGTGCTGAGTTTATAAGACTAATCTAAGACAATCTCCTAAACAGTGCTTCAGAGGAGAATCACTCTGAACTAAAACTGAAAAAACAGGCTCCCCTTGAATACCAGATGATAATCTACTTGAGGGTAAAAGCAGTATATATTTGGTGAAAGAAGCCAGCTTTTCGTAAGCTCACCTCTATCTCCATTTGGAACCTATTTACAAAAGCCTGTGACCTATTGTTCTGTTTTGTTGACTCATCTGGGTAACTGCTATTCTTTGATAGCCTGTCCAATGCTATGTGCCTGCAGGAATCCCAGGAATCACAAAATGACACTGTGTCTAAATGGTTGATAGAGTGATGATTTGGATGGCCCATTATGGAAGAGAGCTTTATTCCCGTGTGGATAAAGAATTCTTCATCCTCTGTCACACTTGGCTATATCCCTTACCATTGGCAAGGCTCTTGTTCTGCACTGTATTTTCGTCTTCTGCCTCCTTAATCACCTGATCATTACCTATTATTCATCATGCACTCTCATTCCGAAGGTCCCAGTTCATTATAAATATATAAAAATAAAACAACTGTTACAAATTTTAAAAATTCAATAGATCTTTTCCTTTGTTTGCTTTATATTTTTCTAAAGAACATTATAAATTGTCCAACCATAGTTATGTTATAATACATAAAAAGAAAACATTCTTTGTATAAGTCCTACATGAATAAAAACTAATAAGCATACATATTCTACTATACTTTAATGTTTAAAAAATAAAGAATTTTATCAACAGAGAAATGTTACTGTAGTCTATCTACAATCTGTTTGTGGTTCATGAAAGAATTTTCAATTAAAGATCAAACAACTAAAATGGTATTACATCAGTTCCTTTTTCAAATCTCTCTCTGATCAGGATCCTGTTTATTAAACAAATATATTCCCTCTCCTCTCACCTTCTTTATTCCACACTTGCCTCTTGTATCTCATTCTATAATGTAATGGCCAGCTCAGGCTGTTACTACAGAATGATACACTGGGTCACTTAAATAACAGACATTTCTATTTCCTAATTCTATAGGCTAGGAAGTCCAAGATCAAGATGCCTTGGAGATTGGGTTTCTGATGACAGCCCACTTTCTGGTGTGCAAATGGCTATCTTCTCCCTTTGTCCACACATGGCAGGCAGGCAGACACGCGCGCACACACACACACACATACACACACACACACACACACACACACACACACACACACAAACACACGTCTCTGGTTTCTCTTTCTCTTCTTATACAGGTACTAATTCCATCACAGGAACACCACATCCCAACTTTGTCTAAACACAATTACTGCCCAAAAACCTCCCAATACCTTGAGGGCAAAACTTCAATACAGGAATTTTGAAGGGACACAAATATTCATCCCATGCAACATAACTAGCTTACTCTGTCCCACCCACTCTGTGCCCCTTCTCTTTCTGCCCCTTCTTTTTCTGCCACATATCAACACTGTGCCCTGGGCACAAACAGAATCAGCACCTGGAACATCAATTCCTTATCCTGTTAAAGAGAAGTGAAAATACAAAATGTCATTTACCACACTCTAGAACACACACTGGAATTTTTTTTAACCTCTGAATCTTCAATATCTCTGGTTTCTTCTCAAAGTTACTCAGAGTAAAACAAAAACCTGTCAAGATTCTTCAAAGAAGGAGAATACAGAGAATATGTATTTCCTGGATTTAAGAGAGACTCTATACTCGATCCCCTGTCCCTTTGTGCTATACACTCTCTTTGTTTTGTTACAATTCAGTGATTTTTTAGTATATTTACAAGATCGTGCTATGTTATCACCACTGTCTAACTGCAGAATGTTTTTCTCACCTTAAAAAGAGATCTCACACCCATTAGCATTAAAGAGGTAAGAAAGCGAATCTCCCTTGGAGCCTCCAGAAGGAACCGTCTCTGCCAACATGTTGATTTTATACTGGATTTCTGACCTCTAGGACTGTCCCTCCCTTCCTATAGTCCCTGGCAACCACTAATCTACTTTCTGTCTTTGTGGATTTGCCAATTCTGGATATGTCATATGAAAGAAATCATACAAATACACCGCCGTTTGTCTTTGATTTCCTTCACTTAGCATAATGTTTTCAAAGTTCATTCATCCTGTAGCATGTACTGATATTTAATTCTTTTTATGGATGAATAATATTCTTTGTATGCATATATCACATTTTGTTTATTCAGCAGTCAGTGAACATGTAAATGGTTTTCATCTTTTTGGCTCTTATAAATAATGCTGGTGTAAACATCATGTGAACATATGTTTTCAGTTTTGTTGGGTATAGAACTAGGAGTGGAATGCTGGGTCAGATAACTGTTTAACTTTTTGAGGAACTGCCAAAGATTTCCATAGTAATTGGACTATTTTATGCTCCCACCAGCAGTATATAAGGGTGCCAATTTCTCCATAGTCTCACTAACACTTACTTATGTTTTTAAAAATTATTAATATAGCCATCCTCATGTTTATACAGTGATATCTTATTGTAATTCTGATTTGCATGCTCCTAATGACTAATGGTGTTCAACACATTTTCACGTGCTTATGGCCATTTCTGTATTTTTGGAGAAACATCTATTCAAATTATCTGCCCATTTTTAAGTTGAGTTGTTTGTCTTTTTATTAATTTTTAAGAGTACTTTATATTTCCTGATACTAGACCCTTATCAGATACATGATTTTCAAATATTTTCTTCCATTCTGTGGTTTATCTTTTTACCTTCCTCAAAGCGTCCTTTGACACACAAAAGTTTTTGATCGTGATAAAGCAAAATTTATTTTTTCTTTGGTTGCTTATGCTTTTGGTGTCATATCTCAGAAATTATTCCTAGAGTCAGAGATTTACATCTATGTTTTCTTCTATGAGTTTTATAGATTTACCTTTTATATGTAGGATTTTTAAATCCATTTTGAGCTAATTTTTAAATATCATTTAAGATAAGAATTCCAATTTTATTCTTTTGCACGGGAATATCCAGTTACCTCCACCCATTTGTTGAAAAAAATTCCTCTTTCTACTTTGAATGGTGTTGGCACCCTTGTTGAAATTCAGTTGACCATATGAGTTTATTTCTGGAGTCTTAATTCTGTTATGTTGGTCTCTACATCCATGACAACACTATGGTGTCATGCATACTGAAACTTTTAGTTTTGATATTACAAGATGTGACTCCTTCAACTTTGCTCTTTTCAATATTGTTTTGGTTATTCTGTTGGGTTTTTTTAAGTTTCCAAATGCATTTTATAATCAGCTTTTCAGTGTTTGCCACAAAAGCAATTAGAATTTTGATATGGGCTGTATAAGTTTTGAAGATCAGTTTGAAGAGTACAATAATGAGTAAAGCCCCCACTCAAATATGTCCATGTCTGAATCTCCAGAATCTATGAATATGTTACCTTTCATGGCAAAACGGCCTTTCTAGCTGTGATCAAGTTAAAGATCTTAAGATTTTCCTGGATTATCTTTGTGAGACTAAAGTAAACATAAGTATCCTTATATGAGAGGGGAAGGGAGACTTGAGTATAGGAGAAAACAATGTGATGATGGAAGCAGAGACTGGAATGATGTGACCACAGGTTGAGGCACACTGACATCCTCCATAAACTTAAAGAGGCAAGAAACTGAATTTTCCTTAAAGGCTCTGGAAGAAACCATCGCTGCCAACATGTTGATTTTATGCTGCACTTCTGGCCTCCAGAGTTATAAAATAAATTGGTATTGTTTTAACATTCTAAAGTTGTGGCAATCTGTTAGTGCAGCAACAAGAAAACTAATACAGAGTGTCACCATGATAACAATATTGTCTTCCGATCCACAAGAACAGAATATTTTTATTTACTTTTTTCAATAATGTTGACTATCTTTCAGTGTACAAGTCTCACATTTCTTCTGTTACATTTATTCCTAAATATTTTATTCTCTTGTATGCTGTTTTAAATGGATATTTTCTCTTCATGTTCATATTGTTTACCGCTAGTATATAAAAATACATTGTTTTCATTCAGTGTACTGATCTTGTTTACATAATAGAAATCTAACTTATCCTTTTGACTTTTGGCTTAAAAAGTTATTTCAAAAATGGTCTAAGTAAACCAGCACCCGGGGCTTCACTTTGCACTTGAGGACTCATAGCAACATTAGTTGGCTGCATACTTATAACTATTTTTTACGCATGCGAAGAACTATAAGCTTATTTTGCATGTGACTTTGCTAAAAAGTTAAAATAATACTTAAGATCTGAATTTTAATATACTCTGGATGTAAATTGTCTATGCTGCCCTTTACGGTAATAAAATAGTAATACTTCTGTGTAAGTAAACAAAAAAGTATGGCCATTTGTTCCTCGTTTTGCTTTAGACTAACTTCTGTTCATTCGTAGAAGCGCCATAATTTTGCCATACTCATTCAAATATTCCAAATGATGCCATCTGGAGAGCAAAGAGAAGCTCAAAAAATCAAGCAGGAGTGCCATGAGCATTGTCAGTCCCTGGAAAATCAAGTGCTGAAGTTACAAGCAGCCCTCAGAGAGCTGCCATTCCCCCTACAACTGGCATTTGGAGAACGTGGTCATCAACAGACAGGGTAGCTGATGCTGCAAGACTAGAATATTTTTACTCCAGGATAGACAGTTTGAAACCTTCAGACAAAAGAGAGAGAAAAAAAAAATGAACTTTGCATACATTTTTATTACAGCCATGGAAAGCTTTGCATTCCATACCTTGTCAGAGTTAACAGGTACAGAACTGTACTTGAATCTAATTTTCATTCCAACAGAAATGTGAGAAGTGAAATCATTGCACAGGAAAAAATAAAGCAAAAGTAAAAAAGCTTTCTTTACTGTGTGATTTGCTGCTATAATGTCTGAAGAGAATTCAAAAAACCATACATTAAAAAACATTAGGTTGCATTAGGTTCAATGCAAACTGTTTCACCAGATAATGGCAAATATGAGCTCTAAATTGCCCATATTTAGAAAACTTACATTAGCAAGTGTCCCACAGGACATAGATCTAACTTGTTTACTGACCTAGCTTGGTCTATTTTTTGATTATAAAAATATTCAATCTTCTAGAATTTTCGTGTTAAGAATTTCTAATATGTCCTTGGGATTGCGCTAGGAAATCTATGAGAAGGTTGATCGCGTAAACTTTTTGTGCAATTTTATCTTTCTTCATTCTTAACTTATAGAAAAATGTACCAATAAAGACAAAATAGGGAAGGTAAAGTGAGCTAATTTTCTTCAAATTTCACCTTTATGGAAAAAAAAGGCCTTTCTTTGGTATAATTTCCTTTTTTAAGAACTGAAAACATGGGAGAGGGGATTGTGCTATTGAAAAAATTTTACTTCTTGACATAGGTGCTGCTTGCATTGAGGTTTACCTTGTAATAAATCTGAGCTGTTAAAAACAATGGTAATCACATGATTAGATGGATGGATGGTTGACAAAGAGATGGACAGGCAGATAGCTACATGGTAGAGCAAATTAAATAAAATGGTAATGATACAGTAGGTGGGTATCTGAATATTAAGTGTAAAATGTTTTCAACTTACCTATGTATTTAAAACTTTCCTAATAAAATATACACAAGCCGTAGGCCTGGTTGAGTGGTCATGACGAGAAAACTGCTAGTTAAGTTCCCAGCATACTTTGTAGATAAGTTCATATGGGATATGGTCAGAAACAACCATATCCATGTCAGGAAGATCAAAAATTTGCCTCATACATTCTGAAATCTCTTATATTTATTTGGCTGTTAGACTAAAATGTCACAAAGTTTTTATTAAGATAGAAAGTAAAAACAAATATAAATGGTGAATGCCATGTTATTGAAAGATCTATTGCTAACCAAGTAATTTTAGCCCTCACAAATATTTTAGTTTTTAGGACTATGATAAAATAGAACTGTGAGATTAAATCCATATTCAAGGGAGAAAAGACTGTTTTGTTCATCTGGACTTTCTGGCAAGGTTGTTTTATTGCATAACATTAGAGCAATAATGCACCTTGCATTATTGCTCTGCACTTTGTACCCTGTATAAAGGGAATCTTGGGAGTTAGGCAGTGAGTGCACAACATGGGGCAACCTGTATTCTGGTTAAGATGCCTTTAACTGGGATTGTTTAAAATGGTGAAAAATGTCTTAGTAGTAATGTAAAGATTTAATTTCATCTCAGTACCTTCCTCCAGTCACTAATTATCCTCTCTGTCAAAGGTAATAACCCTCGTGATATTTTTATTATTTCCTTGCATTTCTTTACCATTTTAACATAAGTACACATTTTCAAACACTACATTTTTTCTTACATTTTGTTTTGAATGTTATATAAATAAAATTTTACTGTACATTTTTTTTTGTGGGTAAAGGTCTTTTCATCAACATCATGTTTATGCAATTCATTCATGTTGTAACATGTGGCCATTTTCCACTTTTTTCATTGCTGCATAATATTTCACTGTGATTATACTTTACCCTTTCTAATACTGACAGAAATTGGGTTACTTCTATTTATGGATTGCTATTATGAAATTTGTAGTTGAGCACATTTGTTGTGCATATTTCTTTGTTGTACATGTAAATACTTTTCTTTTGGGTATACTTAAGATTAGAATTGCTGAGTCATAGGATGAGAATATTTTCAAATTTAATTGATAATGCTTAATAGCTTTCCAAAATTAACTTATGCTTCTACAAATAGTGTCTAAAATTCACACTTGTTCCATATTCTTACCAATATTTGACATTTTTATTTTAGTCATTCTTTTGGGTAGTAAATGATATCTCACAATTGTTTTAATTTTTTTTTTATGTGACTAATCAGGATATTGAGCAACCTTTGGCCCTTTGGATATTCCCTTTTGTGAAATGCGTTTTCAAGTATTTTGCCTATTTTTCTTTTGAGTTGCCTGTAGTTTTGTTTTTATTTTGTAGGACTTCTCTACATAATTGAAATAAGTTGCCTTTCTTAGTGATATGTGTGGAGAATGTCTTCCCCCATTTCATGGCTTTCCTTTTAACCATTTTGTTAATTATAAATTTTTATTTTAATTTTTTTATTGTTTGAATTTTAATATAGTCTCATTAAAATATTTATGTATTTTATTTATGTAGTTTTCTGTCAATGTTTAAGAAGTGATTATCGTGAGATTATGTAAATATTCTTCTGTATCATTTTCTGTAAATTGTGTTGATTGTATTTCACATTTAGTTCTAAAATTTATCTAAAATGAATTTTAAATTCTTCTAAATGAATATCTGATTGTCTCAGCAACATTTTTAAATAAGGCATACTTTTCCCATGCTTCCACAGTGTTATAGCAAGGTTATTTTTCTGTGCTTTCCTATTCTACTCTATTGTATTCTAGTCTATTTGTCTGTCTAAAAACCAATCCCTTCCCAGGAGTTTGAAACAAGCCTGGGAAACATGGGGAAACTCCATCTCAACAGAAAATACAAAAATTAGCTGGGTGCAGTGGTGTGTACCTGTAGTACTAGCTACAAGGAAGGCTGAGGTGGGAGGATTGCTTGAGTCCAGGAGGCAGAGGTTGCAGTGAGCTGAGATCATGCCACGGCACTTCAGTCTGGGTGATGAAGTGATACTCTGTCTCAAAAACAAACAAACAAAAGCCACGTATTTAGTTATTATTGTTTGTAAGTCTTGACATTCAGTAAAGGAAGACTTTTAACCATGTTCTGTTCTCCAAGATTGTCTTTATTGTGTATGACCCATTACACTGCCACACAAATTTTAAAACCATTTGCTAATTTCCACAACATTGAGATTGTATTAAATAGATATATTAGTTTTGGAGACTTGGTGTCTTTATAGCTTTTATTTTTTCCAATCCATGTTTTATAGTTTTCTGAGAAAAGTTTTATACTAAGTTCTATCTATTAGAACTATTATATTGGAGTATCATATCACAAGAGCACATAAAGCATCAGTGAACAGTTCAATGAAATTTCAAAAGTGCAAGTTCTCTTGTAACCAGCACCAGATCAAGAAATAGCACATTAGCCCAGATCCCTGCCCTTCCTCTGTCCCATTCTAATCTGTTTTTTGACCTTTAAATAATTTGAATTATCCAGTAAGTATCGTTTTGTAGATGGTTTTGTTACTGGAGGTGAGTCCATATGGGTCTGCAGGAACCTCAATTCTTGCCTTCTCAGAAAAAAAGAATTGGACAGAGAGAGCATAAAGCAGGCTGAGATGACTGAGGCAAGTTTTACAGCAGGAGTGAAAGTCTATTCAAAGGTTTTAGGGCAGGAATGAAAGGAAGTCACATACACGTGGAAGAGGGCCAAGCAGGTGACTTGAGAGCTCAAGTGTGCAGTTTGACCTTTTGACTTGGGGTTTTATATGTTGGCATGCTTCCGGGGTCTTGCATTACTTCTCTCCTGTTTCTTTCCTTGGGGTGGGCTGTCACATGTTCAGCATGTTTATTGGAGTTGTATGCATGCTCCACTGAGGTGGTTTTACTTTACCATTCCAGTGTTCCTATAATATGATACACCAGTTCAACTCTGCCATTTTGCCTCTTAGTGTGCATGCTTGAGCCCATTTGCCCAATTCCCGAGATCTTAACAGGAAGCTGCTAATCACCAGCTTTAGGTGTTTCTGTTTATTGAGACTGCTTTTCCCTGTCACTGGCTGTGGCCTATTCTTATTTTAGAGATTTCACAACCACCTGTCCATCACCTGATGGTTGCCTGACATTCCTGGTCCTGGGGTGTGTGTGTGTGTGTGTGTGTGTTGGTAGAGAGCCCTCTCCTGCCCTGCTCATGTCTGACTAGCTACCTACTGAAACAATTTCTTTCAGCCAATATGACATTTATAAAATTTACTCATAATTTTATGTATATTTTAATTATTCTCATTGCTATATAGATTACATCCTGTAAAAACATCATTTTTTAAGTATTTACTGTTGGTGGGTGTCATGCGTGTCCATGTGAAGAGACCACCAGACAGGTTTTGTGTGAGTAACATGGCTGTTTATTTCACCTGGGTGCAGGCGTGCTGAGTCCGAAAAGAGAGTCAGCGAAGGGAGATAAGGGTGGGGCCGTTGTACAGGATTTGGGTAGGTAAAGGAAAATTACAGTCAAAGGGGGGTTGTTCTCTGGCGGGCAGGAGTGTGGGTTACAAGGTGCTCAGTGGGGGAGCTTTTTGAGCCAGGATGAGCCAGGAAAAGGAATTTCACAAGATAATACCATCGCTTAAGGCAAGGACTGGCCATTTTCACTTCTTTTGTGGTGGAATGTCATCGGTTAAGGCAGGGCAGGGCATTTGCACTTCTTTTGTGATTCTTCAGTTACTTCAGGCCATCTGGGTGTATACGTGCAAGTCAGAGGGGATGCGATGGCTTGGCTTGGGCTCAGAGGCCTGACAGTGGGCATCTGAGAGATTTCCAGTTTGAGGCTATTGTGAATAGTGCTACTGTGAACATATGTATGAGTTTTGTAGTCTATATATCTAAGAATGAAATTGTTGAGTCCAGAGTTGGCATGCATTACCTTTTTGGGATATGTTGCCAAGCAGTTTTCCAAAGGGGTCATACTATTATTTGATATTTTTGATGATGCTTATAAGTGTAATATATTTGAAATGCTCCATTTCCACTTGTAGAAATGCAATTGATTCCTGTTTTATGCTTATATCCAGCAACTTTATTAAAGTAATTTACCAGTTTTAATGATTCAATTGTAGTCCCTTTTCGTTTTCTGCATATAAAATTGTTACAGGACAGAGAAATACGTTACAGGAAAGGGGTCCCTATCCAGACCCCAAGAGGAGGGTTCTTGGATCTCACGCAAGAAAGAATTCGGGGCTAGTCGGCAGTGCAAAGTGAAAGCAAGTTTGTTAAGAAAATGAATGAAAGAATGGCTACTCCATAGACAGAGCAGCCCCGAGGGCTGCTGGTTGCCCAGTTGTATGGTTATTTCTTGATGATATGCTAAACAAGGGGTGGATTATTCATGCCTCCCCTTTTTAGGGTAACTTCCTGATGTTGCCATGGGATTTGTAAACTGTCATGGCGCTGACGAGAGTATAGTAGTGAGGATGACCAGAAGTCACTCTTGTGGCCGTCCTGGTTTTGGTAGGATTTAGCCGGCCTCTTTACTGCAACCTGTTTTATCAGCAAGGTCTTTATGACCTGTGTTTTGTGCCGACCTCCAATCTCATCCTGTGACTTAGAATGCCTTAACTGTCTGGGAATGCGGCCCAGTAGGTTTCAGCCTCCTATTACCCTG
This sequence comes from Piliocolobus tephrosceles, assembly GCF_002776525.5. Classification (NCBI taxonomy): domain Eukaryota; kingdom Metazoa; phylum Chordata; class Mammalia; order Primates; family Cercopithecidae; genus Piliocolobus; species Piliocolobus tephrosceles. Next base: position 80,976,654 of record NC_045439.1, read on the forward strand.
CTCCTATTCAAGATGGAGTTGTTCTGGTTCACATGCCTTTACCAGAGTCATGTCACATATGAGTAACGATAATTTTTTCCCTTCTTTCCTAATTCTGCTACTTTGGTCTGTATCTATTGTACAATGTATAATAGGGATAGTGACAATGCCTTTCTTGTTTCCTTGCCAATTTCAGGAGAAAAGCTTACAATGATATACCATAAAAATAGGTATTTTTTCGTAAGTTTTGTCACACACGCTTTCTATTTCTAGTTTTCTGGAGGTTTTTACTGTGAATGGATGTTGAATATTATTGCATACGTCTCCATATTCATTAAAATAGTCATAGTATTTATATATTTCTCTCTGTTAATGAGTATTACATTAATTGGTTTTGATGTTAATCTAATCTTATATTTCTGTAGTAATACAACTTACATTAGCAAATGTCCCATGAGACATAACTATGTTACTATGAATTAATTACTTAGTTAATTAACTTAGTTACTATGAATTAATATTTTGGTAATTGCTGGATTCAGTCTGATTTTTAAAAGCAATTTTCATATCTATGTCCTGTAGAGATGAAGGGAAAGTCTCTCCTTTGCCCTTGGAAGGTTTGCTGAAAAATTAACTCTCAAAAGGCAGATTAATAGGAGAAAAGGAATACAAATTTATATGGTCCCATTTTTATGGGACACAGGAGCCTTTAGAATAAAGACCAAAAGCAACCCCGCAATGAGGTACAGAATTTTCTATATCGTCTTTAAGTTACAGAAAGAATGCAGGCTCAGAGCATGGCAGCAAACAGGTTGGGGTGGAAAATGGGGTTTTAGTGGCAAGACAGGTTGTGGGAAGGAGAGAGGAGGAGACTTGGTTAGCATAGGTGGTCTTGTTATGCACATGAAACCTCCCAGGGAGTAGCCATCAGAGAGAATAGATGGCACATATTTCTCTTTAAACCTTTAAAGGTGTCAGAATCTGTTAATATTTCCTAGATTCAGACAACGAAAGATCTGGCTGCATCAAGGCAGATTCTCTCTAGATGCAAATCTCTTCTGCCCCTGAAAGACAGCTTTTCAGGCACACTGCTCTTTGCTGTCCCTCTGGCAGCCATCTCAAAATATGTCAAAGAAATATATTTGGGGATAAAATATTTTGATTTACTTCAGTCCGATAATGAGTTTAGCCTGTAAATTTCCTTTCTTATATTATCCTTGAGAAGTTTCGACATGAAGATCATTCTGGCCTCATAAAACGTAGAGTTATTGTAAGTTTGGCATTATTTCTACCTGAAATGATTGAAATAATTCCTTAGTGGAGCTAGCCAAAACAAGATTTTTTCCTTATAGGAAGATTTTTCATCACAAATTTGATTTCTTTACTAGTTACAACATTATTTATTCATATTTTCTGTTTCTTTTTATTGCCAGTTTTGATAAGTTAAATTTTGATTTCAGTTATTTGAAAATTATATTGGCATAAAGTTGTTTCTGTCACTTTCTTTCTAATGCTGTAACATTTGTAATGATATTTCCTTTTTAATTCTTGTTATTGATTATTGTGACTTCTCTTTATAAAGGCATGTTTTCCCTCTCTTACATCTTCTATGATTTTAGTTAATTCTTCAATTTTTTTTTTTTTTTGCCACTTCAGGAAGTCCTTATCTAAGAGCAGAACAGGGTAGAGGACAATAAAGCTGCAAGTTTTCTCATTCTGATGGCCACCATTACAACCCAGCATGGCACTGATAATAGCCCAGATTTTCCTAGTTAGCACTGTGAGTGTTTTATATTTTTAAAAAATTTAGCTAGATAAGCAGGAAATCACAAAGATAAAGAGACTGGTAGTAAATAATTATGAAAAAAGAAGGAAGATGTGAAAAACCCACAACAAAGAACATGCATTCAATTTCTTAAAGAACTAAAAATAGAATAACCATTATTAGATCCAGCAATCCCACAACTGGGTATCTACCCAAAGGAAAAGAAATCATTATATCAAAAACATCTACGCTCATATGTTTATCATAACAACATGTTATTCACAATAGCAAAGATATTGATTCAACCTAAGTGTACATTAATGGGTAACTGGATAAAGAAAATGTAGTTTATGCACACAATGGAATAGTGTTTAGCCATAAAAAAGAATTAAATCTTGTCTTTTGCAGCAACGTTGTTGGAACTGGAGGCCGTTATCTTAAGTGAAACAGCTCAGACACAGAAAGATAAATACCGCATGTTCTTATTTATAATTGGGAGCTAAATAATGTGTACACATGCACATAGAGTATGGAACGATAGACAGTGGAGGCTCTGAAGGGCAAAAGGGAGGTGAATGATGAGAAATTACTTAATGGGTACGATGTACATTATTTTGGTGATGGATACACTAAAAGCCCTAACTTCATCACTATGCAAAATAACCATGTAGCAAAATTACACTTGTACCTCGTAAATTTATACATATAAAATTTAAAAATTCTTTGAGAGGCCGAGGCGGGCGGATCACGAGGTCAGGAGATCGAGACCATCCTGGCTAACACAGTGAAACTCTGTCTCTACTAAAAATCCAAAAAAATTAGCCGGGCGAGGTGGCGGGCGCCTGTAGTCCCAGCTACTCGGGAGGCTGAGGCAGGAGAATGGCGTGAACCCGGGAGGTGGACGGTGAGCCGAGATGGCGCCACTGCACTCCAGCCTTGGGCGACTGAGACTCCGTCTCAAAAATTAAAAGTTTAAAAATAAACATTTTATGCCATATTTTTCATCGCCTTGGTCTCAATTAGATTAAAAGAAAATTTAATTTGAAAAGTGATAAAATGTAAAAATCAATAAAGTAAATGCTGGTTTTAAAAGGCTGCTTGTGGCCAGACGCGGTGTTTATGCCTGTCATCCCAACACTTTAGGAAGCACAGGCGGGCGGATCACTTGAGTCCAGGAGATTGAGACTATCCTAGCTAACACGGTGAAACCTCATTCTACTAAAAATACAAAAAATTATCCGGACCTAGTGGCACGCGCCTGTAGTCCCAGCTACTTGGGAGGCTGAGGCAGGAGAATTGCTTGAACCTGGGAGGCAGAGGTTGCAGTGAGCTGAGATTGCACCGCTGCACTCCAGACTGGGCGACAGCGTGAGACTCCGTCTCAAATTAATAAATAAATAAAAACAAAATAAAATAAAATGCTACTTGCAAGTATTATGGAATGAGACAATTTTAATCTCATGGAGATTAAAAACTTTTGGCCAATTGGTAATAAACTGTTGGAATTGTAAAGTACGTTTTCTTTACACAAGTGTAAAATATACTGAATTCCATAAGAAAACAAAACTTTATTCCATAATAATATTTCTATTTGAAAATGATAGCAGGCGTATTTCCCAGTGTTCCATTAACTACTCCAGATATTGAGACATGCCAGAAGAATAGTTACAGCAGTGACGACTTCCTTGATACTCATAAACCAACTGTGCACCAGATAGGAGGCAAGAGGCATTGATACACCTGTAACATGCATTATTTGTTCAAGTTGTTTCTTTTTCTTCTCTTAGCCTTTCTACCAATCATCCTGTTTCCAGTCCCTAAGGTTTTTTTCTTCTTGTCCATTGGCTTTGCCCTTCATATTATTGGCATTCTCTTCACATCTTACCCACCGCTTTCTCTCTCTCTGTCTTCCTTCTTTCTCTCTTCTATTAAATATTGTTTTTATTCTCTTCTCTTGAATGTCTATTTATTTTCTTTCCATTTCCCTTTTCCTGTTCTCTTACTTCCTTTAATGGTGATAACTTAAAACTAAATTATATTTCAGTGTTATAGTTTATCTTGTAAGACTAAAATATATTTGTTTTATTGTATGCAATAATTATAGGATTCAATTATAATTTCCTGCGATCATTTTAAGACACATAGTTTTTATTTTCTCTGTAAACAAAATGCTATGGAGTCAACTTTTACAGATGTGCATGCCATTTTTCTTCTTTCTTTCTGGTAGCCAGTGACTTTTGAAAGAACAAAGTTTCCCACTCTGTTCTCTAGGCTTATTTATTGTTCCATAGAAGAACAAGAAAAACACTAGGCATCATTTTAATACCCTTTATCACAAGCATTCTGCTATTCCCAGAACATAGCGTTTGCCTCATCTAAAATTTCAGGGTTGACCAGTTTCTTTTCTGAAGTCATGTTGGAAGGAATTCTTAGTTAGATACCCCAGGGGAAGTGTGTGAGAGTCTGTTGACCAGTTGAACTCCCAGCCAGCCGAGTCACACCTTCACCTCCCAGGAACACAAACATTTTCAAGTTGTATCTACTTCCCACAACACTGTGTTTTCTCTTTCTTGTTTAATAGGAGTGAGGACCTCTGCACCAAGTCAGCCCTTAAGAAGTTTGAATTGCACATACTTTCAACTCTCAAAAACATATCCACCCAGTGACTCGGCAAAGTAGCCCACCAAGGGATCCTTTGCTTTTGGAGTAGGGAGATGACAATGCTGACTAATTTACAATGGGGTGAGCTCCAGAATGAAATTTTAAGCGCTTGGCCCCCTGGATGCTTTTGGTCTATTTGTGTAGGGAGTGGTGTTTTATGCAGTCTTTCAAAATCAACCACTCTTTCTTAATACAAACCAGCTCTGCTCATGGTGTGTGGGTGGCAATTAAGATCATGAAGGAGAAGGGAACAAAAAGTGATGAGAAAAACTTACTGTACTCCATTACAAGTTGAACCCTGACTTCATTCTAGGCATGGGAGTTAGAAAGATTGCCTTCAAGAAACTTAAATTTTGAAAGGAGACATGAAAAGAAAATGATGAAATGTGGCCAACCTGTCTTAAACCCCCAGCCCCGATCCATCTTTTCTTCTTGCCATAGCGTGTATCACCTTCCACATACTTTCCTTCTTTATTTATCATTGGAGGTGTACCTCCCCTACAAGAACATATGCTCTATAAAGGCAGAGATATTGGCTGTTTTCATTAACAATGTCTCCACAGACCTTGAAAGAGTGCCTTGCATATAGCAGGTATTAACTATGATGTACATGAGTGAATTCAGTTTACTTCTGAGGCCTGCAATATATACTATGGTGCCTCATCAAGATCCCTTCTTCCAGCCAATACACAGTACACTAACTGCTGTAGATCTTGGCTACCGAAGGGTGCTTTCAGCAGCGTCTCACTGGGTTTTGGCTTCAGCCGCATTGAATTGCATTGTACAAGGTTACGTATCCTCTAAGCTTATGGCTGGTCTGATGACTGTGTAATACAAGGATACAATAGCTAGTTGTCTTGCCTTAACTTGGGAGAAGTCTGAAAGGCCATTCCAGCTTCAGAATTTCTGGTAGGACAGGATGAGACGTTGCTTGCAACTGCATTGAGAATCAGCTTCTCCTGCCTTACTTTAACAGATGCGGCTTCCCAGAGCAAGCAGCTCATTATCGGAGTCTGTTTCCAGGGAATCCAGTCTGAATAAAGATAGGTGTACAAATATTGACTAATTTTTCCTTACCATATCAGGGATGACTTCAGTGTGTAATAATCATTGGGAAAATGAGTGGAGAAACGGCACTCAGGGTAATGACACAATCCACACAAAAACAGAGAAACAGAAAAACATTGTACGTTCATCATGACTTCAGTTTTTTTTCCATTCTCCTGATGAACAAAGGGAAAGTGAGAGGTTTTAAGCAGGGAGATGTCATTTTAATTCTATAGGTAGAAAACTAAAGAAAAAGAAAACAAAATATAAATTCTCCAGGCAAGATAACATTTTATTCTTCTTCCTAATCCTTCCCCCCTTAAGCCATTGCTGTCTCCCACTCCCACTACCTTGGGGGTATAGCTAGATATTACAGACTCATCAGGGTTATTTAATTCAATTAGTGTAATTTAATTCAATAAATGAAACATTGTCCTGAGGTAGAACAGAAGAATACTGACTACCTTCATTAATAGTATGTTTTAAGCTAATAGAGTAACAATTTCAAATTTAATAACAAAAATAGAACATGACCCACAAAAATTACCAGGAGGAAAAATGAACTATACTCACAAATTCTACAAAATGATCTTTTGTTGTTGTTGTTATAAATTTTAACTATGTTTCATCACTTGTATTTCTATATCTAATAATAAAAAAAAAACCTCACATCTACTTTGTGTCTTTCCTTCTTTTATCTAGGCAACTTCTGAGCATATGAGTGATCCATAGAAATAATTTACAAATCCCAGCACTTTGGGAGGCAGAGACGGGCAGATCACGAGGTCAGGAGATCGAGACCATCCTGGCTAACACGGTGAAACCCCGTCTCTACTAAAATTACAAAAGCTAGCCGGGCGAGGTGGCGGGCGCCTGTAGTCCCAGCTACTCGGGAGGCTGAGGCAGGAGAATAGCGTAAACCCAGGAGGCGGAGCTTGCAGTGAGCTGAGATCCGGCCACTGCACTCCAGTCCGGGCGACAAAGCGAGACTCCGCCTCAAAAAAAAAAAAAAAAAAAAAAAATAATTTACAGGAATTCTGATAGGCTGGAAAAACATGGAAATTTATCATAAGCACAGTGCCCAATGCGGTGAACTGTAAACATTTCTTGAATTCTAAGAAAAGCTTTGAAAAACATTGTACCTTGCTTGCTTATATTATTAAGATTATATTCTACTTAAGATTATATTTATAGATTATATTTAATCTGTAATTTAGCATCATAATTTTACATTATTGCAAACGATTGTAATTTCTGCCACGCTGTGAATCTTGACATTTAAAAAAAATCATCACATCATTCTCCTAAATGTTTCCAAAGGTCTGTAAATACCATAGTGCTTTGATAGTCACCACCTACATTTAAGAAATATTTGAGGAAGCTCGGTTTAGCATCAGAAATTTTAAAACTGGCACTCTTTTTCCATGAACTAATGTTTCTATTCTCTTCCTTCACATTATGTTATGCTAATATATTTTGTCATAAAAATATTTTAATCACAGCATTTTTTTACAATAAAAGACAAAATATACATTTGTATATGTGTGTACATGCATACATATATATACATTTGTATATGTGTGTACATGCATACATATATACATATATGTATATATTCACAGAGAGATAAACATTAAATTTTGTATTTAAAAAATCCTATCATTGTGAGGCTTTTAATCTTTGGAAAACATGGATTATCTTTATGATCATTATTGACACAAAATTTATCAAAAATAAGTATATTATACCCTATGGAAAATAATTACTAAATACAATTTTGTTATAAATCAATCTGTTACTTATGGGTAGAGCTTCTCCTTTTCAATTTATCAATTTTTGCTAGAAGAAGACAGGTTTCTGTATCAATTTCATTCTTGCTTTTGATTGTTACTGGTATAAACAACTGAGAAAACTTGTTTGCCTAAATAATCAGACAGAAAAGGGAGAGGTGTTCTTACAGTGATACAACTGACTTCTTTTAACTCTTTCCCAGTTATATACCCCTACCAATCATTCAGTGATCTCGCATCAGAAATTATTCTTTATGAAATGCGAATCGTTCCTACTTTTATTCTGTTATAATGGCCCTTTACTTCCTTCATATCTAGGGGAAGGTTTGGACTGCTGTGTGTGTGTGTGTGTGGTGTGTGTGTGTTTTTGCACACGCATGCACACTCTCGAGGTGCATGCCTTTAATCTGCAATGGAAAGAAAAATGATTGATTGGAGACGAGGCAGTGAGAAAATGGAAGCAGAGGAGCAGGCTTGTTGTTAGATTGATCAATATCAGTAATGAGTACACATGAAAGTTGAACATCTGAAAATTAATCTACATCAAACTACTTATACCTATGTCCTCCTCACAAAGTCTCTTTGTTCTCTAAGGATACCAGCATCTAGATTGAATACTGCTGACCTAATATAAATTAAGTGCTTGTTTGTGAAATAATAATTTATATTAAGTTAATAAATATGTGGATCAATGAAAATCAATATTTTAAGCTTACATCATGAATAAGTGACTGAATTTCTAAGTTTGTATGATTTTTTGACAATCATCATAGTTTTTGACATTTATCTTATAAAAAACTGTAAGCCACATTTTCATATGTATGGTTTTGTGAACACTGAAGTGAATAATTAATGAAGTTGTCATTATATTACATTTAGCAGACATAAAGTTAAAATTGTAATTTTGGAGTTGTTTCTTCTTTGGCTATAAGTGAAATATTTTTCTAGAGCCTCAGATATGTTCATTGGCCCTTGAAAATCTTATAGTCTGTGAGCTCTATGCTGTTGTGACTGATGGATGAAATAGCTCTGCTCCTGCCTGCATCCTTGGAAGAAAGGGAGACATTGAAAATAGGTAAGGACCTCAACTTTGGAGCTTGTGTTGAACTGACCATGATTACTGTCAGTTTTAAAATAGGAGCTGGTGCCTCCTCTGTTCAAAACAGGCTACCTGCCTAAGTGCCGTTAGTAATTCATTACTCCATGGGCATACTGTTGTTGAAAATCCTTATAAGAATGTAATGCCCATAAAGGGTAATAAACTTCCATTTTAAAGGTCTGCCTTTGTTTTTTTAACCACATATGTTTTCCTTAACAAACAAACAAACAAAAAGGAGCCTGAGACTTACAGGAACCCTATGTGTGGGCAAAAGGTATGGGGCCTTCAATGAAACTGAGAAGGGCACAGAGAAGAGATGTATAATACATAAAAAATAAAATTACTAATTTTGCCTGTAACTAGTCAAGTGCTTTTTCAGCCTCTTAGATTGTCTATACCAGTATATTCTAAATGATTTACCATGTGTTAGAGCCATAAATGGGAACAGAGAACAGATGTCTGGCCACACAGACCATGTTTTTGGACATATGAGGCCTCCGTGAGCTGCATCTCCAGTAGCTTTAAAGTTCTCTATTCAAATGTAACAATTGGAAAGGCTTACCCCAAGAGACCACATTTTCCTACTCATTAACACCCTGGATTATCATACTTCCTTAGTCTCCAGTTCTCTTTTCTTGCCAAGCCTAAATCTAGGCAAACCCCACCATTTACAATTAGTATTCCTGTTTCCAGACCATTGAAAATACTGCCAAAAGCTATACAGTTGTTCTCTTTGGCTTCACAATAAACCCACATTACCCAGCCTCAGCAGGGGCATCAATCATGCTCTCCAATACCTAGATGGCTCTGTATTTAATTTTCCACACCACCTGGCCACAACCTTTTCCACTCCTCTCAAGCCCCACACTCATCCCACAGTCCTCACTAGTGGTCAATATCCTCATCTCCTTTCTCTACGATCCCATAGCTTTTGGCGCATGCAATGCATAGCAATTAATGATTTTGCATTATTCTGTCCATTTTACACTTGAGAAAACTGGACGTAAAAATGGTAAGTGAGTTGTCCAAGGTCATGCAGCTCAGCTGGTAAGAGGTGGGACCAGATTTAGAGGTCAAGTCTTATACATACAAATGTGCTGTGCTTTCTATTTTATCACATGCCTCTCTTATAAGGAGAAGCAATTTTCCACAACAAAAACAAGTCCAGAATCTCAAGATCAAAGAAAAATCTTCAAAAGATTCTTTTTTGAAAGAATCACTAGCTGATGACCCAACAGTGTAGCACTCTGACCACTACCTTTCTCTTTGCTGTTTGTTTGGTTGCCCTAAAGGAAGAAATTAAGCAAAATTAATATAATTTATTTAGACCAGGATTAAGGACAGCTGCCTGAGAAAACAATTCCAAGTTGCCTAGGCAAGTGTTCTGGAGAACAAGAGAGGCTCAAATTTTTAAAGAAAAAAATGGATGAATCAGGAGAGGGAGTGATTACAAAAGTTGCTCATAGGAATGAATACTCATTGGTTTACAGAAACACTGATTAGTGATAGGCTATATATGGCTGAACTAGAAAGTTTAAGTTATGTAGTCCAGCACATGGCATTTTGTGGCTACTTAGCAACAGTTGAAAGCCCAAATAGCATGATAGTGGCTTCAAGAGGTATTTATTTAGCTCAAGGGGAGACGTGGAACTCGACTGCTATTTCATTCTAATTCCCTTCTGGGTCAATAATTCAAAGGGGCTTGCATTCCTCACATAAAAGTTTCATTTTTTCCTCAGCTTTATTAAGTTAAAAATATCTGGCATCATATTGGTTCACAAAGATTAACCATATTCCATCAGTGGTTCAAAAATCCTTCTCTTGGGTTGAATTGTAAATAGCTAGTAAGAATGGGACTTTCCCAAAAGCTTCACATCTACAGGGTTGTTTTGTTTGCTTGTTTCATTATCTGATTTTTTAAAAATGTTTACTGTGTTACATTTATCTTCTCTTTATTTTCTCTTGGGATCTGGGGAAGTCTGACATAGCTGTAGTCTAACTTACAAGGGCTGACACAATATATAAGCCTGTGAGAAGCAGCCTGTAAAATGGTTCCCATTGAGACCTATCTCCAAGTATTCACACTTGCGTAATCCCATCCCTAGGAGTGTGGGCCGGACTAATTGACTCACTTCTCAAAAAATATAATACTGTAATGATGATAAAATGTTGCTTCCGATATTAAGTTGTTGCTTCTGATATTAAGTGATAAGAAGATAACTTCCTCCTTGGGAGCCCACTCTGGAGTGTTCTCTCTCTCCTCTTTCTCTTTCTCTCTCTCCTCCTGAGGCTTGCCAATATCCATGTGAGTAAGCTGGAAAGCTAATCCTTCCCCTGGAATTTGCCTCTCTTTTTATATCCAAATAAATTGTGATTTCCTTAAAAGTGTAAATCATGTTATATTTATTTCTCCATCTTTCACACAGTCTAATGTTTTATCTGGCACATTAAGCATTAAATCATGACATTTTAAATCAGTGATGCATTTTGTGTGCTTCAATCAGGATATCTTTATTGAAGAAATCACTGTTTGATGCTGTGTTTCTTATAAATTTCAATCAAAGCATTTATAAGCTGCCTCTTACAAATCAACATCTTTCAGGGACAAAATAAAACAAAACGATACACAAATACACAGATTACTTTTTTTTAATCGTGCCATTTGAAGAATTTACATAAGGCCAAAAAAAAAAAAATTCAAACTACCACGTAAACAATTATTAAGTCTGCATAAAAACATAGTTTTTACCACTATCATTAATAAACAAGATGAAATAGTTTATAAACCCCCAGGAACCATGACTAAAAATCTGATATAAAGATTACCATAAAAGACTTTATTTAGCAGAAAAGATCTCCAACTCAATATCTTTTGTGTTTCTTTTCAATTTTAACAATTAATGCAAGACAGGGAAATCTTTATGTTAATGTTATAGCTCCTTGATTCCACAGTAACACCGTTATCTGCGTTAATGAATAATTCATTCCCAGTTGAAAACTATATCATTTTTACTGGATATGAATGAAACTTTGAAGTGCAATTTCAGTTGAAAGAATTTAAGATTGTAGAGAATTCCCATAAACCATCAAAAAGTGCTGTGGTTGCAATATTACCTAGCACTCAAGTGTAATAGCTTTACAGAAAGCTCATGTGAGATTCTAAATTTTGTTTCTTTGTAAAAAAAAAAAAAATATATATATATATATATATATATATATATGGGATGTATTTCTTAGTGCATTTTTACACTGTGCAGTGACTACTTTGTCCTCTAAATATAGAAAACAATCTTTTTTTTATTTCTAGCTATAGATTAGAACCTTGATGGTCGCGGTAAAGCTGACATTTGCTCTCCAATGCTTTGTTTGCCACATAATTATTTTCTGGTAAAGAATTCCAAAACTGAAAATGGCTTAAAAATATCACCAGTATTTTAAACACAGATTTAAACATAGAATTAGGCTTTCAGTCCACTGCATCCTAAAAACTCAAAATAGATGAAATGGTGGTGACACATTATGAAGAAGGAAGCTAAACAATGTAACTGTCTTAAATTCTTAAAGAACTTTCCAACAGAGTATCTGCCCTTCCTGGTCCTGTAATCAGGGATGGGCTAACATACATATGGGAGTGGAAATTTTTTCCAAACTGTAAGAAGCTAGTCACCTTGGCCAACATGTCAAAATATCTGGAAAAGCATTGAGTTTCTACCATATTGGATAAGCAAACAGTAACATTTTACACATTTTTGTAATCAAACAAGTCACTATTAAGAAAAGTAATAAAAGCAAAATATATGCATTTCCCCAAATGATACACAATTCGATGTTCAATATTAATCTTATAAACACTTATTTCCTTTTATTGCTTTTGTCAAGAAGAAGCTCACATTAAAATGTATAGCATAGTTCTAGCATAACTGTATAAAAATACTTTTATAACCAGTGTATCTGGGGATACATCTCATTCTGCCTTATTTTCTATTTGGGAGTTTTTTCTACTTTATTTTAAAGACATATTTAAAATTTTAGTTATATTTTATGTATTTCTAAAAATAATTTGTTAAACTAGGTAGAGAAGAGAAAAACGAGAGAGAAGGAATAAAAGAGGGAAAAAAGAAAAAAATAAGGAAAAAATGAAAAAATGACAGAAAAAAAGTAGGAAGGAAGGTAGGGAGGAAAGGAAAGAAATGAAAATGTTAGTTAAGGTCCCAATACTTGGAGATGTACTTGAAGTTGGTCCAAACCCTATTCTATTGGTGTTTGAAAAGCGAAAGCTTCCCAGCAACCTTCAAAGTCTTGTTTTATGTTTTGAAGACTAGTTTTTTAATGTTTTTCTCTGGCGCCTTGCTCCAGTTCCTTTTGTTTGCTACCCCACAGAACACTGGATACTTAGTTCAGATCCTTCATCAGTTTCCACTGGAAATCAATTTGCTTTCATCTTTTTAAAAAAACTTTATTGAACATTTCCGAGGGAATCTAAGGTAGTAATCAGATCATAGAATTTGGGTAGACCACAGTCTCACTGGTTCAGGTTCAGGTTCACTTCCCCAACTTCCTCTCTCCTCTTTCATCTTCCCCTCTTTCTTGATGTCGAATAATTAAAGGCAATTAAAGATCTCTTCCCTTTTCTTATGCAAAACAGTTATTTCCATTTCCGGGTATAGCACAGGCTTACCAGCTAACTCCATATACACATACAGAATTTTCCTCTTCCTAAGAGGAATTATTTGCCAGTTATAAATATATCAATACACATATATAGGTATACAGTATACACATACACATATATACTGTATACTGTATATCTTATTAATACACATGAAATATATGGAAGAAAGAAAGGGAAGGAGGAAGGGAGGGAAGGAAGGGAGAAGAGAGAAAGGACAAAGACAGAAAGGAAATGAGGGAGCAAAAGAGATGTGCTAGAGAACAACTCTGGGGATATAGATACAGCAATACCAGTGGAATAGAGAGGCAGAATTCTGTAGTGGTTAAAATCATGGCAGTGTTCAAATATTTACCTGCATAATAGCTTTATGACTTGGGGCAAGTCATTGAACTTTGCTATGTTGCAGTTTCCTCATCTGTGAAATTTGAATGCTAATAATATCCAGTACATGGGCTGTTACAAATCTTGAGTGGCTAGGTGCAGTGGCTCATGCCTGTAATCCCAGCACTTTGGGAGGCTGAGGTGGGCAGATCATAAGGTCAGGAGTTCAAGACCAGCCAGAGTTCAAGACCAGACCAATATGGTGAAACCCTGTCTCTACTAAAAATACAGTAATTAGCTGGGCGTGGTGGCATGCATCTGTAGTCACAGCTGCTCGGGATGCTGAGGCAGGAGAATCGCTTGAACCTGAGAGGCAGAGGTTTCAGTGAGCCAGGATGGCGCCACTGCACTCCAGCCTGCTCAACAGAGAGACACTCTTAAAAAAAAAAAAAAAGAAATCTTAAGTGAGATAGTATATAAACATGCCTAAAATACTGTCTAGCACTTAAAAAGTCATAAATAATTGTTATCACAATTGTGATAATCATGGGAGTCACATTAGGATCACTACAATAATGCCTAAAGTGAGACAGGGCTGCAAATACCAGTGAAACACTGATCCTAATAAACATTCTATGTATTAGTTATATTGATTAGCTAGCAGTGCTAAAACATGCCTCTTCACGCCCACAAACCACAAAGGTACTAACACACAGGATTTTAACTAAATCTCAACCTAACTGACTCTCTTGGTATCTCCATTGTTCAAAAGCATCAATCCCTGGGGAGTCTGGACAAGAACACATTCATAGCAGAACTGTGACCAGAATTGAAGGAACAGAAAATTGTAGAAGGATATTCTCTTCTTTCAAAGCTTTAAACATTCCAATTTTCTTTTCTTCTTTTTTTTCTTATACTTTAAGTTCTATTTTACATGTGCACAACGTGCAGGTTTGTTACATACGTATACATGTGCCATGTTGGTGTGCTGCACCCATTAACTTGTCATTTACATTAAGTATATCTCCTAATGTTATCCCTCCACCCTCCCCACAATAGGACCCGGTGTGTGATGTTCCCCTTCCTGTGTCCAAGTGATCTCATTGTTCAATTCCCACCTATGAGTGAGAACATGTGGTATTTGATTTTCTGTTCTTGTGATAGTTTGCTGAGAATCATGGTTTCCGGCTGCATCCATGACCCTACAAAGGACACGAACTCATCCTTTTTTATGGCTGCATAGTATTCCATGGTGTATATGTGCCATATTTTCTAAATCCAGTCTGTCACAGATGGACATTTAGGTTGATTCCAAGTCTTTGCTATTGTGAATAGTGCCACAATAAACATATGTGTGCATGTGTCTTTATAGTAGCATGACTTATAATCCTTTGGGGATATCCCCAGTAATGGGATGGCTGGGTCAAATGGTATTTCTAGTTCTAGATCCTTGAGGAATTGCCATACTGTTTTCCATAATGGTTGTACTAGTTTACAATCCCACCAACAGTGTAAAAGTGTTCCTATTTCTCCACATCCTCTCCAGCACCTGTTGTTTCCTGATTTTTTAATGATTGCCATTCTAACTGGTGTGAGATGGTATCTCATTGTGGTTTTGATTTGCATTTCTCTGATGGCGAGTGATGATGAGCATTTTTCATGTGTCTGTTGGCTGTATGAATGTCTTCTTTTGAGAAGTGTCTGTTCATTTCCTTTGCCCACTTTTTGATGGGGTTGTTCGTTTTTTTCTGTAAATTTGTTTGAGTTCTTTGTAGGTTCTGGATATTAGCCCTTTGTCAGATGAGTAGATTGCAAAAATTGTCTCCCATTCTGTAGGTTGCCTGTTCACTCTGATGGCAGTTTCTTTTGCTGTGCAGAAGCTCTTTAGTTTAATGAGATCCCATTTGTCAATTTTGGCTTTTGTTGCCATTGCTTTTGGTGTTTTAGACGTGAAGTTCTTGCCCACGCCTATGTCCTGAATGGTACTACCTAGGTATTCTTCTAGGGTTTTTATGGTTTTAGATCTAACATTGAAGTCTCTAATCCATCTCAAATTAATTTTCATATGAGGAGTAAGGAAAAGATCCAGTTTCAGCTTTCTACTTATGGCTAGCCAATTTTTCCAGCACCATTTATTAAATAGGGAATCCTTTCTCCATTTCTTGTTTTTGTCAGGTTTGTCAAAGATCAGATGTCTGCAGATGTGTGGTATTATTTCTGAGGGCTCTTTAGTATTCCAGTTTTCAAACCAACGTCTAGGTGTTGAGAAAACACACTTGAGAGCAAATCGATCCCTTCAAGACCTAACATTTTCAAAGACCAAGATGAGGAAAAAATAGCTGAGGCACTGCAGATTACTTGTGGGCTCTCTTTATCCTTGAGGGAGACAATATATTCTGATTTCCTGAGCTACTTATATTCCAGCAAAGGGCTGTTTGTTTTTAAGATCTCATAGTAGAACTAACCTAAACTTATTAGACTATAACAGAAAGGAAAGATGATATTTAATGTGATCCTATTCCTTGGTGTACAGTGATATTAATGCTAACAACTGCTGACTTTGGATTTTCTCCCTTTCTTGCAGTAGACATTGTCACTTTTATGTGGGTCCTTCTCCAGATTTTTGTTTTTAACACTTTACTAATAAGAGTCAGAGGAGCTTTAAGATTGTGACCTGCTCAGTGGACTCCCATTCTTCCTCAAGCACTCTTAGTCATAAATGTAAAGGGTGGGTGCCAGGAGAGAAATATTTAATTAAAGCCTATGGCAATATCACCAAGAGGATAAAAAGTAATAATCTTTTGAATTTGCTTTTGTGCAGATAAAAAAGCAGCCTTTTCATTTCTCTTAGATGTTATTTTTAAGATAAAAGCACCAAATTCCCAAATACTTCTATTATTGTCAGCTTTCTGGTATGTCATTCTTTCTCTCGGAAAACAAGACAGGCAGAAATGTGCATAGAAGGTCCTTAGCTTAAATCTGTGGACATAGCACTGCACCCTCTCTCTTAAATATTGTTTTATCAAACCAGGTTTCACCTCATTTGTATTCCCTATGCATCTCTCCCTTTTTGTCTACCTTAGGTCTTTTAAATTTAACTTCAAGAAAAGTGCTATGTTATGGGATCAAGTCACCTTATCTTTTCTCTGAAAGAATTGTGTGCAATAGTTATTTCCCTTATGTTGCAATTTAAAACACACAGGAAGCTATGTTGAATACCCTCAGTCTCTGATCTCTCTATCAAGATATGCTTATCCACATTTATATATAGCATATAATGAAATAAAGATATACATTTGTTTATTTTCTGCATAGCGCACCAGAATTTAGACTTCTACAACCAATGAAGTATTTATTTGTAATACTCTACAGGGTAAATATTTTTCATGTTCAGTACGGGTGAATAATAAATAAAATTTCATATTAAAAACGTGTGCAATTCCTGCCTTAATTCATTTTGTATACTGTTACCACAAGGGTTAAAGAACAAGTACATATTTACGATGTTTTGTTTACAATAGGCATTTGATAATCATTTAAGATTTGAGGGATGAATGAACATCAGAATTCTAAAGAATCCTCATATGCTCCAAGTAGCACATTAGACTTCTTAAAGATGTAATTTAAAGTGTCATATTTTTTCTTTAAATTTGAACATTTAGATTGAATTTTTATGGCCTTTTTCTCAGAAAACCTTGATAGTTTTGATAAATTTATTATGAGCTGCCATTAAATTTCATGAGTCATCTCTCCCTGCCAAAAATTAGTCCTGTGAGTGGAAAAAAATCCAAATAATCAAACACAATACTTGCCATAATTTTTAAAAGACATATTCAGGCAATATGACATCCTCTAGATAGAGATTTATTGGCCTACTTTGATTGTCAAATGTATACATTAAATGGAATTACTTAATTTTCAAAAGACCTACTCGGGAATTTAATATATAAATATATAATATATAATTGTATATTTATATAAAATTTTATATTTATATGAAATTATATATGATATTTATATAAAAAATTATATAATTATATATAAATAATATAAATGATATAAAATATATAAGGCATATGTATATCTTAAACCATCTGAGGAATTTAAAGTATAAAAAATATTTCTCAGTGCTCCTTTGATATTCCCTGGAATTACACTTGATAATATGAAAAAAAAAAAAAAAAAAGAATAGAGAAGACATGAATTAAATACATTAATTTGAAAGGCACATGCTAAATTAGAGTCACAAGGTAAAGCTGACCTGTTTTCAAGACCAGCCACCTTTACGAATGTCTTGGCACTCAGAGTATCAGTGATTATATGAAACACATAAATCTTTCATGAATTGAGTATTACAATAAAAATATCATAAGCAAAGACTCAAAGTACCTAGTGCTCCTACTGTTCGTGAAAATAGTATAAGATAATGATTTCTAAAGTCCTTCTAAGAATAGCAGTAGCATTTAAGCTTGTATGGATTTCTCTTAAGAAAGTTGTTTTTAAAAAAGAAAAATGAAAAATAGTTGAAAAAAAGTTTTTTTCTTTTTTTAAGAAAATTAGCTTAGGTAATATATAGCAAACCAATAATAAGTCCTGCTAGTAATTATATGTATACTTATCTAAAAGGTTTTTTATTTATTTATTTTTCTTTTCTATCCACTGTTAGCCCTGGAATAATTTCAGAAAGTATTGACTAGGTTCACCAATTTCAAATGCTTCTCTTTGATGGTAATGAAAAGGAATTTCTTAAGAGCTATTTAAAGACAGTGAAACTATTATTAATAATGGTTGACACCCAGAATCAACTCCATTCTAATTACCCAATTGTATTGTATTATTAACATTTAAGTTATAAAACTACAAAGTTATAAACAAATTCAGTTTTGGAGTTGCTCTCCAATCTGTCCTCTGCAAATACTGTAGCCATGGTGGTACCTGCCCTGTTTTTCTTCCTTTATGTTAATTGGCACATAAATAATTGCACATATTTATGGAGTAGAAAGTTGAGTAATTGATATCTGAGTAATTAATGTATTCACTACTTCAAATATTTAACATTTATTTGTGTTGAGAACATTGAAAATCTTTTCTTCTAGCTTTTTTAGACTATACAGTAAGTTGCAGTTGAATGTATTCACCTTACCATGCTGCAGAACACCAAGATTCATACCTCCCAGCTAGCTGTAATTTTACATTTATTAACCAGTCTCTCCCTATCCTTTCCTCCCTACTACTCTTTCTAGGCTTTATTAACCACAATTCTGCATTCTACTTCTATGATCTAAACTTTTCTGGCTCTCACATGTGAGTGTAAACATGCAGTATTTCTTTCTGCACCTTGCTTATTCAATTTAACATAATGTCCTCCAGGTTCATCTGTGTTTCCACAAATTACAGGATTTCATTCGTTTTTTATTAATATTCAATTGGGTGTGTATACCATATTTTCTTTACTTATCTATTGACATTGAGGTTGATTCCATATCTTAACTATTGTGAATAGTGCTGCAATAAACCTGAGGGTGCACATATCCCTTTGGTTTACTGATTTCCTTTCCTTTGGATAAATATGCGGTAGTGGGATTGCTGAAACATAGGTAGTTCTATTATTCATTTATTGAGAAACCTCCATACTCTCCCATAACGCTATACCAGTTTCCCTTCCCACAAACAGTGTATGAGTTCTCTTTCCTCCGCCTCCTAAGAAGCATTTACTGTCCTTTTAATAATAGATGTTATAACTGGAATAAGATGACATTGTGATTTTGATTTGAATTTTCTTGATGATTAGTGAGATTTGTTATTTTTTCATATATTTATTTGTTGGTCATTTGCATGTCTTATATTGAGAAATGTCTGTTCAGATCCTATGGCCACATTTTTTTTTTCTGTTGAATTGCTTAAGTTCCTTTTATATTCCAGATATGAATCCCTCATTAAATGAATAGTTTGCACATATATTTTCTACTTCAGGTTTTCTCTTCACTCTTTATTGTTTCCTTTGCTGTGCAGAAGCTTTTTTGTTTAATAAAACCCAATTTGTCTATTTTTGTTTTTGTTCCCGGTGCTTTTAGTCTCAGCCATAAAATCTGCCTAGACCAATGTCCTGAGGTGTTTCTCCTATATTTTCTTCTAGTAGTTTCAGGTCATACATTTAAGTCTTTAATAAAATTCGAGTTGATTTTTGTGTATACTGATAAAAATCCAGTTTCATTATTCTGCATATGGATATCCACTTTTTCCAGCACCTTTTATTGAAGAGGGTGTCCTTTTTCAGTGTATGTCAATGGCACCTTTGTAAATATGTGGATTTATTTCTCATTTTTCTGTTCTGTTCCATCGGTCCATGTTTCTGTTTTTATATCAATACCTTGCTATTTTGATTATTATAATTTTGTAGTATATTTTGAAATCAGTTAATGTGATGCCTTTAACTTTGCTCCTTTTGCTCAGTATTGTTACGGCTATTTAGAGTCTTTTGTGGTTCCATACACATTTTAGAATTTATTTAAATTTCTGTGTAAAATGTCAATGGCATTTTAATAGAGATAACACTGAGTCTGCAGATAGCTTTGGGTAGCCCGCTCTTTCTTCCTAATTTTTTCAACACTAATTTTTCCAATTCCTGAGCATGAAATGTATTTCTTTTTATGTGTCTCCTTTGATTTCTGTCATTAGTGTTTTGTAGTTATTATTGTAGAGACTTTCACCTCCTTGGTTAAATTTATTCCTAGATATTTTTTAAACTATTATAAATGAAATTGCTTTTTGAGTTCTTTTTCAACTGCTTCATTGTTGATATATAGAAATGCTATTCACTTTTGTTTGTTGCTTCTGTGTCCTACAACTTTAAGTAATTTATCAGTTCTAAGAGGTTTTTGGATGAAGTATTTAAATTTTTCTGTAATAAGATCATGTTATCTGCAAACAAAGACAATTTGACTTCCTCTTTTCCAATTTGGATGACCTTTACTTTTTCCTCTTGATTAAATGCTTTAGCTAGGACTCCCAGTAGTAAGCTGAATAAAAGTGGTAAAAGTAGGCATTCTTTTGTTCCAGTTCTTGGAAAACAGAGTTCCAGCTTCCCCGTTCAGTATAATGTCAGCTGTGAGTTTGTCATACATGGCCTCTAATGTGTTGTGGTCTTTTTTTATGCTTAATTTATTGAGAGTTTTTATCATGAAGGGAGATTGAAATTAGTCAAACACTTCTTCTGTATCTACTGAAAGAATCATATGGTTTTTGTCTTTTTTTACATTTATGTGATGTATCAGGTTTATTGATTTGTGTATGTTGAGCTATCCTTGCATCCTTGGCATAAATCCCATTTGATACTGGTGTGTTATGTTTTTAGCATATTGTTGGATTTGATTTGCTGTTATTTTGTTGAGGATTTTTGCATCTATTATTTATCAGGAATATCGGTCTGTTGTTTTCATTTTCTTTGCTATGTCCTTGTCTGGTTTTGATATCAGGGTAATGCTGGCCTCCTAGAATGAGCTAGGAAAAATTCTCTTCTCTTTAATTTTTGGACTAGTTGGAAAAGAATTGGTGTTGATTCTTCTATAAAAGTTTGGTAGATCTCAACAATAAAGCCATCTGGTTCTGGGCTTTTCTTTCTTGGGAGTCTTATTACTGATCAATCTCATTACTTGTTATTGGTCTGTTCAGAGTTTCCATTTCTTCTTGGTTCAATCTTGGCAGGTGGTACATGTTCAGGAATGTATTCGTTTCCTTTAAGTTTTCCTATTTGTTGGTGTATAGTTGTTTTAATAAACTCTTTTTTTTTTTTTTTTTTTTTTTTTGAGACGGAGTCTCGCTCTGTCACCCAGGCTGGAGTGCAGTGGCCGGATCTCAGCTCACTGCAAGCTCTGCCTCCCGGGCTCACACCATTCTCCTGCCTCAGCCTCCCGAGTAGCTGGGACTACAGGCACCCACCACCTCGCCCGGCTAGTTTTTTGTATTTTTAGTAGAGACGGGGTTTCACCGTGTAGACCAGGATGGTCTCGATCTCCTGACCTCATGATCCACCCGTCTCGGCCTCCCAAAGTGCTGGGATTACAGGCTTGAGCCACCGCGCCCGGCCTGTTTTAATAAACTCTAATGATCCTTTTTTTGTGTCTTGGTTGCCATCGTTTTTGTTTGTTTGTTTCTTATTTTACTTATTTGAGTCTTCTCTGTTTATTTTTCTTAGTTTAGCTAATGGTTTGGTGACTTTGCTTATTTTTTTTTAACTCTTTTTTATTGATCTTTTGTACTTTTTAAATCTCTCTTTTATTTAGTTCTGCCCTGATCTTTTTTTTCTTCTACTGATTTTGAGGATGATTTGTTTTGCTTTTCTTTTTCCCTGAGGCATTTTGTTAGGTTATTTATTTGATAATTTTTCTTGATGTAGTCATTTATTGCTATAAACTTTTCTTTTAGTACCACTTTTGTTCTATGCCATAGGTTTTAGTGTGTTGTTTCTATTTTTATTTGTTTCAAAAAATTTTATTCCATTCTTAATTTCTTCATTGGCCCATTGGTTGTTCAGAAGTGTGTTGTTTAATTTCCATGGATTTGTACAATCTCCAAAGTTCCTCTTATTATCGATGTCCAGTTTTATTCCATTGTGGTCTGAAAATATACTAGATATAAATTCAGTATTTTACAATTTGTTAAGACTTGTATTGTGGCCCAACATATGGTCTATCTTAGAGAATGTTCTGTGTGCTGATGAATAGAATGTGTATTCTGCAGCTATTGGATGAACTGTTCTGTAAATATCTGTTAGGTCCATATGTTCTATAGTGCAGTTTAACTTCAATGTTTCTTTGTTGATTTTGTCTAGATAATTTGTTCAGTGTTGAAAGTGGAGTGTTAAAGTCCCCAACTATTACTGTATTTTGGACTATCTTTCCCCTTGGCTATAATAATATTTGCTTTATATATCTGGGTGCCCCAGCATTGAGTGCATATATATTTACAATTGTTATATCCCTTTTGCTGAACTGATCTCTTCATATATTAGCCTTCCCTGTTCTCTCTACAGCTTTTGACTTAAAATCAATTTTATCCAATATAAGAATTACTACTCCTGCTCACTTTTTGCTTCCATTTGTATAAATGTGTTATTCCATTCCTTCCCTTTTGGTCTATTGTGTCTTTACAGGTGAAGTGGGTTTCTTGTAGGCAGCAAATGTTGAGTCTTGTTTATTTTTTATTCATTCAACTAGTCTATGTCTTTCAATTCGGTAATTTAAGTCATTTCCATTCAAGATTTTTATTCATAAGTGAGAACTCACTCTTGTCATTTTGTTGTTTTCTGGTTCTTTTTTATATCCATTGTTTCTTCCTCTCTTATTGTTTACTTTTGTAGGTTTTTGGTTTTCTGTTGGGATAATATTTGATTACTTTCTCTTTCTCATTTATGTATCTGCTCTACCAATGAGTTCTCTAATTTCATATTTTTTTGTGATGGCAGAAAAGTATGGAACACTTCAGAAATTTGCGTATTATCTTTGTGGACTGGCCATGCTAACCTGTGTGTCACTTCCACTTTAGTATAAGTTGCAGAGCAAGCACTGGTTTTGATTTGACTCTCTCTTTGTTGTATTAGGTCTTCATCATCTGCATATGGTTCTTCCTCTATCCCATACCATTCTGTATTAGAACAATAACTTCCTCATCATAAGGTTTGTTTGCACATTTCAAAACTATCTTCAGTTTTGCTATATTTTTGTAAAGTCTTTATTTTCTGTTTTTAAATCAAATTGTAGACAGCCAGAAATTGATACTGGAACTAAGGAAATTTACTTCTTCCACACCCTCTTAGCTGCTTCTAACGGCTTCAAGGTTTTTCTGTTATCATACCATGAAGCACTGAGCAGGATGGCGACGTTTCTATAGACTATTCTAGATCCTCTTCTATCATTTCTATGTTTTTTTTTTTTTTTTCCACAATCTATACCAGTCTGTTTATCTTTTTCAGGTTCACTTGTGCGTGAGTTATCTGCACTTCTGAGTATGTGTAGTCCTGTTTTGGGAAAGGAAAAGGATACCAATAAGCATCTCATTCATCCTCAAAGAACATAATAACATTATTGCTTTCAAGTTGTTTTAAAATTTTGTTTGAACTAATACTAGTTTAGAGATGTAAGATAGAATACCATGCTGATCCCTACGATAACGCTGTTTCTCTACTTAGAATGCCAATGACCTTCACTGTGGTTTGTGTTATTGGACCTACCCTTTAAGGACAAGTATGACTCAGAACTTTTCCTGGTCATCTGTCATAATTTCCCTAATTAACGTTACTCTCCTTTCTTGCAAAGCATGTGGCACTTGTTTATACCACACAATCTGGTATATGTGTTTTTACAGTCCATTTACCTTTCTCTGATTTTTTTCTTAGGCTTTCTTTTTTTGCTGTTGTTTGTTTTTTTTTTTTTTTTTACAAAAACATGTTTACAAGTTCCTTGAAGGATAGAATCATGTCTTTTACTTATTTATACATTGTAATTGCATACTTAAGACTGTGAATCAAGTAATAGAGCTCAATAAACATTTTTTGAGTTTAACCGACAGAGCATCTATTGTTAACAGCAAAACTTGGCCTTTGGCTGATGGATTCCCAGAGAAACAAACTGAAGACGATTCTCCCAATTATCTTTTTCTATTCACAAAGGTAGTGTCCATAACAGAGCCACAGATAGGAGAGCTGTCTTTCTGTGTCTCCCGCATACTTATTTTCCCAATGCTAAATATATGTTTACCTCCTAAAAATAGTCTTCAACAAAAATTGCTTTCAAGTTGTTACAGACACGTTGCCTTTCCAGAGGGGAAACTGAGTGATTACTAGGGAGAACTAAAGAACGTATCGTAGGTGAGGAGTCGATGTAAAAGTTGAACTCATGGCCCTGAATGAGTTGTTGGAAGATCTGTGTACAAGAGAAGAGCTGTAAAAGTGGAAAGTCATCCTACACTCTGGGCTAACTGAATGTGGTAACATTTAATATTGTTGCTTCAAACATTGGGCTTACCTTGGGGAGCAGGGCTCCACAAAAACTTAACTATAAATGATAAGAATGCAGTACAATTAAATCACCAGGGTTTCAAGACAGAACATTACCCAGGATTCTCTCCATCGCTACAGTAAAATTATGTTGCTGACAAGCATTTAATTATTTGCCACATGTGTGTCAAGAAATGGGCAATTCCTTCAAAGATCTATCTGAAACTCAGATATGGTAAAGTAGTGAAGGATTAGGTGGGGGTATTTCTAGAGCATAAAAGGAGAAGGAATACCTAGAATTGATGTTGATCTAGATCCACATAGCAGGCAGCAGTCAATCACACTAATAGTACAACAGTGTGAAGCCAAAGACCCTTTGTTTTCTCCAATTTATTTCTTCTCTGATCTCAAGTCTGTCTTACTTCTGGATATTCATTTTGACCCCATGTTGTCTGTAATTTGTGTTTACATTTGACATGCAAACTTTTGGCCTCTGAATTGCCCCTCTAGTATTACAGCTAAAGCTCACCTCGCTGGGTCTTCCCACTTTTTATGATCTCGCTCAGGCTAT
This sequence comes from Piliocolobus tephrosceles, assembly GCF_002776525.5. Classification (NCBI taxonomy): domain Eukaryota; kingdom Metazoa; phylum Chordata; class Mammalia; order Primates; family Cercopithecidae; genus Piliocolobus; species Piliocolobus tephrosceles. Next base: position 81,001,552 of record NC_045439.1, read on the forward strand.
GTGACCCCAGGTAAGACTAGCCCAATATACAGAGCCCCAAGCAGATCCTCCCAGTACTTCTGAGGAAGGGTAGAGAGGGACTTGGAATTCAAAAGCAAGAATTTGGTCCACATGTCATGGTTAAAGCAAGAGAATAGACATTATGTTGAGATTGAGCAGCAAAAATGATCCATAAAGCAGTCAGGATTTGTTATTGCAGATAAAGGAGGAAGACCCACCAGCAGAAGAGACAAACCTATTAGGATGACACATGAACAAACTCACCATTTAAAGACACAGCTCTTACTGTGAGAACAGGGAGATTCATAAAAATGGTACAAAGGACAAAGGTGTGCTGACTGCATGCTGTATAACTCTATACTTGAATATTCTATCTGGAGGGTCAGATAACAGAGAAAAGTCACTGAAAGCATACTGAGAGCTATAGCTGCTTATTGAAGCCACTGGAAGGTGATCTCCTCCAATCGTTCATTCATTCCACAAAGCAATCTGTGGTTATTTACTCATCACAGACTTCCCCAAGAAGAAGATGAGTTACTCAGGGACAAGCAGCAGCCTTTGTACATGACCCTGAACCTCCACTTTTACCCTCAATGCTACAGTCAACCAGTTGGCACATTGCCACTCCCTTTAAGACAAAATTGGTAACAGTCAGTTGTGGACTTCATTTTTTGCCTCTGTAATATTTTGTATCCTTCATAATGCCTATTTCAGTGCCTGGCACACAGTAAATACTGAACTAGTGATTATTGAACAAAAACCATGGTTGCAGAACACATGAGGTTATATCATGATGTAAACTACCTCATGACTATCTCTGATAGTTTTGAATTGGCATGAAATGAAATGATGAGATTTTTCTTTTAATTTTTTGGCTTCTGTGTTTACTTTCATCTGTCAGCGTCAGGCCACATACAAAAAGGTTGTTCATAGATTCAGGGTAAACATGGGCCGGGTTAGAGAAGTGCAACATGTACAACAGAATAAACTGCAACTTGGGGACACTGAGACCAGGCAGAGGGATATCGTTGCTTTTGTGAAATTTAAATGGTGAGTTTCAGGGAACTTTCAGGCCTAAATAATAGCTTCAACTCCAAGTATCCTAGGCACCTTCTCCTTAACAGTGGAAGAATCTAGAGTAGAATAACTGAGAATCAGGGAGCTTGATCCCAGTGGCCCTCCAGGTAATCCTAATATTTTCCCTTGATCAAGTCAGAAAATCCTAATGAGTCTTACCTGATAAAGGACTGGATTCAAGTAGAGAGAGTGTTTGCTTCATATGCAAACATTAAAGCAAGGTGGAGAACAATGGCTATGATGACAACTATCTTGATTCTCAGCAGTGACTGGTTAACTAAAGGGATTCAAGGAGAGAAAAAGAAGTCAGATTGGATTTATTTAGAAATTTACTAAACACATGAACCTCCTGGAGGAAATTAAGTAAATGTCATTCAAAATGATAAAAATGTGTAAATATGACTTAGAAGAATTTTAATTAGTAAAGTAGAATATAGAGTGTCCATGAGGTATTTTTTTTTTAACTTTTTTAAATCCTGGAGCAAATTGTGCTAACAGTTGAAGCTAGTGAGAAACTTTTCTGTTGTATGCAAATTTAAACTGGTTTTCCCCAGACAAAAGCTGAATCCTTCCTAATAATCACGGAGTTTAAGATTGCAGGAAGTACCAAACTGGGCAGCAAAGAAAACAGACCTAGGAGTTTCTAGTTCTCTGAAGGGCTTTGTATCTTTCCTCTGGCAAATACGTAATCCCTCAATCTGAAGATGGATCTTTAATGTTTTTAAATTTAATGGTGTCTAAAATTTAGCACTTCAGCAAATGTCATCGAACCCTTATTGTGTATAAAATATGTTTTATGTGGAAAGATAGTGCATATATACTCAAGGATATGTGATTTTAAGACCACATTTTTTTTAGTTTTGTCGTGGGTCTGAAGCAAAAAAACACCTATTTGTCAATAACTGCAGATGTGCAGTGTTTAATTGGTTTAATTGTGTTCATTCATAAAAAGAGGAATTTGACATGAAAAATATGACTATTTTTAATACCTCATGGAAAATTAAGGTCATGTTTTTTTTTCTAAATTAATTTCAAAGTTTAAAACTATATGTGTGACTCCAAATGATATTAAATGTTTAAAAAATTAAAATAGAAAAATAAAGTTTAAAAAATAGCATCTATTTGGAAATTTTTTATTTGGAAAAATACTGTTTTTACACTTAGTGGAGTGATCATCAAAGCTAACATTTCACCTTACTTTTGCACAAAATAAGCAAGGTAGTGTTCCATTCATGGATAAGGATAAGATAATGTAACGTGAAATATTTAGTTTATTGAAATCACTTACAGAAAAGATTTTTGACACAGAAAATCTAAGCATATGACAATAAACTATCTGAAAGTTACTTGTAATTTGAAGTTTAACAAATTTTACTATGAGCTTAACCTGACATCTTATATAATTAAATTTTGTACTTCACATCCACCTAATGTGAACTTCTCAGATATACTTTCAGTAAGCAAAAATTGATTGAATTTAAATTTTTGTAAGGGAAAATTAAATGTAAATAAGGTTGAAGAAATTCTAATTGCGTATATTCCATTGTTGTAGAACTTATTTGTATGATGGTGTCAATTACAAGAACGAAGTTATCATGAATTGGGCTATTTGATCTTATTTTATTCTAATTAATGGAAATATCTACACACCTTTTTAAAGGCAATGAGCCTGCAATAATGCACTCCTCTCCTGAGACACTGACTCCATTCATCTCCAATTATAAATTCAGAAGAGAAATACATAAAGCATCAGTCCGTGAGAGACAGGCAAGGGCATTTGTTCCATGAATACACTTATGTTTAAATTTGGACAATGTATGTGTTTGGTTACTTTGTTTCTGTCCAAAATCAAATCGATTTTGTTTTCAGTTGGAGCTCTAAAAGTAAATTTAAGAACAGTTAGAATGTTTGGGAATAAATTTACAAGTAAGGGTACTGACACCATCAATGCAGGAGAGCTAGAGGTTGGAGTTAATGGATGCTATCTGGATCGTTACCAGGGAGCTGTGATAGATTATTTAAATGGTACGATTCTTAAGTTCATTGGCTTTGAGAATTCTATATGTCCGTGTAACCACCACCCAAACACACTCCAAAATGTTCTGTCTTGCCCCTTCCCAGTAATTTTCCCACTTTCCCTACAGCCAAGACATTCTGATTTCTGTCATGTATTATTATGCCTGCCCAGGACTTCATGTAAACGAATCATATATTATGGATTCCTGTGTCTATTGATGTGGCTTGTTTCACTCAGCATAATGATTTTGTTATTTATCCATGTTGTTGAGTACATGAGTCATTTGTTCCTTTTTCTAAATATATCACAATTTGTTTCTCTAAATTTCTGCTTATAGATATTTGGGTTGTTTCCACTTTGGGCTGTCATTAATAAAGCTACTGTAAACATTCATGTACAAATCTTTTTGTAAACATGTTTTCATTTCTTTTGGGTAAGTATCTAGTAAAGGAATTTCTAGACCATAATGTAAACACATTTTTACCTTTATTTGAAAAACACACCAAACAGTTTCTAAACCTGTTTGCTTTTCTATTTAATGATTACTTTTTCAGTTGTATTTCTGATGATTTAAAAGTTTAGTTTATAAGCAAAGTTTACCATAATAGAAAAATTCTCCATGATTGGACATGGTTTATTGTATATTAAAAACTGGTGAAGAGAATTAGAAGCCTATTACAGTGATGGAATAATGGATCTCTAAAGACATCTATGTACTAATCCCTGGAACCTGAGAATACGGTACCTTAAATGGCAAAGAGAGATTCAAGTTGTTGAAGATGGAATTAAAGTTGTTAATCTGCTGGCTTTGGGATACGGAGATTATTCCAGATTATCCAGACGGGCCCAATGTAATTGCAAGAGTCCTAGAAGTGAAAGTGAAAGGAGGCAGCAGAAAAGGGAGAACCAGAGAGATGGTGTGAGAAAGACCCCAATATTGTGGATTTTGAAGGTGGGGGAATTGACCATGAGGTAGGTGACCTCTAGAGGGCAACCTCTGGCTAGAAAAGCAAGGAAATGAATCGTCCCCCAGACATTACCTACGGTGTTCCACAGCCCACCATGGTTGTAGCCCGAGACAAACAGAGCTGCGATATAGTAAATTTGTGTGGCTTTAAGCCACCAAGTCTGTCGTTATTTGTCATAGCAACAATAGGAAACTAATACACCTTTGACAAGACCAAATGAATTAAAAATGTGATTTGGAAACTCCAGATTAGACATTGAAGATTCCAAATTTTAATTGCTCAGTATAGTTCTGGTGTATTTAGATTAGTGCACACGCTTACCTTTTTTTTTTTTTTCTTTTGGCTCCCAATACCTAATTTATTTTTTTACTTTACTTGAAGGACATTCTGCATATCTGTTGATAGGAAAAACACAGTTTTGGCCTCCTGTTACTCTGTTTGGTGAATTTAGAATTCTAACTTGACAGTTATTTCCTCTTAACATATTGAAGATATCATTACAGTTTGTTTTTCCTGGTTTCCATACTTGCTGTGTAGGTGCCAGCTATCAAATTAATAGTTTTCCTTTATAGATAACTGGTATTTTCACTTTGGTTGTTTATATGATTTTCCTATCTGTGTTTGATATTCTTCAGATTCTCTAGTATGTATTTGAGGAGTTTTTTGAAGTTATTATACATGGGATTTGGTTTTGTTGTTTTTTGGTTCCTTGAATCTAAGTACTGGCAGTTCTGATCTATACGGAAAGCATCTCAGCCAACGTTGTATTACAAGAAATTGAGAAACTATAGTTGATTGCTGCCTAGGCCTGGGTAGGCCCTCTGTGGAGCCCTGATTGAACACCAGCTTTGTGCCAAACTGCTCGACTGCTCTTGCTTACAGAGTTGTCTGAGGTATCCAGTAGAAAGCAACCCTGCAAAATTAAGACATCCATCCCAGACTACCCTCAAATAGGGGAAGCTTGCTCCCACATGCCCACGCTTCCTGTTGCTGCAGGAGAGCTGGGACAGAGGACTGTTGTTTGACCCTATCTAGTGACCATTCCGAGCATGAGGATCTGGGAGTAATAAAAAACTTTAAAACTTTCACACTGTGACTATGTCATTGAAGTCATGCCTGCAGTCCTGCCCTTGAAGAGACCCATGCAGGTAGATCTCTTGCTGGTGCTCTTCTATTCCAACCTTTGGTGGCTGCCGGGGACAGTAGTTACCAACTAAGTTAATAGAAACTAGAAGAGTTTCATTCAAAACAATTATCTCTCTGAATGTTGCCTGTCTGCCTTCTTTCCTTCTTTTCTGCCTTCTTTCCTTCCTTTCTGGCTTCCTTTTTTTCTTACTTTCTGATTTTTTAAGCTAGAATTCTAATTACACGTTTTGAAACTCCTCAGTCTACCCTGTCTACTTTTCCTTTTATATCCTTGCTTTCTTCTTTTTCTGTCTTATCCTACTTCTGAAGATTTTCCCCACAACTCAACTTTGAAAGGACTTTTATTGCCTGTCAGTGCTCCAGAAAAAATCAATTATGCTAGGATTTCCTTTTGAGCCTCAAAAAATACTTTTCTCTCAAAGCTCTCATTTCAGTTTTGGGTTTCAAGTCATATGATTAACATTGACTTCTTCCCTTGGCATTCTCACCTTACAATCAAAATTGTTCCTGAGACAACATATACTTCTGCCAAAATGGGGAAAAGCTATACACGGAGTACAAGAATGAGAGACAAATGATAAAATTTCAGGATTTTGTTCTGGTATTTCTCTTTTATTAAGTTCATTTATTTGTTAGATAGACATGTACTGTTTCTTATGTTTCAAGCCCTGTCCAGGTACTACAGATAAACTCAACTAGATATGCTTCCTTATTTAATGGAGCTTACAGTCTTTGAGGAGATAAGAGACTGGATAATAAAGCAATATCTATTGGTTTTTCCCTGTTACAAATGAGAACTCAGGTTAGTGAATGTGCTGATTGCTCCCTGTCCTTCTGTTTAATGGGGCATGTGTGTTTGAGCCACTGCCTTTGTCTTTGCAGTACATTGTTTTTCAAAGAGCAGGCACTGGAATTGAACTGCCTCAGTGCAAATGTCAGCTCTGACAATTAACAACTGTGTGACTTTAGGCAAGTTATACATTGGAGTACCTGATTATTCATCTATATGATAAGGAAATAATGACATATTCCTCAAAGGGTTATTAGAAGGATCAAGTGAATTAATACATAAAATGTCTGACACGTAATTCATGCTCAATAAATATAAGCCCATGCTTATAAGCCGAGTAAAACAAAGCTCCATCCCTTCCCTGCTCCAAGTTCACTTGCAATGTTGTTTGTCCTGCAAATTATGCAGATTTTCAGAATTGTCTTTATACACTTTCAGCAACATTTCTTTTGGAAGAAAAATCATATGTTAGCTACTCACATTCTCCATATTTTGGTTCCAAATACATCATATGTATACATGCAATATGTGAAATTTTTTCATTTTAAAATTGTTGTCATATAATCATACAATTAATATTAGCATTGGTGCCCTTCTTTTCTCAGCACCCTCCTCCCATACCCTTTGAATACCATTTTCGCTTACTTGTACTATCTTTTATGAGTTTACAATTTGGAAAAAGGGATGTTTACTCAACAGATACCACTTTTGTTTTAGGGTGTTATCAATTGACGTCAGCCAAAGGGCCATCCTGAAAGTAGGAGTGTCATTAGCCAAATATGAAAACGATTGCGGAAATAATAATTGTTAGCTGAAGCCAATGACAGATCTAAGATCTGTGCTGAGATTGGTGAAGTTGAAACTTCAAAGAATAGGCCAGGAATATAGGGTATCACATCTGATGTTACTGTGCAGTTTTATTCATGATTTACTCATCATCGTTTTCTTGGAGAGAGAATAGCAAGTGTTTAACATACTGGACTTCATTGTTTTACATCCCTGATACCATGCCACACTATGGGCATTCCATACGAATTACAGTGTTAACAAACTTCAACAAAGAGGAGAAAAAAAAGACAAAGACAAAAGACCAAATCTAAAGTGAAAATTTGCATCCTTATTTTAAATATGCTGTATATAAAACCAAATGAAAAAATAAATATATATTCTCAGCAGAAATTAGCTATGGGCAATTATGGTTAAGTGTTGTTTTGTTTTTAATAGAAGGTAGGGTAAGTGAAAAGGAATAAATGAGGGAATTAAATGGAGTTTTAAGATAAATAATATAGACAAGGAAGGACATAAATCTTGTATCTGCAGCCCAGAAAGTTGAGTTGTTGCTTAAAAAATGTGCAAACTTATAAATTAGAAAAATTGCTCTAGACAATTGGAAGGCACTGGAATAAACATTCTTTGGGTCCAGTTTTAACTGACCAATAAGCATTGGGTCTGCCTTTCATGGTAGAGTCTTCTTTGAAGTCTATTTTTGGGTTTCTTCCATATATTTATTTGGTTTTATTTATTTATATTTATTTTTAAAGCTAGAGTGAGTTTTTTCAGCCCTATAGATTGGAGAAAAAATATTTTTAATTTAAGCCCCAGGATATATTTCATCTTTAGATTGAAACCTGCACCCTTAAGGGTACTCAAGTCCTGATGTATCAATGGCTACTGATGTTGGCCACAAGAAATCTGATCAAACCTGTTTTCACACATATTCTGGGGGCTTATGACGACTTTGATACTCAACTGACTTTATTCATTGTATCTTTTGATGCTTTGCAACATGGCTGATATCCCAGGTGGGGTTCCTTGGAAGCAAAGGTATATTCACATGTGCCTAGTTTATGGGGGAGCACTGTTAGTATCAACACCTTGACTGGAGTATTGGGAGCAAGAATGGGCAGAAGGAGAAGGTGAATACAATTGCAGTTATGACCAAGGCCTTAGCTATTCCTACAAAGAGCTCTGGAGCTGGGGCAGCCCTTCAGATTTGCCCCAGCTAAAGTCACTTCAGCCAGGCATTTGGTACTCCATATTAGGCCTTAGAGAGAGGGTTGCTGGTTCAGCAACCACACCTCTGGAGCATGTGAGGAATGAAAGTTTTAGCTGGGAGAAGAGGGGTTGAAATTTGGGTAATGCACCATGACACCCACTATAGCTTATTACCGTTGCTCTCAAACATCTTTATCTTCTTGTCCTCTATTCTCTTCTGCTCCAAGATCTTCCACCTCCTTTCTAATTTCCTTCTGTGTGCACCCTAGAAGACTTACATCTTCTCTATTAGCTCTCCACATTTACTGGAGCCTGCTCTATTGTCTTTTAAAATATTTATATCCAGAATGCTACAAATCATTGATACTTCTACTTTGCCAAATTTAGGGGTTTTGGTAACTTAGGGAAATGTAATAAATCTGTGGGAGGATTAGCATTTGAACTTACCTAGTTCCTGTTTCTTCATTTATAACTTAGCATAATAAAAAATATTTTTTCAATGATTTCTTCTCTTTCCACATACGAACATTTTTAAAAACATACAATATATATTCATTTTTGCAACCAGATCCTTTGGGATTCAGATGTAAGGAGAAAAGCACTGGTTATGGTAACACAAGAAAATAACTTTCGACTTCCATGTATTCAAATATTGTTGTTTGTGGGTTTTTTTTTTTTTTTTTTTTTTTTCTGTTTTCTTACCTCCACTATTTGTAAAGTATGGACAATGATATACAGATTTTCTGTGGATGATGTCAAATAGGTGAGTGTTTAGCTGGGAGGAAACTATTGATTCTTTATTAGGCATCTCCACATATATTAAGTCATTTTATCTTTGCAACATAAACACTATTATATATGATTTTCTAGGTAAAGAAACCTAAGCCCAGTGGGATAAAATGGACTCCAAGCACGTGGAATTCAAATATGAGTTCTTACTGCTTGAGTGCTTTTTTGGCGGTCTGAAGTCTGAATTAAGACATTGATTCTTTGAGTTGTTCTATTTGCTTTATTTATTAGCCTTAGAGGTTTATAGCAGAAAACTACAAAGCCTAGCAGCTATGCAACCCTTTGGAAACTAACCTTTCATAATCATTTTCCAAGCTTTTCATTGAGAGGTCTCAGTGTCTAAATAATGCATATTTCCACCCCCAATCATACCTCTTTGTGCCAGCTTGGGTTCTTAGAGAAAAGAAGGTGCCAAGACAGATTGGATCACAAGAGAGTTACTGGGAGAAACATCTAATGTGGACAAAGAAGTAACAAATATAGAGCTAGAAAAGCCTTCAGAATATCATAAAGGTCTGGCATCTGTGGAAGAAGAGAGAAAGTGGGGAGAATTGGGCAGGGGGAGCTTCAGACTGAGCACTTTTCTGAGAAAGCCTTAGCCAGGCTGATGAGGAATTCTAGATCAAGGTGATCTATTTGAGGAGACCTGCATGGGGCAGAAATGACCTAGCCCTCGTGCCTCTGCTCTGCTGAGTCCCAGCCTCGGTGCTGACACTGCAACAGAGCTGAAGGTGCCACAGACAGAGGTCACTTGTCAGTATGCCCTATAGCAGGTACTCGCAGTGAGATCTGAGTAGTACACCTCTAGGCCTGCCAAACTTACATCCCCCTTAGCGACCTTTCAAATTTTTAATTGCCTAGTGCGCAGTTATTTATATTCATCTATAATATATTCCTAAAACACATTAAAGTTCTTAAAAAGTTTCAAAAAAGGTAGATGCTGTAATGAAGAATTGTGTTCTCAGATAATTAAGATTAGAATAATGATTTTATGAAATCCATAGTTATGCTTTTCCCTTTAGACAAAATAACCAGTGCCCTATTTCCAGCCTTTTGCACGTATTTTTTATTTTGTCTGTTTCCTTCACAATGGATCACATTCTGCTCACTTATGTTGATTTAGAAGGTTTGAAGCTAAAGATACCATTTGAGCGCAACCCTGATGATTTTCATCTTTGCTTTAATTTTGTTGTTTGTTTATTTTCTTTTAGGGCTACATCCCTTCTCTTTATTATGAGTACTTTAATTTTTTTGATTTCCTTTTCTCATAAAGTTGTATGAGTGAAAAGCAATACAGTATTCAAACAATTGTGAAAACACTGGTCTACCAATAAAGGTAGTAATTGATACTCAAGTGTCACTGCTGGCTGGCAGTCAGTACCACCACGAGACTGAAAATGTTAGAGAATTGATGAACAAAATGTCTACATTTAGAACGTGAAATAATGACGTTTAGGTACATATTTGAGTGGCATTTTTAACTATTTGTCTTATATCTGGCTTCCTCAGAAGCGGAGCCTGAGACGTGATTCTTATGTAAATGATTTATTCAGAGGGTACTCTTGGGAGAAACCTCAGAAGAAGTGAGAAAATTAGGATAGAGGAGAGAGTCTAAGTAAAGATGTGATTTCAGGTGATATCTAGCTTCAACCTGATACCACAGGACTTCGGAAACATAAACATTTGTACTGTCAAGACTGCCTGCCCTGTGGAAACAAGATGGTAGAGCTTTATTACCACCACCTCCCACCCACTGACACACTCAGACCACTCAGTCTTGGGTTCGTGGCTGCCTCAGGGTGAGGCAAGCTTCTCACCAAAGGGCAAGCTTCTGGAGAAGGGTACAGCTGTGAGTTGTTAGCAGCAAAACTCATAGTAGCAGTGAATTAATGAGTTGGGTTGGAGGTAGGCGGTGTTGCATCAAGAATGTCTGCTCAACAGTGTTGGTCATAGGAGAGACACACTCAGAAAAAGCTTTCCTATATTGAAGTAGACAGTTGTTTGTAGAAACAGGGCTATAGTACCATGCTAAATATCTCTGTTATTTCATGTATCCCCTCATTAATTCCTAGGCACTGAATTTCTTGTGCCTCTACTCTGAATGAATTTTGTTTCTCTCTCTCGGCCAGTTATCTGGGTTATAGCGTATTTTCATTCACTTTGCATTACACACACCCACACAGACATACACACACACACAGGTCTGGGGCAAGTGAAGAGTATTACATGAACATTCATTTCATCCATGAAACTGTTTGATTAACTGAAATTACTACCGAAAGACTTTCTTGCTCTACGTTACAGAGTAAGAAAAACAGTCTTAAGTTATTAAGTTTGGATCAAGTACTATTTTCAGTATCATTATTATGTTTCCTGGAAAAATCATGTAAATTCACAACACTGGCATGTGCACTTGGCTCAACCACCAAGGGGGATATCTTCTAGTGAAGCATTTATCTGGCACGGGGATCAAGGGAAGAGAAAGAAAACGGACAGAAAAGCCCAGAAGGTTGTTATATTCTAACTGAATTTTCCTTTTCCATGGAGAGGACAGAAATGGTGGAATGAATGGTTTTGGTCACAGGTTAAAAGTGAATGTCTTAGATAATACAGTGTCACTGAATTAGCAGTTCTTTCTGTCTCCTTCCTTTTAACATTTGAGATTTCAAAGGTCTGTGAGAAAAGCTTATTAAATGAATTTTAACCGGAAAACTTCAATTTCAGTTCTCCCCAAATGGCATATTCTGACACTGTTCTCCTCATGAGCTCTTTATGTGGGAAAAGGAGACTAGTTTTAGGACCCAGGCAGTGATAAAGTAAATTGATCTATTACGTACCCCCTGAGGAAATTCTTATAGGGCTATCTTGCTGTGGACTGCCTAAGTGTCTCATTTGTACCTAAAAACAAGAAGTGTCATTTTTCCCCTATTCAAGATGTCACAAGCCCAATTTTCTTTTGCTAAGGATCACAGTTATTAGTCTCTGAAGGTGCTAGCACTTGAGACCAACTCTGAGGTGATTAAAATGCCTTAGCACTTTGAGGATCAGTGCCTTTCCATCACTTCTAGTCTCCAGCTGCTTCCCTGCCTGACTCGCCTTCTGTCTCTCATTATGATCCATCATTATCCATTTGAAGGTCTGTATGAGTCATGTGAATCAAGGAAAATTGAGAACCTTTGCAAAATAAATTTCTACAGACATGCACCACTAGTAAAGAGATGGAAACACTGACCCAATCCCATTATGTCTCCAGTTTTATAAATATGCTCATTTTGTCTTTCAGATACCTTCTGTCCTCCCTAACTAACATGCTCTTTCTCTCTCTCTTTTGCGTGTGCATGCACAAATACGCACATCCATACAGGCATACCATCCATTGGCCTAGATGAGCTATAAAGATCTCTTGCCAGCTGAAGTTTCCATTTTACTGGACTTACAACCGTAACACTAGGAAGGTAATGCAGCACCTGGCCATTAGCTGTATTTGTGCAATATATAGCTTTCTGTCATTACTGCAACATATGCCCTCTCTGTTGCACACAAAGAGGTTTACTCTATGGTTTCACTAGGTTTATTCTCCACTCTTTCACTAGGGAGACAATGATCATGGCTCCCCAGCATTTCTATGAAGCTTCAAATCAGAAACACCCCAAAATAGCGCCCATGAAGATCTCATCCAAGCAGAAGATACCTGGATTTTCAGTATTTTCTTCACTCAGCTACTTGGGAGGCTGAGGCAGCAGAATTCTTAGTGGAGAGTGAGATAGAGGATACAGAAAAGAAAGAACTGTGAATACCATAAGTGTTTCAAGTCTTTCTACCCTTTCTGGTGGATTTCAGTTATTTAAATCCCCCTTTTTAGGGTAGTCTACACTGCAGGCAAGTAACTCATTCATCCCCTTATTGCAAGTGAGAATATGAATTCACTGGGCTTAATTCTGCAACTCGTGATGAGGATGTTGTGAGGGGCTACAAACCAGAGACTAGAGCCTTGTGTGTTTAATTTTAAAAGTACCCCATGTAAGAGTTGGTTAGAGAGGTGTGGTCATAAAAGGCTGCAGGGAGGCAGACTGTGTGCCCAGAAAAAGGAGGCTGCTTCATCTGGATGTGTCGAGAAGAGTCCTCAAAGCCTGTTTTTATGATTACCACCATTGCATGCGGTCCTACACGGATGAATTTTGAGACCAACTCCTGAGAAGAAGTGCCTTTTAGAAGAAACCCTCTTGCTGCTCATTATTCCCCACTGTCATCAAGTATGTGGACTTATATTCACATATTCTTGAAGCCACCCACATAAGGGGACTGACACCTGCCTTAACAAGAAACATACAGAATCTCCCACATGAGATGCTCTTTATAAGAGGTTCAAAGAATGATAGTAATAATACGAAACCAATAGTTACAGAAACAGAAAGAAAACCCGTCTTGGTAGGTATATCTGTGACCAAAATGACTAAATGTTAAGAGTAAATGTTAATAATTAAGGCTTATAACAAACCAATGAATAAAGATTTTAGCTGAGCCAACTAAGATATTAAATGAATACATATGTAAAAATAAAAAATACAAAGATATTGCCTCTATTGTGCATGGACTTTTTTCCTCACTGTTTCCTCAGAAAGTAAATAACACTTTAAAATGGCTACTAGTATAAGCTGCACTGTGGTATCTGTGATAGAAAGGAATATTTCATACATGTGGAAGTCCAGAGAAGAAATTCTTCCCACTCTGTTTCCCAGGAGGTGCCAGGATGTCACTAGAAAAACCCAGCACTGCACTTGGTCTATAAACCATTAATCCATTGTTTATACCTCAAGTATCCACAATTTTATAATCAGCAGCACAATTAACAGCAACAGAAATGGACAGGGAATAGGGAAACATGGTTGAGTTTTGGAAACAGAAGATGATGGATGTAAACGTCTGAAGATAGAACTTCTGTTCCTGCTACCTCGAAGGTGGCAACCCGAAAGAGAAGCTGAAACTTAACACTCTGCTTTTATGCCGGTCATCCCTGTGCTCTTTGGAACTGTCTCCACTTGATAAACAGATAAGATAACATCTGCTGCATTTCTTTTTTTTTTACTTATCACTTGCAGAAATTCAGAAATCAAATATTAAAATGTGAAAATCACATGGTTTTCTAATACATGTACCTCATGTACAGGATTGAAATAATCAGAAATAATCAGTGCTAATCCATTTCTCCAGTCTAGCATTCTGACTCAGCGGTTCCATTTCCCCTCCCTTTCCACCTCTAAATCAAAAATCACACATATATACAAATCCATTTTTACCTCGAATAACATAAACAGTAATCATCACCCACCATTATTACAGAAGATTAGAGGTACCATCAGGGACATAATCTGCATTGTACTTTTATTCATCAGGCACCATTTATGTGAAGGAAATTTAGATGGAGAATTCCACGACCTGGAAATTATGGAGAATAGGCTTACTGCAACAGCTGCAAAGCAGGTAGAAGCCTGTTTCCATGATTACCATTAAACACAGGGTTCTATGTGAAGGGGTATTAGGTCTGATCCCTGGAAGGAGCTGCCCTTTCGAAGCTCTGCTGTTTCCTGCTCCTTCATGCACTGATAGTGCAGTACATGGCCTTATATCCATCTGCCTTCCCTTTTCAAGGATTGGTATCTGCCATACCAGGAGGCACACAGAATCTCCTATGTGAGGCCAGCTGTGGTGGCTCATGCCCATAATCCCAGCACTTTGGGAGGCTGAGGCAGGCGGATCACAAGGTCAAGAGATCGAGGCCATTCTGGCCAACATGGGGAAACCCCGTGTTTACTAAAAATACAAAAATTAACTGGGCATAGTGGCACGCACCTGGAGTCCCAGCTACTCGGGAGGCTGAGGCAGCAGAATCACTTGAACCCCGGAGGCGAAGGTTGCAGTGAGCCGAGATCGCGCCACTGTACTCCAGCCTGGCGAGGGAGTGAGACTCTGTCTCAAAAAAAAAAAAAAAAAAAAAAAAAAAAATCTCCTATATGAGTTAAAGGGGTGCTTAAGTCCAGAGGTCCTCTTCATGGCTATTAGGTAGTATTTGGGGTCCTTGGTTTGTCCCACTCAATCGTTTCATTTGCTTATTACTGATTCAAATACATTCATCTACTGAATTACTACTTTTTTATACTCAGTCCCCATAAATACAACCGAAGGACGATAGTCAAAAATGAAAGAATTTTTAAAAGTAAGCATCATTGTGGAGATATTGGTAGAGACGGTTGACTGCATTGAGAAGTCATGGAGGAGTCTGTGTGCTTAACTGCACAGGTTTGGTGGTTAAAGCTATGGGAAGGGACGATATTTCCATGGGAAAAATTAGGAAGAAACAAAAGATAATGATTGAGTAAAGATCCTTGAGAATGCCTACATTTGGGGCATGAAAACTAAAAGGAGGTAGCAAAATGGCAGAGAAGAAATGCTCAAAAGTGAAGAAACAACACTGTATGACCATTATTAATAGATTGACTCATTCATTTGCTCATTCCTTCATTTAACAAAAGTATTTTGAGTTCATTCAGTGTGCCAAGTCCTGGTTAAGTGCAAGGTGTGCAAAAGGAGACAAATCAGACACACTGCTACCCTCATGGAACTTGCAGTTTAGTAGGGGAGACAGACATTAATCCAATAATCTGACAACTACATGCAAAACTGGAGCTGTGACAAGGGCTCTAAAGGAGAGGAATGTTGTTCTCTGAGTGTTTAATGGGGTGAGTGACTTGGTCAGGGAGTTCACAGAAGACTCTCTGGGAAAGTGACAATTAACATATGAAGATAAAATGGAAGTTGATGAAATCAAGAAGAGGGGAAATACGCAGAGGGACTTCATGTATGCTAGGGCCAGTGAGGAGAATGGGATTGGGAGCGAAACTAAGAAGAACTGGTGTGGCCACAGCTCAGGAAGCAAAAGTAAGACTCAAGGATGTGAGGCTGAGGCAGCGAGAAAAGGCTGGGATTACGTTTGGCCAAATGGGCTGCATTAGGGATGGTGTTCTTCATTTTCAGAGCAAAGGGGAGACATTGACAGGTTTTATGTATGGGCCATATAATCAGTTTTGTATTTTGAAAAGAGAACTCTGCCAATGTGTAGGAAAAAAGGATGGTTTGCGGAGAGAGCAGATGCAAGATGGTAAATTGGGAGCCATTCCTGCAGGGCTTACCTTCCACTCAGGCTTACTTTTGCTTTTTGATCTATGACCATACCAGTTTCTCCTAGGTTCATTGATGAGTCCATTCTTCCCACTGGCCCTAGTGTATGTGCAGTCCCTCTGCATGTCATGGTATAAGGTAATAAAAACTAGAATTAGATGCACAGCAGTGCATAGGAGCAGAGGAATGTGGGTGCAGGGATTTTATAGGAGTTAAAATCAACAGAGTTGGCCATGAAAAATATACAGGTCCACTTGAGTGCCATGGCACTGGTCAGGGGAAGGAAGAGTTTTGGAAATAGGGTACTAGCACTGATGCCCAATATTGAATAAATTAAGAAAGGAAACTTTGAATTGGGTTTATTAAGATACTACTAATTATTTCTATAATAATTTTAGTGAATTGGTGGTTGTGGAAGTCAGATTACAAGGGTTTTAAAAGAAAAGTTAGAAGCAATGAGTATAGTTTTCTCATAACTATATTCATTTATTTAACAAAATTTTATTAAATTCTTATGAAGTAGACACCATGCTACATGAAATAGGTGAACTGAAATCACATGATTTCTACCCTGTAATTTATTAGCCTAAAAATGTAGTCAAGAACTCTCACTGTATTTTCAAGGTTATTTCTGCCTATAATAACCCTATGAGGTAAATATTTTAACTTATTTTTACATAGTTACGAAGAGCAAAAGAGGATAAATAATTTGCCTAACCTCACTCAGCTAGTCAGTCCAAAACTAAGATGTGAACTCAAGCAAACGAAAAGCTTTGCCATGCTGGAACCCAGTAAAAGAGGTGCAACAGGTCCATCACTTACCCAGTGATGGTGCTAACCGAATTATGGGCAGAAACTTAAATGGGCATCAAGGGGTCAGGCACATGTGCTGGCTGTGGGACAATCAGGATTTGTCAAAACATCTTTAGATTCAGCAAACAAGCTTGAAGGGGTTGCAAGGTCAAAAGATTTTGACTTTTTTTTTTTTTTTGTGAGGGGATGTTTGTGGCTTGGCAAAGTTGTATAGAGCACAGGCTCTGAAATTAAATAGATTTGAATTTCAGTATCAGTGATGTAGCATATTAGCAGTGTGACCTTGTCCAAGTTACTCAAGCTCCTAGAATCTCAGGTTTCTTTGATGTGTAAAATGAGTTACAAATGGTATTTCACAGCTCTGATGTGATGGTTGATAGTTTTGAGGGATGTTGAAATAAGAACACACACATAAATTGATTGCCCCATAACATATACTCAGTAAATCTTACTTTCTCTCCCCCGCTCTCTTTAATTATTATTAATTTTTGCTCCCTAATTCCCCAATATCTTTTAAAGCAAAGATCAGAAATAAGATATATATGTATATATATTTAAAAGGCTGGTGAATTTAGAGAAGTCAGGAGGGGAAAGAATTACAGGACGAAAAGGAATTCGCTTTAGTGGAGGTGGAGAACAAATTTTTCTCTGATGTGGGAATAGTCAGTGAAGGTCAAGAGGATATTTGAGAAGTAGACTCCTGATACATGTTCTATGCCTCTCCCTCTGTTTCTCCTTCCTGTGTGCCAGCCAGCAAGATGTACTATGTGCAAGAAAGCAGTATTGTTACTGTGGCTCTCTGGTTGTAGACCTAATTGTTTTAGAGTAACATTGTTTCATAGCAAAAGAAAACCTGCTCACTGAAGGATCACGCCATTGACAAAATCAATTTGTATTTTAGCCTAGTATTTATATTCTGTGAATTTGGGGATTTAAATGGAGGTTAAGGAATTACAGTTGTATAAAATATCTGAATTTTCAGGTAAACCTTATCTTTCTTCAGTTACCTACTTGTATTATTATTATTATTTTTGTCAAGAAATTCTGACTTTAAGTAAAACCAAGCAGGAAAGCTAACATCAGAAAAAAAGACACTGAGAAAAGAGGAAAACCTGGAGCTACCTGCCCTGCGACCACCACCATCTTCTGGTCAGTGTATGCTTCTGTTACTGAACATGGAATATAGGGGCCAACTTAATATTGGGCCCAGGGAAGAAACACTTCCCTCAGACTTTAGGACCAAGGTCTTCATTTCCTCCTTGGGCCCCAAAGATGTGGGGAAATGTGACATGGCTAGTCTTGTTCCCAAGATATCATTAAGGAAAGGGAGCAGAAAACTCAAAATGAAGTTTTTTTTTTACATATAAATTTATTTTATTTTAGTTTTACCACAGTTTTTCTTTGCTTGTTTTTTATGTCCTCATTTAATAAAAGAAAAAACAAAAACAAAATTCCATTTTCTTATTTAAACCTACAATTATGCTCACATTGAGCATAATTAAATAAACTTATAAATTTAAGCAAGATACAATTATACCTGGTTTAAGTAAAATTCCCTTTCTTTGCAAATTTTGGTCAAAAATATTCATGCTAAAGTAAAAGATAGGTCCTCAAGCAGCTTTTCTGAACTACCTTGAAGCAATTAAACTCATCAATCTAGTTCCCATATCATAGGTCGTAGCTAAGGTCTCATGCCTAGTTGAAAGTTCCAGCACAGGGATGTCCAAAGAACATACTGTAAGGTAGATACCCTGCTCTCCACCCTTGCAGCACCCGCTGTGTGCTCTGCCTTCACCACTCCTTCCTTCTTGGGTCATTGGCTCTGGGAAAACAGTGCTTGCACTCTTCCCTTTACCAACCCTGCCCCTGACACAACTGTTATTGAAAATTTGGAAACATGAAAACCTGTCCAACACCAAATATCACTACTAATGGTATTTCACTACTATGAAAGTGGTAAACATAATACTATATTTTAAAGGAGAAAATAAATCATTATCTGATCTTTGGAAAAGGTGGATTTCTCAGCTTTGAAGCAAAAACAGTAATTGTGTAGGAATAGCCTGACCAATTCAAAGTGTATTTGAAATATACTTGAAATCTACAACTTCTGCTAAAATGAAAAAATAGTAAAACTTAAGTTAAAATCCTTCTATCAAGTACAGTAGACCAAAAGTGGTCTTTGTGTGAAATAGTATCGAAATGTAGAGACAAAACAAGTAACAAAGAACAATTGTTTCACCCAATAGGTAATGATAAAACACAAATAGCAAACAAACTTGGATCCTCCTTAACTTAGGGTGGGTTCCCTGATAAACACTGAATATGAGTTGAAAATGCATTCAATACCCCATAAAGCCAGAATAAAATTGAAAAATCGTAAGTTGAACCATTGTCTAAGTCAGGGATCTTCTGTACATGGGGGAATATTTTCATGCTTCTACACAGTAAGAAAATAGAAATAATGTTGACAAAGCTTTGGTATGGCTTTTAACTTATATACAACTCTGTTAACTGATACAACTGACTTGTAAAATAATACAACATAAAGATATTCATATCCTTTGACCCAGTAGTCTCTCCTCCGGGAATTTATTTTAAAGCAATAATTCAACATACACAAAGTCCAAATGAATAAAAATGTTTGTTGTGGTGATATATAAATAAACAGTACCACCAAAATATTCAACAATTAGAAATGGCTTATTACATAACATGAGCAGGAGATAATTTAGTGAGCCATTAAAATTATAATTACAAAGGCTTTGTAACCACACAGAAACAAATTCTAATAGAAGCAACATGTCTCTTCACCATATACTATGATTGCCTTCTGAGTATGTGGTATTCATTCTGGGGAAGGCAGTTTGTAGCTGAACACCCGGGTGGTACTGAAGGCTAGCCGAAGAGCTGGGACTGAATAGACCTGAATGTTCTATAGAATCGAGGAAAGAGAACCGGAAGTTTGCAGGGGATTCTCAAGTTGCTGACAACTGACAGAGGTTTATGGGTGGAGGCAACAAAAAGAAACGCCATGGAAGGGATAAGATTGTCAAGAAGGGATTTCGGAGAACGTAATTATCTAATATAAATGTTTATTAATAGTTGTTTGCTATTGGTGCATAGCGTTAAGCCCTCCTCTGTCTTCCTGTCAAAACTGTCAGAATAATTAGTGTGGATATGTTCTTTAGGAGAACTTCAGAGGGAAAACACAGCAGGCTTAATGAGGAGTGACTAAGACAAGCGGTCTGAAGCTACTTCAGACATAATATTGATAAGGCCTTAGAAATTGTCTAAGTCTTTCCAGGCCTCCTCATTTGTGAAATGGAATAGTAGTGTATCTACTTTCAAAGGGTTGCTCTGAGGATCACATGAGATAATACATAGAAAGCACTTAGAAGAGTTTGTCATCATCAGTCATCATCATCATCATTATTATCATCAGGCTTTGGAGCAGAGATGGCTTCTATGGATTCAGGATCTAGGTGGCAGAAGCTGTAATCAGGGCTGTGAACCTGAATATTGGTCAATATTTTTGTTGCATTGAATCAACTTTTTTTTTTTAAAGCAGAGAAAGTTCAATTTAGTATATGGCCTAAGTATTTAGCCTTCACTTAGAGATGTTTAGTAGATGATAATTAAAGCGAAGAAATAGGAAAATCAACAAAGTTGAACTTCAAAGCAAAGAAAACAAATCACCAAAATTGAACAAGTATTAAATAATGAGAACCAGTAAGATAGGAAATATATTTGATCAGAAAAAAGGCAGTGACAACAAGCATGAAAGAGAAGGAGTAATATAGTTGTGATACCTAAATTTTATTTTATTGTTTCTTTTTTTTTTTTTTTTTTGAGAAGTGCAGTGGCCTGATCTCAGCTCACTGCAAGCTCCGCCTCCCGGGTTTACGCCATTCTCCTGCCTCAGCCTCCGGAGGAGCTGGGACTACAGGCGTCCACCACCTCGCCCGGCTAGTTTTTTTTTGTTTTTTGTTTTTTTTTGTATTTTTTAGTAGAGATGGGGTTTCACCGTGTTAGCCAGGATGGTCTCAATCTCCTGACCTCGTGATCCGCCCATCTTGGCCTCCCAAAGTGCTGGGATTATAGGCTTGAGCCACCGCGCCCGGCCTCATTTTACTGTTTCTGATTATGGAAGATAAAGCTAACAAACTTGATTGTTCAGAGAGTTGATCTGAGATGCTAAGACGTCAATATGAATGTTTTCCTGGAATTATGGAAAAGTGCCTAAAGGCATTCTATTAAAGAGAGAGAAGAAAAGTGATTTTTAACTTGAATTTTGGTATTATTCAAACTTGAAACATTACAGTACTTAAGATAATGGAGGATAAAGGAAAAATTATTATAAGGTAATGTGAATGTATGATTATGATATAAATGTAATCTTTAAAAGCCTTATATATTTTCACTTTTTAAAATCATTTTCAAATTATCTATTATGTTTATAAATATTGCAAGTATTTAATTATTCTGTGTAGATATTTAAACTTGGACTTCATGAATACAATTTTTCTGAACAGTGCTAATGATCAAGTTCAAATCTCTGAGCAACTGGTAAACAGGTATTAAGGGCTATCCACTGATTCCTAAATTGTATTGTTACATATAGGTCTGTTATGGATCAATGGAAAGAAAAGAGATAGAGCTATAGAAAAACTGCAAGAAATTTAAAATAATCCAAAACCTAGTTTATCTATATAATCTTTCCACCCATCTGATGGGAAAATATCATGCATATGAGCTTTATCCTTCAGCTATGCCCAAACTCCTTCTTTCTCCAAAAAATGCTTCAGAACCACTAGGTAAGCAACCACCGCAGGAAAAGGACACTTTAGCGTTAAGTCAAACCTTTTGAGGTTAGCAGTGAGGTACTGACCTCCGATGGAGCCAAATCCCATGTGAGCTGACAATGTTTCTTGTGTTTGATCCTCTTTACAATAAGTCATTTGGCTTCCCAGTATCAAGTAAAGTCAAAAGACATTCTCCACCACTGTATGTCAGGAGATTTCATGCTGGAAATTTCCTATAAAATAATTCTAATTAGGATAGATGTATAAATATTTCTAAGTTAAAACCGTGCCCGTGGCAGTTTGGGGTCACACATCTTTTTTTAAAAAGCTATTTTTCAATGTGCACTCAAAAGGAGGCTTTTCTTCTAGATGTGTCTATCCTCATACCTTCATCTGTGTTGATATCATCTGTGTCCCTCTGCAAGTGTGTCCAGGAAGGGATGGTATTGTGAACAGCTCATCGATCCAGGATGTGAGCATTTCCTCCCTGCGCAGCAGAAGTGTCTGGACACCCGGGATGAGACTGGCTTAATGGTTGAGGCCAACTATTTGTTCTTAAATGCATGCACACGTATGTCCTCTCCCTATCATCAACATACACACTCAGAATTTTTTTGTAGATGTATTTCTCTTCCTACTGGTATTTGGCAAGAGACCAAAGAAGCTGCAATTCCTACTCCCACCTTCAGATCCAATCGTAATCCAAGCTCTTTGCATAGCGAGGGTTATAGGCATGCAGTGCACCCTGGGCCATGAAACTGATTACTCAACTGGAAATGTACTGAAGAGGAAGAAAAAAGAAATGAGCACATTAAATGCGTTTTGGTCTGGGTTTTGTCTCACTGTGTAGAAAGCTCAGGGCCTGCTGGGTTTCCAAAGCTTTGTATAAACTAAATATTACTAGAAACAGTACATCACAGCAGTCATTGCTCAGTACTTTTTCTCTTTTTATTCAGTAGGGAAAACTTTTCACTCCATATATCATTTACAACTTGCTGCAGTGATTCCTCAAAGTTAAAAGATACTGTACGCTGTGAATAAAAACACAGGGTGGAAAGGAAGTTCTGCACTATAGGATTTTCATCACGTGGCATTTCTAAGTAAAATGTATCTGACACCAGTAACAGAAAACATGCACTGAAACAAATGCCAAGAAAATCAATAATTGCAACAATCACATGGTTAAAAGGGATTTACTTATGTGCTTTTTCTCTTAGTGCTGATTTTTCATTTCGTTTTTAAGATGTTACAGAAATAACAAAAAACTGTGTTCATAAACTGCAAATGTATGTCCCTTAATCAGAATTCAAGTGTGGGGTATTCTCAGTCCTCTGTTTCACAGTTGGGGACATAGAAAAAGAAGAGAGAAAAAAATGCCAGGAGACAACTGTCAAAGAACCAGTTCCCTACACTTGTTATTTTACTCCATGAAAAGTCACTGACCATCACTTGGAAACCTATGGACTCTTATAGAATACTCATATGAATACCTGTTTTCCAGTCTCAAAAAAAAAAGGAAGAAAAGAAACACCAATTGCGAAGACATGGTAGAAGGGAATGAAATGAAAAAACAGAAGAGTGGGAAGATAATACTTGAAGCAGGCCCTCTGATACAAAGTCTCAACTGAAGCCTACTTTTCCACAGGGGAAGTCTGAAAACTTAAAAGCAGAAATAGAAGAGCTTGAGGTCATTTAGTACAAAGGAAAGAAGTCTCACATGCTTCAAGAGCCTCTGAAGGCGTCAGTTTATACAGCACAGCAAAATCATTGGTGTTCTTCATGTAATGTCATTAGGGGGATAAAAAGTATATTTAGTACATCCTGCTTTAGCAGGTTAGGGGATGTGGAAGAAACTTCAGAGAGATTTTTTTAAATGACATGTTTAAATTTTTAAAGAGATTTTGTACTTAGTTACATGCAAAGTCCCTTTATATGAAACTTTTCCCTCTGTGACAATGCCAAGAAAGCAAATAACTACTGTATATGTTAGTTGCATAAATATGTTGTAATTATATTCTCTTTAATTAAGATGAGCGAATAACACATCACTGGCCTGCATTTATTTGCCTCTGTGGTGATGGATGAGAGTGTGGGTGGGAATGGGCGTCAGCACATCATGGAGTTTATGTTCCCAGCTAGATAGATAGCCGGGAACTTTGTGTGACCCTGAAAAGTTCATTTAGTCTTGGGGAGAGTCAGTCCTAAGAATTAGCTCTCTATTGCCCTGGTAATTACTCCTGTGTGTTGCCCGTTAAGTGCATTTACACTCTCAGAGAGCTGTACTCGTGGCTCCAATGCTGTTCCTTCCTGTGACTCTGGCTCCATTTCTGAGTGGACTTGTTAAAACTTTAGTAAACTTTGTTTGACTTCTGAGACACCAACCACCTCAATCCCAGAAGGAGGTGTTGTAGACATCATCCAAGATCCCCGCCCTGCCCTACAGCACCAAATGCAGGCATTTTGTGCAGCATTGACACCCTGCCCTGGATGCCTTAGATACGACTTCCTGAGGATTAAAAACTAAAACAAAAGTCCCTCCTGAAAAGCACACACAGGTTAAAGACACTTGCAGCCTGCTTGACCCCACCAATAATATCCTCAAAACTTTATGATCAAACCACTGACTGATCTTCCTGAGGTGGGTAAATTTTCAAAAATTTAAAATGTGAGATTAACTGTGATTTTTATAGAAATCCTAATCCACTTAATTATTTTCCTTTCCCAAAAGTTGTGCACATTTTTAAGGAGTATGTAATTTATCGCACCTAACATAATTTCACATCATATATATGTGTATAATCCTTGTATGTATATCCAATTTTTATATATAGTATATATACTGTTTATATTACATTTGCATTTTTGTTTTAACTCTTGATTTGTCTTATTCCCTAGTGACATAAATGAATTAATAGCTCTAAAATAAAAAATGGTTATTGAAGCATGAAACAGTGATGAAGATAAAAACACAAACAACAGTCCCTTCTGAATGGCCTTGTTAGTAGAAATAATAAATGGGACTTCATTTGTAAAACAGAATGTGAATGGATATGTTCTCAGAAATTGGATTTTTATAATGAAATCAGCCAAAGAAATGTAGAACTCTAAAATACATCATTATTTAAAAATTGAATTCTGTTGGGCCATGGAACCATTTTCTCTCACTTCACAATGAGTTAGCTGTTAACAAAATTTAACAAATGAGAACATAAAGTCATTGAAGATTTCCTAAATTTTCAAATAATTACAAAAATTTTCAATATATAATTTAAAAGGCTTTTTAGTATAAACTTGTCCATGTTTTGCCACTGAAGAAAGACAAGAGCACAAACTAAGGAAGCATTATCCAGAATTACACTGTTCAGAGTAAAAACAGATACAAATGATGGTTACACTACTGGTGAAAAGTCTACAAAACCAATAGCAAATTAAAAAGAAATATTATACCAGAAAAAATAATAAGCTACTGGTAAAATTTATTTATGAAATGATACTGTTGGATCTCAAAGATAAAAATATGTCAGGAAAATACTAAAACATGTCTATATTGGCGTGTGGAGGTGTAGGGGGGTATGTATGTGTGCACGCACATGTGTGTCTGTGTCTGTGTGTGTGTGTATGCCAAGAGAGTTAATACTACAATTGAATACAATTACTAATTCTATGTGTTTTCAGCACATGTATAGGACAGGTAGGAAAAAAAATGCCTAGTGATTCCTGTTCTATTTTTTCACAAAACTCATGAGAATCAGAAGAAAGATTGTTGTTTTCGGAGTAGTTAATGATTATCTTCTGAGGTGTGATATAGACTGTAACAGGCACCTTTGGGACATGGCAAGAGACCTTTAGCTATGTGTGAAGCAGGAAAAACATGTGACCCAGGAAAATAGTGTGTCTACAAAGTCAGTCCGAACATTATTCATTAAAAGAGAATAGACGGTGGTCAATAATATTCCTTGATCTGTTGTCCTAGAATGGCGCTGACCCAAAGAACTTTCTACAGTCATGGAAATGTTCCCTATTTGCTCTGTCCCACATGGTGCCCCTAAAGACATGTGGCTGTTGAGCATTTGAAATGTGACTGGCACAACTGAAAAATTAAATTCTATTTTTTAACGTAATTAATTTAAATTTAACTGTTAACTTATATCTAAGGACTACAGTATTAGAAAGCACATTTCTCTGAAATAGTAAACGTATTTGAGTATGATGAAATAACAACTAAGTCCATCTTTTCATCATGCAATGTCAGGAAATGAGCTTCAAGTCAAAGACTGCTTTCCTCATAACTTCCCCTGCTCTCTGAGGGAGAAAGATTTGAGTTCCTGCATTAATAAAGTTAACATCATTTCACTGATGATACCAGTAGAGAGCATGACTATGATTTTAGGTGGTCTGAATAGTATGACACTAAAAATTCAGAGGAAAAGATGATGATTTTAAAATTGAGAGTAGGGTACCAAGTTTCCTTTCAAAATCCAAGCAGTGGTATCCATGACTTCCTTGTGAAGGATTTAACTTTTTTCTTAATACATATTTTCACTTTTGGGAGATAGAAATTGGCAATAGATGATTGAGTTTATTATTTATCACCCAAAGCAAGTAGGATGGATTAGGAAACCAACTGCTGCTGTGGTCTAAGTTGAAACATTTGAAGTCAAACTTTACAGTGTGATATATTCATTTATTTTACATCTGATGTGGCTCTGAAAATAGTCTTTAATGAGATATATTAGTTTTTGTCTCATAATATCTATGCACACATTTGAAATTAATGCACATAGCAGATGAAGCTGTAAATAGTTGCTCCTATTTCCACATAATATATAGTTGAAAGTCAGAGGGTTTTAACTCAATAGAAACCCACTACATGTAGAATGTGGCTGCTTGGCTACATTGTCCATCACTGAGCCACGTATACATTGTAGTAAAGCTTTAAAATGAATAGGATATCTAGCATAGATATGAAATAAGTAATACTCTTTTTAACAATCAAGATAATGTTTACTGTATAATTATTTTTAAAACCATTATTATTTTAAACTTATTTAACTAAAATGTGATAACCTATAATTGCACTAGTCATCCACTAAGTGGTTATTGGATTGCCAAAAATTTGAGAAACACTGCTTTATAACGTATTTAGAAACATAAGCAGAACTAAGGTTTATTGTGGATTTTCTTAACCTTATTTTCCTGTATCTGCCATTTCAGGAAACAGCCAGAAATCTCACAGTTAACTTAAACACCTCTTCTGCCCACGTGTCCCATATTGTCAATACCCGTGTTCTACCAATTTTATTCAAACTCATTGTTTCATGCTCCATTTTCTCCAGCTTAGACAACTGCACCTTGATTCAGAAATTTATTTTCTCCCAGCTGAGTTGCAACAATGGCCTTCTAACTGGCCTCTCCGTTCTCGTTCTCTTTCCTTTAAAATCTTTTCTCCATATTATCACTATGTTTCTATTTAAATTTGTTTGATGTTTCTCAGCACTGCTTAAAATGCTACTGTGGTTTGGTGAAATGCCGTCTCTACTAAAAATACAAAAAATTAGCCAGGCGTGATAGCAGGCGCCTGTAGTCCCAGCTACTTGGGAAGCTGAGGCAGGAGAATGGCGTGAACCCAGGAGGCGGAGCTTGCAGGGAGGAGAGATGGTGCCACTGCACTCCAGCCTGGGCGACAGTATGAGACTCCATCTAAAAAAAAAAAAAATGTGATTTTTCTCTATGTTAGCGGTAAGCACTGAGAAATGAAAATGGTGAAAATATTCCCTTAACAATCATAACAAAAAAGTATATAATGCTTAGGAATAAATTCAACAAGAAAGGTATAGAAGCTGAGTAAATCTGATTGAAAGACTATGAACAAAGAAAAAATTGAAATAGCATACCATGTTTTCAGAGGGAAAAGATTAATACAATAAAAATGTCAATCTTCCTAATATTGATAAATGTACTTCAAGTCCAATTAAAATATTTATGGGGATTAAGGATTTAAATTTGGTTTTGGAACTTGACAAAAGTCTCTTTTTAAGTTGATGAGAAAGAATAATGCCAATAAAAGCAAAAGCAATAATAGGGAATAAAACACATTATAAATATTCTGTGACATAAAGTTGGATGCTGACATAGAAATAGAAACCAGTGAGATCTAATGAAAAATGGAGACACAAATCACAATTGATGTGAAAATTTAATATATGACAAGGGTGATATTTTCAAAAGTGCTTACACATGGACTGTACATCTGAAAAGTTGGAATGCTACCTAGAACTATAAGTAACAGAAAAAATTCAGATAAATTGAGAACTTGAAAAAGACAACTGAAAAGAAGCTCTGAGATGATATGTGCAAAAATTGAGAAAGGAGAAGACGTTTATCAAGACAGAAAATTAAGAAACTATAAAAGCTATAAAACGATATTTTTCTACAAAGTGATATAAACTAGTATATGACAAATATTTACTATATAACATCCTAGTTAAATTATGCACATTTGAATTATACATGACAGAGAAAATAGTAATATTTAACATGAGACCACTTAAAAATTCACATGAAAAACTAATGAAAACAAGCAAAACTCATGAAATAGTAAACCCAAATAACCAATAAGTGTGTCCCTACACCCACCAGTAGTCAGATAAATGAAAAGTACAATGTCAATAAAATTTTATACATAGTTTAATGGGCACAAATTAAAGCAATAATTGGTGTTGCTTGTTGGAATATGGGAAAAATAGCCTCTTAATTTGCTGGTGAACATATGACAGTCTTTGAAGAAATAATTTAGCAACAAAATCTAAATTTGAAAATACACATACCTTTCCACCCAGCAACTCTGCTTCTGGGACCTATCTCATATAATTAAAATAGCTTGGCAAGATATGTATACAAGGATCTTTATTACAGCAGTTTTCATTGTGACATAAAACTGCAAACAAAGATCACCATTAATAGCAAAATGGTTGAATAAATTATGGTAAATCCACATGATGGAATATTTTGAAACCATTAAGAAGAATTAATTAAAGCTACTTGAGTTACCTTGAAAGAATCTTTGTGAAGTCTAGCAGAGAAATTGTACAATTGGACCTAATTCTTTTAATTGACCAGATGAACTTGAATAGAAGATGAATAGATGAATTTAGAAATGAATGTAGAATTATAAAAAGGTGAATGTATGTTTATACACAATTATTTCAGCATGGATAAAATTCCAGAACAATACACAACAGTTGGTTAGACATGTCAACTTATTTAGTGGAAGAAAAGGTTCGAGTTGGTTGATTGTTTATTGAATAGATTAGTAAGTAAACTGAAGTGGAAGAAAAAGGTGAGGAGAGTTTAGATAGATACCTATATAAAGGTGTAGATATCAGTAAATATCTGTTTTAAATCAATGACAACATGAGGATAACTTCTGACCTATGAATGACATCTAATTGGTAAATTAAAAAATTGAATACCAGTAATGCATATAAAAGGAGTATATCATTAAAAAAGAAAGAAAAACAGAAAAAAATCCTATGGTGACACTCAGACACCTGCAAGAAAAAATCCAAATGGCTTACTATGCCATATAAAGTCATGCGAGAAAAGGGCCTGTTTCTCAGAATTCTCTTCTGCAGTATCCCCTGTCACTTATTACACATGCCAGTAAGTCCTGAAACACTTCTAGTAACACACAAGCACACGAAGACGCAAGCACACAAAAGATAAGTCATTTTGTTAGTTTATGCCTTGATTGTGTTATCTATTATTGATCTTCATGTCTAGAATTGTGGCTGGAATAAAATAATAAATGCTTATTGAATAAGTTAGAAAAGAATTAGTGAATAAATGGATGAATGCTGTGTTCTCAGCCAGGAACATCCTTCATTTATTTCTCCATTTGATTAATTCTTATGCCTTTTTAAATTTTAGCTTATGTGTCATCTCTTCCAGAGATCCTTTC
Organism: Piliocolobus tephrosceles; assembly: GCF_002776525.5. Lineage (NCBI taxonomy): Eukaryota > Metazoa > Chordata > Mammalia > Primates > Cercopithecidae > Piliocolobus > Piliocolobus tephrosceles. Next base: position 81,031,088 of record NC_045439.1, read on the forward strand.
CTGAACTTTCTTGAGAATTCCCTTCATATTATTTACCAGCACTTAGACATTAGAGTGCTATTATCAGGTTTCATGTTTATTTCTCCCACTAGATACAAAGTAATTAAAAGTCAACATCTGGAAGTGAATTCATTGTTGGTTCCTTATGTCTAGCACAATGCTAGTCATATAACAAATGTTCAATTAATATTTGTTCAACTAAAGTTATAAACTGAAGAAAGTGGAGATTTCTCACTTTACAGTTGTAAATACATTTCCATTATCTTCTTTCAACATATACCTCAAAACAAATAAATTTACAATGTAGTACTTGACATAAAAACAAAATAAATTACAGATGAAAAAATTTCAGAACTTATACAGTTTCCCAGAACTCAACATTCAAGAGGCCAACCAACTAATCACATAACTATTTTTCAGTCACTTTGAAACAAATACGTATATACTTTTATTCTTTCCAACTTTTATTTTTGGTTCAGGGAATCTATGTGCAGGTTTCTTACATGGGTAAATTGGTGCCATGGCAGTTTGGTGTGCAGATTATTTTGTCACCCAGATAATAGGCATAGAACCCAGTAGGTAGTTTTTCAATCTTCACACCCCTCCCACCTGCCATCCTGAAGTAGATCTTTGTGTCTTTTTTCCCCTTCTTTGTATCTATATGTTCGCAATTGTATTAGTCTGTTCTCACACTGCTAAAAAAGACTACCTAAGACTGGGTAATTTATAAAAGGAAGAGGTTTAATTGACTCACAGTTCAGCATGGCTGGGGAGGCCTCAGGAAACTTATAATCATGGCGGAAAGGGAATCAAACATGCTGTTCTTCACGTGGTGGCAGCAAGGAGAAGTGGCAAGCAAAAGGGGGGAAGTGCCTCTTATAAAACCATCAGATCTCATGAGAACTCACTATCATGAGAACAGCATGAGGGTAACTTCCCCCATGATTCAATGACCTCCCGCTTGGTCCCTCCTGTGACACATAGGGATTATGGGGACTACAATTCAAGATGACATTTGTGTGGTGACATGGACAAAACATATCATTCCATCCCTGGTACTTCCAAAATCTCATGTTCTCACATTTCAGAACACAATCATACCTTCCCAACAGTCCCATAAAGTCTTAACTCCTTCCAGCATTAACCCAAAAATCCAAGTCCAGAGTCTCATCTGAGACAGAACAAGTCCCTTCTGTCTATGAACCTGCAAAATCTAAAGCAAGTTAGTTACTTTCTAGACACAATAGGGGTACAGACATTGGGCAAATACACTTGCTCCAAATGGGAGAAGTTGGTCAAAACAAATGGGCCACAGGGCCCATGCAAGTTCAAAATCCAATAGGGTAGTTATTAAACCTTAAAGTTCCAAAACGATGTCCTTTGATTCCATGTCACATATCCAGGTCATGGTGATGCAAGAGGTGGGCTCCCATGGCCTTGGGAAGCTCTGCCTCTGTGGCTTTGCAGGATTCAGCCCCCCTCCCGGCTGCTTTTGTGGGCTGGCGTTGTCTGTGACTTTTCCAGACTTACAATGCAAGCTGTCAGTGGACCTACCATGCTGGGGTCTGGAAGATGGTGGCCCTCTTCTCACAGCTCCAGTAGGCAGTGCCCCAGAGGAGACTCTGTGTGGTAGCCCTGACCCATTTTCCTTCCACATTTCCCTAGCAGAGGTTCTCCATGAGGGCTCTATTCCTGCAACAAACTTCTGCCTGTACATCCAGGGGTTTTCATACATCCTCTGAAATCTAGATGGAGTCTCCCAAACCTCAATTCTGGACTTCTTTATACCTGAAGGCCCAACACCATTTGTAATCCACCAAGACTTGGAGCTTGTACCCTCTGGAGCAACAGCCTGAGCTGTATACACTGGCCCTTTTTAACCATGGCTGGAGCTAAAACAGCTGGGATGCAGGGTACCAGTTCCCAAAGCTGCACAGAGCTGGTGGGCCCTGGACCCAGTCCATGAAGCCATTTTTCCCTCCTAGGCCTTAATACCTGTGATGGGAGGAGCAACCACAAAGGTCTCTGACTTGCTCTGGAGACATTTTCCCCATTAGCCTGGCAATTAACATTTGGTTTCCCATTACTTATGTGAATTTCTGCAGCCAGCTTGAATTTCTCCCCAGAAAATGGGGTTTTCTTTTCTATCACATCATCTGGCTGTAAATTTGCTGAACTTTTATGCTCTACTTCATTTTGAATACTTGGCTGCTTAGAAATTTCTTCTGCCCAGTATCTTAAATCATCTCTCTCAAGTTCAAAGTTCCACAGATCTCGAGATCAGGGGTAAAATGCCACCAGTCTCCTTGTTAAAGCATAACAAGAGTCACTTTTGCTCCAGTTCCCAACAAGTTCCTTATCTCCATCTGAGACTACCTTAGCCTGGACTTATTGACCATATCACTGCCCACATTTTGGTTAAAGCCATTCAACAAGTCTCTAGGCAGTTTCAAACTTTGCCACATTTTCCTTTCTTCTGAGTCTTCACAGGCTCTAGAAAATTTCAGACTTTCCCACATTTGTCTGTCCTCTTATGAGACTTCCAAACTTTTTCAACCTCTGCCTGTTTCCCAGTTTCAAAGTTGTTTCTACATTTTTTGGTGTCTTTACAGCAGTGTCCACTACCTGGTATCAATTCAGTTTATTAATCTATTCTCATGCTGCTGATAATGACATACTTGAGACTGGGTAATTTCTAAAGGAAAAATGTTTAATTGACTAACAGTTTAGCATGGCTAGGGAGGTCTCAGGAAACTTACAGTCATCGTGGAAGGGGAAGAAAACGTGTCCTTCACATGGCAGCAGTAAGTAGAAGTGGTGAGCAAAAGCAGGGAAAGCCCTTTATAAAACTACCAGTTTTCATGAGAACTCACTATCATGAGAACAGCATCAAGATAACTGCCCTTATGATTCAATTACCTCCCACTGAGTCCTTCCCATGACACATGGGGATTATGGGAACTACAATTCAAGATGAGATTTGGGTGGGGACACAGCCAAACCATATCATCGTTTGGCTCCCATTTATAAATGAGAACATGTAGTATTTGGTTTTTTTTTCTCATGCTTATAATAATAATGTGCTTAAAATAATGGCTCACAGCTGCATTCATATTGCTGCAAAAGACAATTTCTTCCTTTTGTTTGGCTGTGTATTCATGCTGCATATATGCCACATTTTCTTTATCTGGAATACCACTGATGGGCATCTAGGTTGATTCCATGACTTCGCTGTTGTGAATAGTGCTGCAACAAATACACAGGTGCATGTGTCTTTGTGGTAGAACAATTCATATTTCTTCAGGTATATGCCCATTAATGGGATTGCGGGGTCAAATGGTAGTTCTGTTTTCAGTTCTTAGAGAAATCTCCAAACTGCTTTCCACAGGAACTAAATTAATTACCTTCCCACCAGCAGTGTGTAAGTGTTCCGTTTTCTCTGCAACCTCACTAGCATCTGTTATTTTTTTGACTTTTTTATTACAGCCATTCTGACTGGTGTGAGATGATGTCTCATTACGGTTTTGATTTGCATTTCTCTAATGATTAGTGACATTGAGCATTTTTTTCATATGCTTGTTAGCTGTACATATGTCTCCTTTTGAAAAGTGTCTGTTCATGTACTTTGCCCATTTCTTTATGGGATTTTCTGCTTATTTTTTTTTTTTTTTTTTTAAGTTTCGTCTAGATTCTGGATAGTAGACATTTGTTGGATGCATAGTTTGCAAATATTTTCTCCCATTTGTAAGTTGTCTGTTTACTCTGTTGGTCATGTCCTTTGTTGTGCAGGAGTTTTTTAGTTTAATTAGGTCCCACTTATCAATTTTTGTTTTTGTTGCAATTGCTTTTGGAGACTTTCTCATGAAATCTTTGCCAAGTCTTATGTACAGAATGGTATTTCCTAGGTTTTCTTCTCAGGTTTTTACAGTTTGGGGTTTAACATTTAAGTCTTTAATCTATCTTGAGTTGACTTTGATATATATTGAAAGGAATTAGTCCACTTTTGAGCTTTTGCATATGACTAGCCAGTTATCCCAGCAAAATTTATTGAGTAGTCCTTCTCCCTGTTTTTGTTCATTTATTTTTTGTCGATTTTGTTGAAGATCAGATGGATGTAGGTGTGCAGCTGTACTTCTGGGTTTTCTAACCTGTTCCATTGGTCTATGTGTCCGTTTTGTACCAATACTAAGCTGTTTTGGTTACTGTAGCCTTGTAGTATAGTTAGAAGTCAGGAAGTGTGATGCCTTTGGCTTTCTTCCTTTGCTTAGGGTTGCTTTGGCTATTCAGGCTCTTTATTGGTTCCTTATGAATTTTATAATAGTTTTTTTCTAGTTCTGTGAAAAATAACATTGGCAGTTGGATAGGAGTATCCTTGAATCTATAAACTGCTTTGAGCAGTATGGCCATTTTAACAATATTGACTCTTCCCGCCCATTAGCACGGAATGATTTTCCGTTTGTTGGTGTTGTCTGATTTTTTCAGCACTGTTTTGCATTTCTTGGTGTACAGGCCTTTCACTCCCTAGTTAGTTGTATTCCTAGGTATTTTATTTACTGTGTGACTATTGTGTTTGCATTCTTGATTTAGCTCCCAGCTTGGACATTATTGGTGTTTAGAAATGCTACTGATTTTTGTACATTGATTTTGTATCCTAAAACTTTGTCAAAGTTGTTTATCAGATCTAGGAGCCTTTGGGCAGAAACTATGAAGTTTATGAAATTTTAGAATGTCAAGGATAAGAAGAAAAACCTAGAAAATATTTTCTTCCCTGAAAGAAGAAATTAAAATGTCACATAAAAAAGGGTCAAGAATTAAAATTATTTTGGTTTCTGTCAGAGAAAACTGAAAAACAAAATATTACACATGGGGAATATTGTAAAGATACATTTTGTGCCAGTCGAACTTACCAGTCATGGGTGAAGGTAAAATAAAGTTATTTGAAGACATGAAAAGTGTCTCAAAAATTTACCTTTTCAAAGGAAATTACTAAAGGATATTCTATAAACAAATAAATAAAAAAGCTAAGATGAGGACAGCATGACATAGGAAATAGAAGATCAAAACTCATTAGAGAAAAAAGAAGCCTTGAGAGTGATTAGTTTGAATTGTTTGGGTGAGGCTGCTGAAGAAATGAAACTGACAAGTAATCAGATAGTTTTGATGATACAGAAAATTGTCCTGACCTATGAGAAGCTATGGGAGCATGTAGCCATAATTCCAAAAAATTCGGGGAACTGATACTAGCAAACCAAAGCCAGTAATACAAAGTAAGATGATGTATATCATGACCAAGGGGGTTTTATCTTAGGAATAAAAGGTGGGTTGAAGATTCAAAAAATCAATCCATTAAAATTTAATACTTTAATAATTTAATCTTATTTAACCATATGAACAGGCTAAAACAAAATACATAATTATCTCAATATATCTAGAAAACAATTTGAGAAAATACATACATTTCTGATAAAAAAGTCAAGAAACTAACAAAAATAGAGTAATTTCTCAATAAAGGATATTTGAGAAAAATCTACAACTAATACCTAAGGCTTTCCCTTTAAGATTGGGGAAAAGGGGTTGTGTAAGGCATTGTTGTTTTTCTTTAGAGAAACCTTTTGGAGCTTTTCTTTTAAAACTTTGAGTTACTTTGTACATGTATCAAAAATATTACTTTGAGAAACATGAAATTTAATTTAAATAATGCCATGATTGATGAACATAAAGAAATACACCAAAGGAAGTGAGCTGTATTTTGCCTACATTTCAAAATGTTTCTGAGTCCAAATTATTTTTGATCCAGGATTACAATTTCAATATTGACTCCTTGTATTTAAGCACTACATACTAATAAAGCCTACTCTCTTCCAAACCTCTAAGAAATCTAAGAAAAGCAAATGAGTTCCCCCAAAAACAGGATGTGAGTCCACATGAAATGATCAGATAAAAGGCTAAACCAAAGCCTATGCCTACACAGAGGGTCTAATCTGGTTAGTGGGAAAAGATGTGAAAAATGAGGTTGCTAAAACAACATAGGAAAATAAACCTGTTCTTCCCAAGCTGTCGCTTTGGAATGGAACTGACAAGCTGATTCACACTGTGTTGCTTTGATGGATTACAGTTTCATGGATTATTCTCCTCAGGAACATGTGCATTTTAACAAGCAAAAACCAGAAGTAAAGCAATAAAGATAGGATTTCAGGCACATACTCAGGCTTTTGGAAGAAACTGTCAGGGGCTTAAGGGTTTGTTGGATTCCCCTAGATAAAACAAGTAGGTAGAGATCTCCCTGGCCTGTGCAACATCTTATGGAAAGTGCCTGAACTAGATGTGAAAACAAAGAAACAGTCCACTTACTTTCCTGTGGTCCAGCTGCTAGAATTTCACCCCACTGTGAAATCCAGCATAACCAATATTTCATTTTTAATTTCAACTTGTAAATTACTTCTATAAGGGGAATGTTATAAGAGGCAAGTGATATATTTTGAGAGTAGCTGAAAAATCTCAAGACCTAAAATTTCCAACATCTGCAATCAAGTTTTACTTTCCTTAATCCATGCAGAACAAGGTATTTGCAGTGTAATGCAGGTAATTTCATTCATAATCATGAACTGTATATTTAAGTAATCAGTTCTATGCATAATTATTCATTTTGGATGAAAAGCTGTGCCTAGCTTTTCTGGGGATACGTGCACATTTTTTTTTCAATTTCAAAACCAATCATAAATGTCTTAAAACTTTGCTCCAAACTGATTTCTGTCCATCAATAAGACTTGCTAAGTGAGTATAAAATTGGTCCTTGGAAGCCAGTGGTGTGGGAGGGGATAGTTTTTATGGAAGTGTGGCTTTACTGTCTGTAGTACCACAGCCTATAACCATTAATGTGGCTGAATTAACAATAATGTTCATTCATTCTGTGAGATCAGTAACTCATCTGCATTATCAGCAAGCCTCAGGATCCTACAAGGTACTTCCTATCCACCCCAAAAGCGTCTGGGCATCTCCAGACTGTGTCCACCTATGTCCAACAATGTGAATACAGCTTCTGCCTGCTATGGGCCCCCACCAGGCTGCTACTGGGAGTTCCCTCTGGTGGTTGGACATTTACCCCTTTTGCCAAACCCTGAAATATCCTCTGGAGCTCAGTCACACAGGCTTCTGCTATTCCTTTGAAAAGACACTGAGTGCCCTGAGTATCGAACTCTCAGGACATCTCAAAACAGCAGACGTCTAAAAAGTCAAAATGATGCTGCCTTCTTTCAGTATTCACTGGCCTGGAGCCATGCTGCCTTCTGTGAAGAAATGGCAGGTCAGTGCCATTTTCTGAGACTGTGGTCAAAGCCGTACTCCTTGGCTCAAGTAAGGATGGCCCTCATTTTGCACCAAATTCACCATACTGCCCCTCTGACCCGTGCTTCCTCTTGGGCTTTTATTCTAAGCATTTCTATAATAACTATTACCATTCTTCCAACTACTAAGGTTCAAATTCTTTGAAATCTCTGTTTAAATTCTCACATAAAATCGTTCAAAAGGTGCCATTGATTGTCATTTGCATAGCCCTTCAAACTTATCATGGACTCATATGCTTACTTATTAAAAGCATATTTTTTAAAAAAGCAAATGAGATAAACACTGTGTTAGGAATTTAGATTCAAATTCAAATAAGATAGAACAATGATAAATAACTGCAATATGGTATGACAATACTTAATTTAGGCCCTTATTACTTCTCACCTGCTCTATTTAAAAATTCTTGTAATTAGTTCTCAAACATCTAGACTTTCTCCAATTCAATCCAAATTGCTCCAAGCAATCACATAATTTTCTTAAAGACTGGTTCTAAACCTATTCAATATTTTCCTTCGTAACAACCCTGGGAGTATCTACATTGTCTGTTTAATAAAGTCCTAAGTCATTTGATCAGCATTCAGATACCACAAAATTGAAACCACTTTGCCAAATTTTTATTCATTTATTTTTCTGCAAGTAACCTTTGTTCTAGGTAACCTGGACTAGTAAGCATTACCCTAAAGATTTTGCCTTTTCTTTTTTCTTTCATTTCTTGACTGCAGTGCTGTTGTTTCTTGCTTAGAATGCACTTTCTTCCCTCTCCTTTTAGAGATCCCATGTCTGTTGAATGGGGGTTACTTTATTCTGAACTCTGACATCACTTTGCTTGTCATCTGATACTTAATACATATTGTTTTATATATTGTTTATGTCCACTTCTCATCTCTCCCAATAGAATGGAAATTCTTTAAAAAAAAAAAAAAAAAGACTTAGCACTTATTCCTCTTTGATTTCACATGCCACACAGTATATAAACCACATCGCGTACTCAATTTGTTGATTGCATGAAAAACTATTATATTAGAAATAAAGCCCTTGATTTACAGCAAAGGTGACTGGATGGAAATATTTGTCATGTAAATCTTATTTTCTACTGACTTCCATTAGGTAATTAAAAAATTATGTTTCCATGGGGGAAAAAACCATAATACACTTAGGAAGCAACTGGTCAGAAATGTGACTAGCTCCTTGAATTACCAAGTATTGCACACAAAAGACATATTAAATCTAGAGGTTATTAGCTAGTTATTTTCATTTCTTGACACCTCTTTCAATAACAATTTCTCGAATAAGTGAATAATTGAATGAAAGAGAGCCTCCCATTCAATTCTAGAAGCCTGTTTCCGTAAACTGTTACCTAACTAAAGCATCTTGCCGTTAGTATCTAATGTGGGACAACACTGACAGGTCTTACATGATCCAGAACTCCAGCAGGCTGGCTCACTCTTTCTAGTCTGCACTTGAGTTTGATTTCCCCCTCTGTCCAAGCCTGTTCCCTCCCTTTCCCTTGTGCAAGTGGGGAGATCTGGTAAACATCCAGTGCCTTATTAATTTACTTAACATAATACATATTAATACAGCTTATTTGCCTACAACAATTGATACCAAAAATATCAAAATGTAAGATGGGATTTGGAAGCTACTTCATTTGCTGCCAGCTGACAATGAGAACCTCATCGCTGGTGATAAGTGAGGCATACACAGGTTCTGGCGCCGAGTGGCAACCCAGTTTCCTCAAACTTGCACCAGGTAATAGGGTTACCAGTTCATATGGCTTAGTCATGCTCTCAAGATTGGCTTGTGTCATTCTCAGTGACACCATTTCCATCTAACAATGGATGGACACCTGCAGCATTATTAGGTCTGTTGGATACATAAGACCCTAAGGGACAGAGCTGATTGCACCATAGCCTGGACCTACTATAGCGCCCCTTATTACCCTTAGCCCTACTCAAAATTAGCAGCCTCTATGTAACTCAGATTATGGGCTATAATAGCATTCCTAGATGTAAAACATATTGCCTGCAGAGCCCAGTAAGGCCTTTCCAGCACTGTGCTGCTTATTTATGGTAGGCAATGCTAGATAGAGCACTTTGCCTTTTATTTTGTTGGAAATATGTTAGCGCACTGCTTACCACAGGGCTATGTATTTCACTGAAGCTGTAGGAACCTGAAACTTGATACGGTTTATTTCCCAATCTCTGGAGGACATGTGTCTTACCCAGGTTTCTAGTATACTAGCAGTCAGTTGCTTATCCTACCCAATGAGTTTTCTGTCGCTGACATAATGGGTCAATGTGATATTATATAGGATATGCAAACAGTTCATATCTCTTTAGACAGTATAATAACAACAAGAAACAGAGTTTAAGCAATATTATGGCAGTCAAGATGTCTGTAGACATTATGACAAAGGGAAATAAAACTGCAAATGAGTATCAATATCCATTCCACCTATACGCAAGTTGTTCTCATCCTCTTTTCTAATATGAATAGCAAAGATGCATTTGCCAAATCAATGGGCATATACCACATACCTGAGGGCTTGTTAACAAAGAAATGTACCATTTCCTCCAGCACAGCAGCTGCCATACAGCTACAACTTGTTTGTGTTTGCGGTATTTGAACAAGCCAAGGACTCTCTGTGGTGGTTATTTTAAATTCCAAATATATTAACCTCGGTTATAGTCTTGGGGACTAGGCAATAACCACTGGGTGAGTCTGCAGACACAGTGAACCCACTATAAGCTGGATATATCCAAGATTCCATTTGTTACTTGATCCCTCATTAGAACCTCTATTGAGGGGGCAGCACAGGTCATGTGATGATGCCTGGGTTTCAAGTATCAACTTCCATTGAGACCTTTTTTTTTTTCCTGACAGAGTCTTACTCTGTCACCCAGGCTAGAATGCAGTGGTACGATCTCAGCTCACTGCAACCTCTGTCTCCTGGGTTCAAGCAATTCTCCTTCCTCAGCCTCCTGAGTATCTGGGACTACAGACACCCACCACCATGCCCAGCTATTTTTTGTGTATTTAGTAGAGATGGGGTTTCACCATGTTGGCCAGGCTGGTTTTGAACTCCTGACCTCGGCTGATCTGCCAACCTCAGCATCCCAAAGTGCTGGGATTACAGGCATAAGCCACCGTGCCTGGCCTCCAGTCATTCTTTAAATGTCAACACAACCCCCTTTCCATGAGTTAAGTCACCTTTGGTATTACTATTAGTGCAATTTTTCTGGAACAAACAAAAAACAAAACAATGACAATAAAACTCTGTTTTATTTTATGGCCTTAAAATGTCATTGTGTTGCCTTCATACTTGAAGCATGCTTTCCATAGGGAATACCATTCCTGATTGTCAATTATTTTTCTCTTTTGCTTTAAAGTTTTGATTTACATCACTAAAAACTGACTCTGTATCTTATTGTTGCTTGTTTGATGTCCCTTTTCTCTTATTGATTTAAAAATATTCTCTTTAGTTTTAGCTGTCTGACCATGACTGCCTGGATGTGGTTTCTTTGAATTTCTTAAGCTTGATATGCTTCTAAGATACCTTTCAGAAATACAGGGCATATTAATTCCTTCCAGCAGAGCCCCCCAGTATGTAGGTCATCTTGGGAGATAGCCTCATTTGAAGAGCGTCACTATGGCCAAGGTTATGTCCCTTCCCCATGGAGGTCCACATCCAATAACCTATACGAGTATGTATGGAGAGGTCTGAAAGCCCATTCTGTCTTCAGTTCCCCCTTCCTCACACGTACAGGGTTGGCTGAGGCATCTCACAGAGACTAAATATCAAAGCTCAACTTCTATCTCTACCCAAACCTGCTTCTTTTCTTTCACTTCCCCACATGAGAATCCCAAAAGGACTCCCAAAGAAACCTCCTGCACATCTACCAGAGAACCCAACCTTCAGTAACTAGTATGCAGAACATTCTGCAAAAGCTGAAAGTTTGATGTGATTTTGGAGCTGGATCACCTACTGTCTGGTTATCAATAAGGAACTCATCCCTTGTGGTAGGTGGAGCAAAGATGGCCCCCAGAACAAGGTGGTGTTCCAATTATGTTAAAATGTTCACCAACAGTCAATTGGAATGCTATATCAGCGAAAAGAAATGCAGTTTCTGCTGTGATAGATGAGATAATTGAGAAATAGTGGGATAGACAGTCATGGATAACAAGGGACTAGCTGTCTATTCCTAAACTAGATTGATGCATTGAAAAAAATAATAAAAGGCTAAATATGATAAATCAGTAATTAAAAGCTAATTGTGAAAGCAGTCATTCCAAATCTGTCTCTATTTTCCCTTCAAGATACTGCAACTATAACTCGGTTTAAAGTTGCAGTATAATCCATCTGGAGATGTGCTAGACCTCATACAGGAGGAAAGGAAGGGTTCGGCAAAGCAACAGCGGGACTTCAGCAGGACACCTGCAGGAGCCAGGAGAGTGTCATGATCCTGGATTCTGAAGGTTCTTTGGTTAAAGGGCAATGGAAAATAAAGTCAGAAAGGGGAGAGTTTTTTGATTTTCTACCACTATCCTGGGATAGAGGACTTAAAACCGAGGCAAGGATGTCAGAGATGATATAGCCATATTGCTAGGCTAGGTTCTTGAAGTATCAAAAAAGGTGACTTCCACACAAACTGAACTAGAAATTCTAGAATTAGTATGGAGGATGGTAGAGAAAAGCACTTTCAGACTGAGAGAGAATGGCATGCTCGGGGAGATACATTGTGGAACGTAAGAAATCCCATCAGAAGACTATGCTTCAAAGAAGGGCCTGGAGAACACAACATTTGCCAAAGCAATATAGAATACACCAGTTTGTTCCATATCTGCACAGGATATAGAAAGCCAAAAGAAAATGTTGCCTCTATCCTAACAACCAGGAGAAGTTGGGTAATACACAAAATCATAACGGTTTCTGAGCCCATCAGAGAATATGACAACAAGGAAGACCAAATTTCAAAGGTCAATGAGCCCCTGTGAGGAGAGACAGGACTCATGCATTCTTTTGTGTTTGTCAGGACAAGGGGAGGAAAAGTAAGAGCCATAAAAGTAAATGAGCAAAGAAACAACTAATATGTTAACTAACTCTTCAAGGCTGAGTGTGGCCTAGCATCCCTGAGAACCTCAGAAATAGCAGTGACCCCCCTGTAGGTTCTTTCCCCTGTGTCTTAATAGGATTCTCATGGAAAAGATTGGGGACAAGGTCCAGAGACAGTACCCTTTCGTGATGGAAACCTGTAGGAGGTAACTGGCTGCCACTGAAAGACCAGCATAAAGAGCTATTGCTTCTGGTATTGCATAGAAGCAAAATATGTCTGCCTCTAGGAGAGGGATAAAGACTTTCCCACTATCAAGTCACAGGCAAAGATCCATTATCTTTGGATAAATAATATAAGAAAAAATACTCTGATCCTGACTGAGGAGCAAGAAACTCAGGATTCAAGCTGCTACAAAGCTAAGGTCTGCGTAGGCTGGACAGAGCCAGAAAATGCTCTACTATATCATGCCCACCATACAGGGCAGAGCAGAATTAGCCATGGGAAGGAGAAGTGAAAACACTATGAAACCCTGACCCACGAGACTTGGTTGCATAGAGCTGGCAAAAGACTGAGATTGCACCAGGAGAACAGAGAACACCAGAGACCACAGCCACTATGGGTATAGTGCCAAGTAAAAACTTACAGCAGTCTCCTGTCGTGTATGAAGCAATAGTATGGGCAGACTCTAATGTCCGTATAAAGGAGGGTTAATGAGATCTAAGGTGGCTGAGAGCTGGTGACACCATAGGTTGTGTTCTAAAACAAAGGATAACAACAATTCACCACTGTCATGCATGGAAAGTGTTGATAGGAGCAACAAAGCCCAAACCAAGGTCAATCCACCACCACACACGAATGTCCTAATGGCCCATTTCCATGTGTAAATAGCCTTTACCTCAGATTCTAATGTTCCTTTATGTACAACATGAAGCATTTAATAAAAAACTATGAGACTCACAAAAAAATCGAGGAAAAAAAATACACTGTGACAAAATAAAGCATAAGAAAAAACTCAAGAGATGACCCTGGTATGGTATCTAGAAGACAGGGACTTAAAAACAAAAACTATGATTAACATGTTAAAATAATTCATGGAGTAGGTGGACAACATGCATAATAAGATGTAGAATTTCAACACAGAAATTACAAGAGAGACAAATGAAAATATAACAATAAAAATATTATCAGAGATAAATAATTCTCTCAGTGTGCAGAAGTAGCACCAGAGGTATCTGAATCATTGAACTTGAAGATAGATCAATAAAAATCATCTAAACAGAAACACAAAGGGAAATAGTGGAAAAGAGTATTCAGTAGCTGTTGTACAATATAAAATAGTTTAATCTATGTGTAACTAAAGCTGCAGAACAAGAATAGAGAATAGTACAGAAAAATATTTTTAAATATAATGACCAATTAAAAAAAGAAAAAACTCTACATGTCCAAGAAGTCCAGAGAATCCTAAGGATAAAAAACCAGAAACACACACTCATGCATATCATAATCACACAGCTGAAAAACCGAAACAGAAAAAAATCTTTAAGGCAACCAGGTAAAAAGAAACATACATACAGAAGGGTAAAAGTAAAAATTACAGCATACCTTTCAGAATTTTTGAAAAACATGGAGTTATATCTTAAATGTTGCAGAATTTAAAAGCAAACAAACACTGTCAACCCAGAATTAAACATTTGGACAGCATAAAGACAACATAAAGACTTTTTTTTATTGAAACAGAAGATGAGACAATTCACCACAGCAGACAAGAAATGCTGAAGAAAGCTTTTCAGGGACGAGTTGTATGAGACCAAATGACAATAAATTAGGATATATACCAAGAAATGAAGAATGCCGCAAATAGTGAAAGTAAGAAAATAAAAATCTAAAAGATGGTTTCTTTATATTTAATAACTGTAAAACAATAAGTGACTATACTAACGATGTATTTTGGTAATCATTTAGTTGTAAAATTTATGTTAACAGTAACAAATGAAGACAAGCTATTCTACATGCTTTACACTATATTTCACATGGCATAATAGTATTGGAGATAGGCTAGGATAAGTTAAAAATGTGAATATAACCTCTAAAGCAGCAAATAAAAAGTTAGAAAGACTCTAATTACTAAGCCTAGTGGAGATGGAATGGAAAATTGATAATATTCTATCCAAAATCAGGCAAGAAAAAAGTGGGACAAAATTAACAAAGAACAGATGGGACAAATAAAAAACAATAGGAATATGGCAGACTTATCAGTAATGAATTAAATGTAAGTGACTAACCTTTATTTGATATACAAAGAATGGCAGAATGGATACAAATAAAAGTAGTACAAAACTACATGGTATCTACAATAAATGCATTTTAGATAGAAAGTAAGATCTGAAAAATGGAGTAATATAAAAACACTGATTAAAGACACTTTGACTCTATTAAAATCAGAGAAAGTAAACTTCAAAGAAAGAAATATTACCAGGGATACAGAGGGCATCACAAATGATAAAAGTGTCAATTCATGAAGAAGACACACATAGAAGTCCTAAATATATCTGCCTCTAATAACGGATATTTAAAATGCACAAAACAAAAGTCAATAGAACTGAAAGGAAGAATAGGCAAATTCACAATTATGGCTGAAAATTTCAGCATCTGCGTTCAGTAAGTTAAAGAATAAAAACTCCGGAAAATCAGCAGAGACATAAAGGACTCAAACCATCGTATCAACCAAACTGACATAATTGATATTTACGCTATAGTAAAATTCATGTTTTTTATAAGTGCATAAGGAATATTCCTCAAGAGTGACCCATGTTCTGGGTCAGAAAACAAGTCTTAATAATTTTTAAATAATTGCAGTCATATATCCCTGTTAGGATCTTTGACATAACAGAATTAAACTAGAAATTGATTACAAAAAAGAGTTGGAAAATGTCTAAATAGTTGATAATTAACACAAGCATAAATGACGACTCTAAGTCATTTGCACTTTTCTTAGAATTGTGTAAATTCTAAGACAATTGTGTTGAATTAAAAAAAAAAAAAATAGAAGGGAAGTTGGAAAATATTTGGAATGCGGCCGAGCGCAGTGGCTCACACCTGTAATCCCAGCAGTTTGGGAGGCTGAGGCAGGAGAATCATGAGTCAGGAGATCGAGACCGTCTTGGCCAACGTGGTGAAACCCCTTCTCTACTAAAAAACAAAAAATTAGCCGGGCTATGGTGGCACTTGCCTAAAATCCCAGCTGCTTGGGAGGCTGAGGCAGGGAAATTGCTTGAACCCAGGAGGCGGAGGTTGCAGTGAGCTGAGATCACGCCACTGCACTCCAGCCTGGCGACAGAGCAAGACTCTGTCTCAAGAAAAGAAAATATTTGGAATGCAATAAAGATAAAAATACACATATCATTATTTGGAAGATAAAGCTAAAATGCGTTCAGATAAAAATTTATAGTATTAAATGCTTACATTAAAAATAAGACTATTTGACATCAGTAATCTAAGTTTCTATTATGATAAAGTAAGTTAGATTCAGTAAGCAATGGGAAGAAAAAATAAAGCCGAAATCAGTGAACTGATACACACACATGCGTGCGCGCACACACAGAGAAAGAGACTGAGACTGTCAATGAAAGAAAGAAAAATTCCAGCTGGAGAGAGTGATTGGAAAAAAATAAGATATGAATTACTGATATTATGAATGAAAGGACTCATTAAAGATCCTACCAATTAAAAGGATATTAATGGAGTATTTAAAATTTTATGCCTATAAATTTAACAGCTTAGATGAGTTAAAGAAATTCATTGAAAGATACAAAATCACCAATGTTCATTCAGGAAAAATAGATATCCTGCATAGCCCTGTATCAAAGACAATGTGTGATTAAAATTGTCTCCATAGAGAGCATTTCACTGGTAAACACTTAAGGAACAAATAATACCATTTCTAAACGAGTTCTTCTAGAAGAGAAAACAGCAGGGAATCCTTTTGACATAGTGTACAAAGCCTGCATTACCCTGACACTGAAACCAGACAAAGATTTGTAAGTAATAAAATTCACTATATCATTAATAAATAGGCGTAAAACAATCCTTACCAAAATAAAATCTAGTTATGACTAAAAATATGATCAAGTATGATGTATCCTACAATTGCAACATTGTTTTCACATTTGAAAAAATCAATGCTCAAAGCACTGTATTGGCAGACTTTAAAAGAAAAACAAAGTCATACAATTGTCTAAATCGATAAAAAATGTACAGGAAAAAATTGTAAAATTCTACATCCATTCATGAAAAAAATTCTTATCAAATGAGTACTAGAGGGAACATCTTCTGTTTCACTTGGTTTCCTGTGTTACACTGTTAATGCTAAATTCAGGAGTTAGTAAATATCCAAAGATGAAATTACATAGTTAAATGTGGGCTGCTTTCTCTTTGGTTCCTTTTTCTCTGTGATCTTGATTCTCAAGTTCTAGCTTAAGTGTCAGTTTTTGCCTCCTCATCCCAGAGTGACTGTCCCAAGCTTTAGGTCACCCCTGTCTGGCTTCTATAGAGCTGGTTGTATTTTGGCAAATGTCATGAAAAGAAAAAGAGCGAAGGCAAGTTACAGCATTCACATCACCTCCACAGATAGCCCCACCGTGCCCGCATCCCTCCAAGATCTCTCTTCAAGCCCTCACTACCTCCTTTTGCTCTGTTATGCCTCCAAATGTCTGTTTTCTAAATTTATTCCACATTTACAGTTTTTTTTTTTTTTTTCTCTCAGTAGAGAGGTTAGTGTAATACAAGTTACTTACTACACCATAGTTGGAAATAGAAGTCTGTCTTTACTTACATTTATAGTCTCCTATTTTTAGACATTTTTATACAGGCTTATTTTATATTATGTGTAATACTTCCAATATTCGAACTTTTAGGGGGCCTGATTTTCAAGTTGTTATTGCTGTTGTGTTTTGTTTTGTTTTGTTTTTGACTGCTCTCTTTTGATCATGGAGACCTACCCCCGACCAACCCCTAGACTACCCATTTATTTTCTTACTATAAGCTTCTCTTCCTTTGAGATGTAGGCTGAGGGTTGTCTACTCAACACATGATTGGCATTTACTTCTACCACACATCTGGAGCGCTACTATGCTAGGAAGATTTGAAATTAAAATCTTTATATCTTAAAGCAGCTTTTGCTGGTTTAAGTGTCAATTTGGTAACTAGTGTAAATTTGGTGTACAAATCTATGTGAGAGTTTATTGTAGTTGTAGTTTTCCAAAGCAATGTTTTTTTTGTTTCCTCTGCAAAATAAATAAATAACTAAATAAAATGGTTTGAGACAAGGGATTTTTCTAAATGGTTTCCTGGGAAGGAAAGCAGTCTGGTTTATTTCTAGATGACCTTATGCCAAAATACACCCATTGGAAGTTCTAGTCTAATGCCAAGATAGAGTGATGTTTTCTTAGATTTCCTACCTGAATTTGGTCCTGGGCATTGCCTCATGTCTTCTGGGAGACTGTGAAAGCCCAGTATTAAGTTTGTTTAGATTTGGTAAGTGTCTTCAAGGTGAAACTCAAATTCACTTTCCTCTTCATCCCTCTAGGTTCTGAGGTTTTCTGAGTTTTTGATTGCTTATATTCTTTTTCTTACTGACATCCCTTTACTATATTTTTTAAAGGAGAGTTTAAAATACTTTTTCCATGGTGTTTAGTTGTTTTTAAGGGAAGAGTTGGGAAGAATCTGTAGACCTCTTGACTTCAAGAAACAGATGTATATAGTCAGTTTCACATATATTACTTTAGTTGATTGTCATGATTACTTATGTATAGATGCCATTATTATTGACATCACACAGGTAAGGACACTGTCATCCAAAGAGAGTGACTTACCCTGAATCCACTCTCAGAATGCAGCAGGGCTTTTCTTCAAATCAGATTTTCTGACACTAAACCCCACATTCTTTTCATGAGACCTTATTGCATATTGTTCCGCCTGTTGGGAATAATAAGTTTAGCCTCTAAAATGTACATTAGCTCAAGACATGGAAAAATAGCAACAAAATTTCTACCCTGGGCTCCACATAGCTCTAAAATTTCTTTTGATTCATCAAGCAATCCCAATTTAGTAAAGACGTAGACATCATCATTTGTGCAGCTATTCAGACTGGCATCACCAGACATTCTCCCTCAAAAGAAGATCTCTGAACAGCAGCATAATGTCAGTGTTGGCTGCCTCCCAGAGAAAATTAATCGTAATACCGGGAGTTAGAAAGATCCTACACAGATTTCAGGCATGTTGTATTTCTTTACCTTAACGTCCGCATTCTCCCTGCTGTGTTTCATTACAAAATCCAAATATCACACAAAAACATCATAGCTACACTCTTGGTATATGCATTTTAATCAAAAATCGTTGATCCTTGTGATATTGGCCCTGCAGGCAAAAATTCCCTTTTATGTTGAAGAAATTCCACCCTATCACCACTATGAGATCCACTCCAGTTGCTAAAAACATTTCCAGTAAAATAAAAGTGAAAATAGCATACTTAAATGAAACAAACGTACCATTTGATAATTAGCAGAAGAGTTTTTAGATTAATGAAATCTTCATCATCCTCCTCCTGAGATTTTAGAAAGTACATAATAATTTTTGGCTACATTTGTTATATATATATAGATATATGGAGAGAGAGAGACAGAGTGTCATAAGGTTTTGTGTCTTTCCTTTGTCTGCCTTGTTTTAACCCTTCTGAGACTGGTCATTCCTGTTTGGAAACCCATATACTATATTTGTCTACAAATAATAATAATACATTGCTGGCTTTGGAAATTCTTGTATATGTTGGTTGCTGTTTTTCTGTTTTGTTTTGTTTTGTTGCTGAATTACATTTGTCTAACATCTTGTACATTTGTTTTGCCAGTGTCTAGATATGCACCTGTCTTATTTCATTTTCTCAGATTCTCTAGCTTTTCAGAGAGAGTCTGAGCATTAAGGAAAGTTATATCTAAGAAATATATGAAAAAATGAGAGGAAATTTTTATTCCCATCCGGATTTATTACGTTTGTGTGGGACTTGATGTTCTAATGTAAATATGGACAGCAATGCCATATATTAGTACTCAAATTTCCCTACGGTTAGGGAAAACAGCAATATGTTTTTCATGCCCCCACACCCAGATGCACAGAGAACCATAGATAAGGCATTGCTGCTGTTGTTGTTTTCCTAATTTTGTTTTTTAAAGTCTACAGGAATAGTGATCAGTTAAGAAACTCTCAAATACGCAGAGCTCCAGAAGAATTCAGACCTTCTTCATTGTGGCAGGACGTATGATTTTATAATGCTGTGTGTATTGAGTGTAATTGTGTCTTTTGAATCTTTTTGATAGAATTGAGGAAAAAACACGTGCAGTTCTAAAAATGGCTGTCATGTCCCTTGCCTCTTCTCTCCACGCTCAATCTAGTTGATCTCCTTCTGCATTCTGGCACCAAATCATTTCATTATTTACTTGGCTTGTTATCAAGCAAAACTAGTTGCCAGTGTGATTCTAACCTTCTGATCTATTTTGAGTAATTGGTCCTTTTTGCTTAATAATACTGTATGATAAGTGTATGACTATTGAATAGCTAGGCTCGAGTCTCAGGTCTACTAATTTTAGAGGTGTGACTTAGGACAAGTTACTTAACCTTTCTGGTTCTTCATTTCTCCCCTTTTTAAATTCTATAAAATGAGGCTATTCATACACTGCAGGGTATTTGTGATAAGAAAATAACGTGTGTTAAAGTGTTTGGGACATAATAGACACTCAGTAAATGTTAATTCCTTTGTCACTCAGAGTTCTGGCACAATATAGATTATGTACACAAAAACTAATTAGTTATAACTTAATTAAGGTGCTTTATACAGAAGTTAAGGAATGAAAAGCAGATGGTGACACACACAGGAACTACCAGCAAGTGTTATCAACACTAGACCTAAAGGGATAGAAGGTCCCTGTCCCCGAAGAGAGTGTGAGAGGCTGCTTGACAGGATCCATGGCCTTCAGTAGAAGAAAGCGGCCACTGCTGAAATCCCCCCTGCCAGGGGGTACAGGAAGGGTAGATGAAGGCAGAAATAATAACCCAGTCTCTCTGTCTTCATACCCTCTGATGTACCGCTGGATTCTTTCATTGATTGATCCCAACTGGAAGTTAGAGGGCAAGGAAACCCAAATAATGCTGCCAATAGCCACCACATCACTGGAACAGAGAGCAGGAGGAGAGGGCTGAATGATGAATCTAAAGGAGCAAATGAAGAACTGTTGGCACAGCTTCTTTCCTTCACCTTCTACTTCTATTACTCTAGCGTTCTATTTATCTACACTGATCACTTTTTCCACTATTGGCTTTCAATAGAAGATGAGGTCTTTGAAAGCCAGGATGGCATGTATTCATCATGCCAGCATTTCCTAAAGGATGTACCATTAAATAAGTTGTGTATGAAAAATGCAACCTACTATATATAACCCTTTGCAAAAACACATTAGCAGCATAAATGTGCTTATAAAAGCTCTTAGCAGTTCTGTAGAAAATAAATAATAATAAGGAGAAATATTTACTCAAATAGTTATTTTTCAAGGACTATAACTAAGACATAACCACTAGTTCCTGGAAATGCATTTTTCAAAATTATTGCACCCCTAATGCCAAGCCCAGGTTGCAGAATATACTATACACTCAATAAACATTGAGTGAATGCATAAATCATGGAATAGCTCTATGACTGCGTCCTGAATAGATCTTGCTAAAGAATCGTCTTGCCAAATTGTTCTTGCCGAAGAACCTTCTTGTCACTTTTTCTCTTCAGAAACTGGAATCTTGCCTCTTACGTGTAGTCTGATTAATTACACTCATTTTCTCAAAAGGTTCCTACATGGCTAGCTACCCATGGATGCCCTGGTTGCATTATGAATAAACAATAAACATCATCATCAGTCATCAGAATCTCTACAATTTTCTTCTATTTAAGATTCCCATGGCTATCTATGTTTGGGGAAATCTTAACACTCTTCAGAGAAATGCCAAGACTACCGGGCTCAGCTGGCTCAGAACTCACAAGATGCCAATTTCCAGCCATCTGCATTAATTTCCTTTCATAACTTATATGTGAGTGTTCCTTTGGCACTGATCCTATCCCGTTAGATAAAACTAGTTTCCAGCCTCTCCCAGTGAATGCTGATCGCTACCTTCTCTTCCATACATAAAATCTTGAGCATGCAGTATCATCTGATTTATCTATTGTCTAGATCAATAAATTCATAAGGATGAGATATATTTCTGTAAAGCTACAGGCCGTCTCTCCACCATCACAACCCCTTTCTATCTTTAAGTAACTTTAAACATGCAATCAAACCAAAACTGACATAAGAGAGCCAAATTTAATGAGTGAACAGAAGAGCTGAGGAAAACAAGCTTCTAGAGGAGATTAACTGTATTTTCTCAAGACAGTTCCTAGGGAAGGGAAGAGCCAGAAAGAACAAGAGTCCAAGAGAATAAAGAGAACTCTTAGAGAAGAGATACAATTCTTTAATAATTGCTCAAGTTCAGCAATTACCAAGGTCCTTATTTGGTGACAATGAGAAAAGACTGTTGAGTGAAGGAAAAATGTTCATCATTATACAGAAATGTATGCACGCTTGAGATTTAGAATAGCAACGGCAATAATCTGAGGGCAGCAGAGATTCTGACCATAATGAGACAAGGTTCCATGGCTTCATTTTAGAAAATGCCTTGGATGATGTGAGGCTGCTTTCTGCATTTTAAAAAGGATACATGCATGCATACATGAAGATTAAAGTTTTTCCCTCCTTTACATAGAAACATGTCAGCATATGCTGCAAAGTCATGGAGAGAAGAATGCATACTTTGTGCTCCTCCCCCGGTTATCAGCTGAAAGAATCACTGGCTTAGAATTCAGTCTCTATTTTTGTATTGGTGAAGGTTTGATCAGGGAAGCAGGACCACCTGGAGTTATGTGGAAAAATGAATTTATTATAGGGACTAGAAAGTACACATTGTGGAAGGTGATAAAGAAGTCTGTGATAAGCTCTTGTATGTGGTGGTGGTCATGAAGTTTTGTAAGTCAGCAAAGTGAGCACTGGGAAGAAAACTGGGACATGAAGCAAAGGAGAGAACAAACTGGAACTTGGGAGGACATAATAAAACCCACGTCTGCATCCAATCTCAATGATGTAATGTTTTGGAGAAGAAGCTGGTGTCCTTCAAACCTAAGCTGCACACATGCCTGGCTTAGGGCTCAAAGAAGATGAAGGAGTGCAGGAAGAACCCAAAAGAACTCCAAGCCAGAGTGCTCTTCCTCCCCAGTTGGGTGATGTAGCAGATCAGTGATACTGTGTGCAAGTTTCAGTGGCATGTGTCATGCTTAAGCCTTTAATGACTACTACTAATCTTCTTCCTCACAAATCTTGCACGAATTTCTCCATTGCCCAGTTTGTCCCAGAACCATATAGGGAAAGCTATTCTGGGTAAGTTGACACCATATAAAATCATGATTCTAATTTAGATAAGTTGACACCGTATAAAATCACTGCAGTTATGATACTTTCAGCAATGTAAAAAACTTGGAAAGGTATTGGAATAGATCCTGAGGACAATGTCTCCGTTGACTGTGGAATTCAAAGTGGGTTGGAGCAGAAAGAACCTCACGGATATTGAGATCAAATAACCAGGTATTTATTTACTGTAATGTTGCTGGGAGAGTTAACCATGCACCCCCATTTCCTGCATAAAACTAAGGAGTTCACTGATCTGCAGTCTGTCCTATACCTGGAATGTCAATTGTTTAACTCAGCCATTAAATAAACTTCAAATTAGTAATGCTAAAAGCTTTCCCTGTTCAATCTTTGCCATAGTATTTGGTTTATTTCTAAAACATTTTTAATAAGAATTTAAAGATCTGTGATAAGAAAATAGATGATAATAACACCAAAAATTCTGACAGTTGAAGATTAAACTGTGAATGCAAATTATCAATCTGAAAATAAAGTGTGTTTCTGCATGTAAACTTTTAAAAAGGTGTTGATTGATATTGGATTCATGGTGTGAGTAGCTGCATTATGAATGATCAATGAACATTATCATCAGAACAATGTCACACGATTGCAATTATGGTGCATCAAAAATGAAAACTTAATTGTTTAGCTCTTAATGAAATACAAAAGCCACATGTTAATAATGTTAAAGTTATGGTTCAGTCTGACAAAGTCAAAGTTAAGATGATGATAAACCACCCCAAACACTTTGATATCATAATATAAAATATATCATAGAGGTTCCATACCCTCCACCCACCACTCTCCCCACTATGAACAGCAGAGAGCATCTTTTCAAAATCTAGTTAACTGGCTTTTTGTAGGAAAGAACATGGTCCTGAGTTAAGTTGACAACTCAACTTACTTTGTTTTATCCAATCTCAAAACAGACCAACATAAAAAGTTAGGAGACATCCAAATAAAGTAGTCCTCCTTATCTACGGTTTCACTTTCTGAGGTTTCAGTTGCCTGTGGTCAACTGAGGTCTTAAAAATATTAAAATGGGAAGTTCCAGAAATGAGCAATTCATAAGTGTTAAGTCACATGCTGCGACATGCATCATTCCGTTGCCTAGTATATCCACACTCTGTATGCTGCTTGCCCATTAGTTACTTAGCAGTCATCTCAGTTATTAGGTTGACTGTTGGGGTATCACAGTACTTGTGTTCAGGTAACCCTTATTTTACTTAGTAATGGTCCTAAAGAGCAAGAGTAGTGATGCCGGCATATTGTTACGATTTTTATATTTTATTTGTATTTATTGTTGTTAATCTCTTATGCCTAATTTATATATTAGGCTTTATCATAGGTATGTATGTATAGGAAAAGCATAGTATATATAGGATCTGGTACTACCGGTGGTTTCATGCATCCACTGGGGGCTCTTAGAACATATCCTCTGCAGATGAGGGAGGACTACTGTACAAGTTTTTCTATAAATTCTTATAAACAAGTTACATCAGAATGTAATCATAGGTCAGATTGCACAAAGCAACACACTTCAGGCTATAGTGTAATGTAGTATAATGTAATGGTGTAGTGTAGTGTAGTATAGTGTAGTATGTCTTGGATAATTCTAAAAAATAACGTGTGTGTACACACACACACACACACACAGACTCTGAATAGCTTTTTCCCCCAATATTAGGGCTATAAGCCTAATCAGTCAGCTGTGGAAAAATCATCCATTCATCATATCATTGAACTCTTGAAAAAGGGGTGCCAAGATCAAATGCCTTCATTAAGGCAACAAAAACAGTTACGGAGAGAGATTCTGGGAACCACCCCAAAGTAGTTGTGCTTTGTGTTCATTGCCTCCTGAATCCGTTGACGTCAATACATAGTAAGAATTTCTGGTGAAGAACAGAACTCTAAAAACCTCCAACAGACAAATCACAAGGTCCTGAGTTTACATCCCTGTTTCACTCATAAGCGTATAATAATTTCCTGGGTGTGTTTTATCTCTATAGGTTGTTCTTAAGTCAACCTTAAGGTTTAGAATGAGGTTTTACTTTCATTATGTAGATAGCAGTACTGATACTGAGGATGGTGGCATCTGAATTCATAAGTTACACATTTTATCCATCATTTCAGTGACATCACTTTACTGACTCCAGGGGATGCTCTGAGTGATATGGCTATTTATGTATACAGATTTATTTATTTTCGTATCTTTATTCATGTGTAGAATGTCAGGAGATCTGGAAGAGCCCTGTGAGAAAACAGATAGTATCCTTAATCCTCTGACCTATTTGCTTCAAAGAATAAACTAGATGTAGGCATCTAACAACTTCAGGGAAGTTGGTAATAATGAAACCACTGAATTTTCCTGAAAATCTTCTCTCCATCCCTAGAACACCTTCTACATTATAATTATCATCTCCCCTTCATATATCTTAAATAGATTTGATTACTGGCTGTCTTAGTTCATTTGTGTTGGTGCAAAGAAATAATTGAGACTGGGTATTTTATTTAATAAATGAGGTTTATTTGGCTCATGGTTCTGCAGGCTGTAGAAGAAGCAGGGGGCCAGTATCTGCTTCTGAGGGCTTCAGCGAGCTTTCATCATGTCAGAAGGCAAAGAGGAAGGAAGCACCGGAGAGGGGAGGGGATTTCCTGGCTCTTTTTAATAGTCAGTTATCTCTGGGACTCATTACCTCGAGGTCTACAGCAAGCCATTTATGAGGGATTCACCTCTGTGATCCAAACACCTCCCACCAAGTTCCACCTTCAATATTTGGGGATCAAATGTCAACATAAGATTTGAAGTAGACAGATATCTAAACCATATAATTGGCTTAGAATTTCTTTTGAGTTCAGGAGATTGAGACCATCCTGGCTAACACGGTGAAACCCTGTCTCTACTAAAAACACAAAAAAAAATTAGCCAGGTCTAGTGGCGAGCACCTGTAGGCCCAGCTGCTCGGGAGGCTGAGGCAGGAGAATGGTGTGAACCTGGGAGACGGAGCTTGCAGTGAGCCGAGATCGCGCCACTGCCCTCCAACCTGGGCGACAGAGCAACACTCTGTCTCAAAAAACAAAAAAGCAAAAAACAACAACAAAAAATTCTTAGCAAATTACTATTTCACTCTTAGAAAATTCTGATTTCTTTATGTTAATACACTCAAAGAACTTTCCTTTCATCAAAACTTTAGTAATTTTTTCCCATTTAAAGTACTCTGCTTTATTTTTTATTAATATTTAGCCAAAGAAGCATTTTATTTCAGGATCTGGTCTTTTTGAAGATTGAGTTCTATCTATTCTGGCTTTATGGTACTTGGGGTGCCAATTCACTCAACATTTCCTGAATCACAAAGCACTGTTTTAGCATGATCTCCTGGAATTTCCTAAATTATGTATTATAGTAAATCTTTCTTTGCAATAAAAAATTAGATATTAAAATTCAAATTGTAGTACTTTTAAACTGAAGAAATATAGAAAAAATGAAAAAAAAATGTTAAGTAAAATACCTCAAATTCTTATGCTTCTGAAACCTTCCTTCCTGGATAAATCTCTGGGCTAGAAGGGTTACAAGCTCTCCCTCATTTACGTTGTCCACGTAAAACACATTTTGACATAATCTTCTCAGTCCTTAACATCTTTCTCTCTGTCCATAGACAAGGTTAAAATTTATTTTGGGAAACTGCCATGAATAAGATTTAGCTCACTGATTTCTTACCCCACCTTTTTGGCAGGTGGAAATTGCTGATTCTTGTTTGCTGTTTCTGCCCCTTTCCACACAATAATGGTTCTACCTATGTGTTCTGCCCCTACTCTGCTCCATTTTGATTGTCTATTTGGCTTTTTTTTTTTTTTTTTTTTTTTTGCTTCCCCAGAATCAGGATTCAGCCCTGAACATTGCTTTCAATTTTCATGAGACAGACTAGAAAACCTGTAACTTGTATACCCAGCTTGGATTTCCGTGATCTACCTCTCTAAATCTGGATATGTCAGATACCCTCACTTATCGAGAAAAATCACACACACACACACACACACACACACACACACACACACACAGTTAAGTTCTCAAAGTTATGGATAGGTTCTTGGAAACTGTGATTGTAAGCAAAATGGTTATAATAATAAAACCAATTTTCCCATAGGTTAATTAATAGAAGCAGGAGTAAAGTTCCTGTGGCATATTTCTGGTCACAAAAAAATCACCAAATTTATAAATAAAGATCCAAAATGCTTCTAATATTAAACATTGAAATAAATATGAACTATACATAAATTTTTTAAAGTTTAATAAAAACAAGTAAGATTATATACCCAACTTGTGGTGAATCAGTGAGTGACCGTGGTCATAGTGGTTGTGGCTTAGATTGAAGAACAAATGTTTGTGAGGTGAAAAATGTAAACAGCACCCGCTACCACCAAACAGTTCAAAACCAACATTAACAAATATGGCGGGCTCACTAAGCTCTTCTATACTGCATTATTTATTGTCATGCATTTGTATGATTATTGTATACTTAAAAATTTTTTATTTTTCAATAATTGGTATTCATTCATTCATTTTTCTAATCCAGTTATTCCAGTTCAGGGTGATGGGTGGCTGGAGCCTCTCCTAGCAGTTTATGGTGCAAAGCAGAACCAACCCTGGACAGGACGCCATTCCATTGCAGGGTGCACTCACAGAAAAACCCACACTCACTCAGACTGAGCCATTTAGACATGCCAATTCACCTAACAGGCACATCTTTGGGATGTGGGAGGAAGCCAGAGTACCTGGAGGAAACCCACAAAGGCAGGGGCAGAATGTGCAAACTCCGCAAAGAAAGTGGTCTCAGCCAGGAATTGATTATTTTGTTTCTCATCAATGAACCTTACAATGAAACAATGCTAGATGAGTTAACATTATTTGAGGACCTGATATATATGTCAGATAGGTGTACATACATAGATGTATACATGCAAATATATATGTCTCATGCATATAGGTTTATGTCTATCCAGCATCTATATTTTAGTCTATCATCTATCAAGAAAGAACGTGAGGTAAAAATCCTATTCTTGGCACTAAGAAACAAAATACTTAAAGGCTGTGCTGGGAAGTAGTAATATTTCAGAGAGAACCAGCTTAGGATGGCTAATATTTCATTTCCTGATTTACATCCATATTTTTTTTTAATTATACTTTAAGTTCTAAGGTACGTATGCATAACATGCAAGTTTGTTACATATGTATATCTGTGCCATGTTGGTGTGCTGCACCCATCAACTCGTCAGCACCCATCAATTCATCATTTATATCAGGTATAACTCCCCAATGCAATCCCCCCTCCCCCCTCCCCATGATAGGCCCCAGTGTGTGATGTTCCCCTTCCCGAGTCCAAGTGAACTCATTGTTCAGTTCCCACCTATGAGTGAGAACATGCGGTGTTTGGTTTTCTCTTCTTGTGATAATTTGCTAAGAATGATGGTTTCCAGCTGCATCCATGTCCCTACAAAGGACGCAAACTCATCCTTTTTTATGGCTGCATAGTATTCCATGGTGTATATGTGCCACATTTTCTTAATCCAGTCTGTCACTGATGGACATTTGGGTTGATTCCAAGTCTTTGCTATTGTGAATAGTGCCGCAATATACATACGTGTGCATGTGTCTTTGTAGTAGCATAATTTATAATCCTTTGGGTATATACCCAGTAGTGGGATGGCTGGGTCATATGGTACATCTAGTTCTAGATCCTTGAGGAATCGCCATACTGTTTTCCATAATGGTTGAACTAGTTTACAATCCCACCAACAGTGCAAAAGTGTTCCTATTTCTCCACATCCTCTCCAACACCTGTTGTTTCCTGATTTTTTAATGATTGCCATTCTAACTGGTGTGAGATGGTATCTCATTGTGGTTTTGATTTGCATTTCTCTGATGGCGAGTGATGATGAGCATTTTTTCATGTGTCTGTTGGCTGTATGAATGTCTTCTTTTGAGAAATGTCTGTTCATATCCTTTGCCCACTTTTTGATGGGGTTGTTTCTTTTTTTCTTGTATATTTGTTTGAGTTCTTTGTAGATTCTGGAAATTAGCCCTTTGTCAGATGAGTAGATTGCAAAAATTTTCTCCCATTCTGTAGGTTGCCTGTTCACTCTGATGCTAGTTTCTTTTGCTGTGCAGAAGCTCTTGAGTATAATTAGATCCCATTTGTTAATTTTGGCTTTTGTTGCCGTTGCTTTTGGTGTTTTAGACATGAAGTCCTTGCCCATGCCTATGTCCTGAATGGTACTACCTAGATTTTCTTCTAGGATTTTTATGGTATTAGGTCTAACATTTAAGTTTCTAATCCATCTTGAATTAATCTTCGTATAAGGAGTAAGGAAAGGATCCAGTTTCAGCTTTCTACTTATGGCTAGCCAATTTTCCCAGCACCATTAATTAAATAGGGAATCCTTTCCCCATTTCTTGTTTTTGTCAGGTTTGTCAAAGATCAGATGGCTGTAGATGTGTGGTATTATTTCTGAGGACTCTGTTCTGTTCCATTGGTCTATATCTCTGTTTTGGTACCAGTACCATGCTGTTTTGGTTACTGTAGCCTTGTAGTAAAGTTTGAAGTCAGGTAGCGTGATGCCTCCAGCTTTGTACTTTTGACTTAGGAGTGTCTTGGCAATGCGGGCTCTTTTTTGGTTCCATATGAACTTTAAAGCAGTTTTTTTCCAATTCTGTGAAGAAACTCATTGGTAGCTTGATGGGGATGGCATTGAATCTATAAATTACCTTGGGCAGTATGGCCGTTTTCACGATATTGATTCTTCCTATCCATGAGCATGGTATGTTCTTCCATTTGTTTGTGTCCTCTTTGATTTCACTGAGCAGTGGTTTGTAGTTCTCCTTGAAGAGGTCCTTTACATCCCTTGTAAGTTGGATTCCTAGGTATTTTATTCTCTTTGAAGCAATTGTGAATGGAAGTTCATTCCTGATTTGGCTCTTTGCTTGTCTGTTACTGGTGTATAAGAATGCTTGTGATTTTTGCACATTAATTTTGTATCCTGAGACTTTGCTGAAGTTGCTTATCAGCTTAAGAAGGTTTTCGGCTGAGACGATGCGGTTTTCTAAGTATACAATCATGTCATCTGCAAACAGGGACAATTTGACTTCTTCTTTTCCTAACTGAATACCCTTGATTTCTTTCTCTTGCCTGATTGCCCTAGCCAGAACTTCCAACACTATGTTGAATAGGAGTGGTGAGAGAGGGCACTTGTGCCAGTTTTCAAAGGGAATTTTTCCAGTTTTTGCCCATTCAGTATGATATTAGCTGTGGGTTTGTCATAAATAGCTCTTATTATTTTGAGGTATGTTCCATCAATACCGAATTTATTGAGCGTTTTTAGCATGAAGGGCTGTTGAATTTTGTCAAAAGCCTTTTCTGCATCTATTGAGATAATCATGTGGTTCTTGTCTTTGGTTCTGTTGATATGCTGGATTACGTTGATTGATTTGCGAATGTTGAACCAGCCTTGCATCCCAGGGATGAAGCCCACTTGATCATGGTGGATAAGCTTTTTGATGTGCTGCTGAATCCGGTTTGCCAGTATTTTATTGAGGATTTTTGCATCGATGTTCATCAGGGATATTGGTCTAAAATTCTCTTTTTTTGTTGTGTCTCTGCCAGGCTTCGGTATCAGGATGATGTTGGCCTCATAAAATGAGTTAGGGAGGATTCCCTCTTTTTCTATTGATTGGAATAGTTTCAGAAGGAATGGTACCAGCTCCTCCTTGTACCTCTGGTAGAATTCAGCTGTGAATTCATCTGGTCCTGGGCTTTTTATGGTGGGTAGGCTATTAATTGTTGCCTCAATTTCAGAGCCTGCTATTGGTCTATTCAGGGATTCAACTTCTTCCTGGTTTAGTCTTGGAAGAGTGTAAGTTTCCAGGAAATTATCCATTTCTTCTAGATTTTCTAGTTTATTTGCGTAGAGGTGTTTATAGTATTCTCTGATGGTAGTTTGTTTTTCTGTGGGGTCGGTGGTGATATCCCCTTTATCACTTTTTATTGCATCTATTTGATTCCTCTCTCTTTTCTTCTTTATTAGTCTTGCTAGCGGTCTGTCAATTTTGTTGATCTTTTCAAAAAACCAACTCCTGGATTCATTGATTTTTTTGGAGGGTTTTTTGTGTCTCTATCTCCTTCAGTTCTGCTCTGATCTTAGTTATTTCTTGCCTTCTGCTAGCTTTTGAATGTGTTTGCTCTTGCCTCTCTAGTTCTTTTAATTGTGATGTTAGAGTGTCAATTTTAGATCTTTCCTGCTTTCTCTTCTGGGCATTTAGTGCTATCCTAAATATATATGCACCCAATACAGGAGCACCCAGATTCATAAAGCAAGTCTTTAGAGACTTACAAAGAGACTTAGACTCCCATACAATAATAATGGGAGACTTCAACACTCCACTGTCAACATTAGACAGATCAACGAGACAGAAAGTTAACAAGGATATCCAGGAATTGAACTTATCTCTGCACCAAGCGGACCTAATAGACATCTGTAGAACTCTCCACCCCAAGTCAACAGAATATACATTCTTCTCAGCACCACATCGCACTTATTCCAAAATTGACCACATAATTGGAAGTAAAGCACTCCTCAGCAAATGTACAAGAACAGAAATTATATCAAACTGTCTCTCAGACCACAGTGCAATCAAACTAGAACTCAGGACTAAGAAACTCAATCAAAACCGCTCAACTACATGGAAACTGAACAACCTGCTCCAACCTGCTCCTGAATGATTACTGGGTACATAACGAAATGAAAGCAGAAATAAAGATGTTCTTTGAAACCAATGAGAACAAAGATACAACATACCAGAATCTCTGGGACACATTTAAAGCAGTGTGTAGAGGGAAATTTACATCCATATTTAAGGTAAAAAAAAACCTTCTAATAAATTTCCTACTGGTGAGAATAGAAGTAATTGTTATATAATTGCTGTTTTTCCCCCAAAGAACATGAAAAGAAATTCTAAGTTAGATCAATAATTCGGAACATTTAGAGTTGAGAAGTGCTGGTAAAAGAACAAAATAGATTGAAAAACCAACCAAAACGTATTTTGTGGTATCTGAGAATTAGCACTTAGAATTATGTTTTTGCTGATTCCCCCATATTGTCAACTTATTACAGCAAACACTGTTATCAGTTACTGTTTAGAGAATTTGTATGCTGTTTGATTCTATTAATAAGTGTCACTGGGCAAGCAACCTCCCTCTCTGGGACTCAGTTGCCATATTGCAAAATAGGGGTCTCGAGCATGAAGACCTTCTAAAGCCCCTGCCAATTCTGACCTTTTATGATTTGTCTCCTAGCTACTCATCGTGGTCTGGAAACCCTTGCCAACAGCCCAGTCATGTAAGCTTTGCAAACTGAACACATTTTCACAGTTTAATGTGAGACAGATACATCCAGTTGTGCACCTTGGAAAATCTTTTGTTTACTAACACGTTCAACTAACTGTGTCAATACACATTGTGTGTGTGTGTGTGTGTGTGTGTGAGAGAGAGAGAGAGAGAGAATGAGAGAATAAGGCGTGATACACAAGAAACTGTTTCTCCTTTCTTCTTCTTGGTCTGATGGAACAACGCCTTGGATGCCTAACTGAAATGAAACCTCTGTGAAGTCTTCCTGGCTTTCCCACAATTATTTGCCCCTTGATGCTCTTTTGTGACATTTTGTTAGCATTGTTTGTTTTTACACAGCATTATACTTTTTTTGTATATTGGTCTTCCTACTAGACTTTGAGCAGCCTAAATTCTTTGATTTTTCTCTTAGTTCCTTATACTGAGTATATTGCCTGGCATATAGAAAATAAATAGATGTTGGTATTAATATTCTTTGCATTTAATTTATGCTTTTTGAGATGAAACCTAGATAGTGGTTCCTCCACTTAGAAGGATACTGACATTGCTTTACATTATTTTCCAAACAACACCATGGAAAGTTGTTATATGGATATAATCTAGAATTTTTAGTTTATTGCTCTTACCGTAAGACCCACTGAATTGTGCCACAGAGGCTTACTTTTTGACATTTATTTTATTTTTCACAGTTTGTGAATTGTCTATATGTAATTACTTTCAATTAACTTCCCTCAGCCAATCAACAGACCATAAACTAAACCTAAGCAGTTATGAATAGAGGGAGCTTTGTGATGAGAATTTGTCCTTACATTAATTGTTAGTTCATTAAAAGTCTGCACTCAGGGAATTACAGTAGCTATATTTGAGTTCCTTATTTATGGGTGCATTAATACATTTAAAATAAGACTTCTCAATCAGTAAGCTCAGATTATTAAATGTTTTAAATTGCCTTTATCAAAATTCTTAAGATGGCTCTAACAATGCAGTAAACACATTCAGAAAGATTCTGGAATTTGTTTAATGACTCAGAGTAAACCTGGGTCCCCAAAGACAAAAATCATGTTATTTTGTGTCACTTGAGCCTAGTGTAGGTAACTTCATTCCCAGTTGTGCATGTAGCTAGTTCATTCCTCTAGCTAAAACAGTTATCTCAAGCAAATACAGTTATTGTGATATAGATCTGTATGTGGTAGACATCGGCAAGAAGAAAATTACATTACTATAGAGTAGAAAACACAGAGTCTTTCAGGGCTGAAGCAGAAATGTAGCCCAATGTTGGGAACTCTGACAAAATAAGAAAGAAGTGTCCAAAGGAACTGATGATACCATTCTATTGACCAGTTAAAAGCAAATGCTTATATGACTGCAGTATGTGAGGGCTTAAAGCATGCATAATGCCTTGGAAAGATTTCAGGGTTTTTATATAAAGGGTTAGGGAGAAAAGAGGACAGACCTCTAGGGTATCATATGAATGGAGAGGACATGGGATAGATCAGAACTGAAACAAAACCAGGTAGAGACAGGCTGGAAAATGAGATCAGCTGAAGTTAATGGAAGAAGCCTCTCTATGTGAGGCTAGACACAATACTGAACCTCAAACTGCAGCAGCTTGAATTTTGCCATATATATGTTGGTTATTATGTTACTAGAAGGAAGAAAAGCAGGAGAAAACAAAGCAACCAAATAAAACTCTCTCTATATTTCCATATTTGTAGACTATTGAGAAATAACATGCTTCACATAAAAAGAATGAACAAAGATAAGAAGGCCTATTGATTTCTTGCGAGTTGGTAGAAGTCATGAGAATAAATAATTGGGGATGTCCTCATAGTTCTCAAAGGTCCCAGAACCTTATTCACATGCTTACTGCAGCCTCCACCTCCTAGGCTGAAGCAATTCTCCTACCTCAGCCTCCCGAGTAGCTGGGACCATTGGTGTATGCCATCGCACCTAGCTAATTTTTGTATTTTTTATACAGACAGGATTTCATCATATTGTCAAAGCTGGTCTTAAATTCCTGTACTCAAACAGTCTACCAGCTTCAGCCTTCTAAAGTGCTAAGATTACAGGTATGAAGCACCACACATGACCTATAATCCTCAATATTTCTATTTCTTATCTATTCCTCTGTCTCTGACCCATCTTTTTCAAGATAATTGATAAAACTGTAGACCTGAAAAGGTTCTCAGAAATTATCAAGAATGTGTGTCAGAGAGGCTAAAGATTTTTCCCACAATATAAATTTAGTGAGACAAAAAGAATAAAATACCTAGGAATATGGCTAACCAGGGAGGTGAAAGATCTCTACAATGAGAATTACAAAACACTCCTCAAAGAAATTAGAGAAGACACAAATGGAAAAACATTCCATGCACAAGGATAGGAAGAATCAACATCATAAAAATGGCCATACTGTCCAAAGCAATCTATAGAGTCTATGCTCTCCCTATCAAACTATCAAGGACATTCTTCACAGAACTAGAAAAAAGTATTCTAAAATCCGTACAAAACCAAAAAAAGAGCTTGAATAGCTAAGGCAACCCAAAAAGAACAAAGCTGGAGGCATCACTTTACCCAACTTCAGTAACTAAAACAGCATAGTACTAGTAGAAAAACAGGCACGTAGACCAACGGAACAGAATAGTGAGCCCAGAAATAAGGCTGCACACCTACAATCATCTGATCTTCGATGAAGCTAACAAAAAAGAACAAGAGGGAAGACCCTATTCAATAAATAGTGCTCGGTTAACTGGCTAGGCATATGCAGAAGATTGAAGCTGAACCCCTTTCTTACTCCATACACAAAATCAACTCAAAATGGATTAAATACTTAAATGTAAAACCCAGGACTATAAAATCCATAAAAGACAACCTAGGCAATACTATTCTGGACATAGGAGTGGGCAAAAATTTCATGACAAGCCGAAAGCAATTGCAAAATAAAGCAAAAATTGACAAATGGGATCTAATCAAATTTAAGAGCTTCTACACAGCAAAAGAAACTATCAACAGAGTAAATAGGCAATCTACAGAATAGGAGAACATTTTTACAAAGTATTCATCTGACAAAGATCTAATATCCAGCATCTATAAGGAATTTAGACAAATGTACAAGAGAAAAACAACCCATTAAATAGTGGGCAAATGACAAGAAGAGACACTTATCAAAAGAAGACAGAGATGCATCCAACACGCATATAGTAAAAGCTCAATATCACTGATCACTAGAGAAATGCAAATCAAAACTGCAATAAGAGACCATCTCACATCAATCAGAATGGCTAGTATTAAAAAGTCAAAAAAAAATAACAGATGCTGGTGAGGTTATGGAGAGAAGGGAACACTTATCCACTGTTGGTGGGAGTGTAAATTAGTTCAACCAAATTCGTTGTGGGAAGCAGCATGATGATTCCTCAAAGAGCTAAAAGGAGAATCAGCAATGTTGTTAGTGGGTATATACCCAGAGAAATAGAAATCATTCTACCGTAGAGATCCCTGCACACGAATGTTCTTTGCAGCACTATTCACGATAGCAAACACGTGAAATCAACCTAAATGCCCAACAGATTGTATGAGGACAATTCCATGTTTCATAGATACCATGGAATACTATGCAGCCATAATAAAGAATGAGATAATGTCTTTTGTGGGAACATGGATGGAGCTGGAGGCTATTATCCTTAGCAAATTAACACAGGAACAGAAATCCAAATAACGCATGTTCTCACTTTAAGTGGGAACTAAATGATGAGAAGTCATGAACCACAAAGAAGGGAACAAAAGAGACTTAGGTCTACTTGAGATTGGAGAATGGAAGGAGGGACAGGAGCAGAAAAGATAAGTGTTAGGTACTAGGCTTAATACCTGGGCGATGAAATAATCTGTACAACAAACCCCCATAACATGAGTTCACCTATATAAACTTCCTATGTACCCCCAAACCTAAAATGAAAGTTTAAAATCAAAACAAATGAATAAATGCAGTGGAAAAGAGAGGCATGATAAAACACAGGCTTCGTTGTTAAATAGCCACTGCTCTAAGCACATATTCTTTAATATCTTAGAATAAATTTTGTCATCCATAAAGGTCAAAAAATAATAAAAACAACACAGGCTTTATTTTATCTAATTCTATTTCTTTCTGGTGTAACAGTTCTTTCTACAGGGGCACCCAGTGCTTTCATTTGTAATGAGCTTTCCTGTCTTTTCCATGTTGCAACTACCACCACTCTCAAATGCTTTAATTTTCTCCATGGCGCTTATTACACTCAACATGTGATTACACATCAAGTTTTGTGGGTTTATTATCTGAGTTGGCCATTAAAATGTAAATTCCAAGAGGGCAGTTTTTTTAAATCTTTGGAATGTTGCATTCTGAATTTTCAAAAAATTATAGACCATCAATAAATATTTTTGAGTAAATTAATAAAACAATAAATGCATTAGAGAGAGAATATTTGGGCATGAATGATATAAATTCTCAGAAGCTTTGAAAGGTGAAAACTGTTTTTTATAATGAAAGTCAGTATGTCTTCATTTATTTTAAGGTTACACTAGAGGAGTTGTTAGGCATGCATAGAGAGAAAATATATGTTTAGAGAGAAGAGACCTTGGAATTTCAATCCTTGAGAAACTTTGTGATTTAAAATTTGGACTGGATGGCTTCTCCAGCAAAGAAGAGTGGAAAGAAGCAGAGGCCACTAAAATAGGAGAAAAGGCAGGAGAGGATTTCAGTATGGAGTCACTGGGCAGCAGTGTCAGTGCTGCTGGGAGGGCACGTATTATTAAGACACGGAGGTGATCAATGACCTCTGGAAGTGTAGTTTTGCTCTGAAGTGGTAGGAGTGAAAGCCTGATTAGTGTGGTATGAAGAGTAAGTGGGAGGTGGCATAAATGGAAACACCATTTACTTGTTGGACACCTGTTTCTGCTACACAACGACTATGTGACGTTGGACCATATTATCTGTGGCCTCATTTCTTCATGTATAAAATGAAGATAATAAAACATGCCTCATCTGTCTCACAGGATAACTAGAAGAATTGAGTGCCAACGGGCAGACCTTCCTATAATGTGAAATACAACCACAGAGAATATTATATTTGGCAATAATCTTTCAACTGAGTCTTAAAAGTTAAAAAAGGAAACATATGGATATTGATTTGTGAGTTCTGCTTCCCAGTAATCCAAGCTTACCTGTAATCTAGGCTAAGCCTGTTAAAAGGCTGTTATCCATTTTCTCCTTATCTTTTTTTACACTATTAGTCATTGGTAAACTGGGAGATACACGTACTACATGTGTTGAACAAAGAATACACAATCCTTGACACTTAGTCTTTAAAATAATTAATTATCAAGTGAACGTGTTTGGTTCAGCTTGCTCAGTCCTTTCGGCAGCACCAAATCTTCTCATTCTGAAACCTATGGCCAACGCTTATTGGTCTCCAAGCTAGACCTCAGGCCCACAATCTTCAACACTTTTTCTTAAGCATGTGAATGTGCATAAAAAGTCCTAGTGCTCCTGAGGGCACTTGTAGGATCCACAAAAACACTATCAATAAAGCAAGAGTGACAGTTTCATCACAGTCAGCTTCAGCTCTGAAAGGTCCGTTGCAAACATAACAGAATAAAACAATAAAAAACGATGGCTCTGAAAATGGTTTTCTGAAGTGTGCTATCACGACATCCTTTATATAAGTTCAGGGAAGTGACTGTCCTCTGTGAAGAGGCTCATTAGTGCTGCCTTTCTCCTTTCGTGATTCAGAGTATGTGTGTGAGTAGGTGACAAAGTCCTCGCTATTTTTTCTCATCTACAAAATAAAGTCAATGATATCTACTTAGAAGACTGCAGTAGTTGAATGATGTGTGTATATTCACCATGTATTTCATACTTTTATTTTCATTTTTGTTCACTCTAGCAATCTTTGCCCCTCAGTTGGGTTTCCCATGATTTGAAATGCCCACTAAGCTATTGCAACAATGTATGTTCTGTATATAAAAAGGCACTTCATCTTAATAAGAGCTGCACTTCAATGGAAGCCCAGTGTTAGAATATATACTATTCAATTAGCAGGACAAGATTAGGGGATGCGGTGAATGTGTAATTTTAACTTCTTTTGAAATTACCATTTCTGAAAATATATTGTTTATGGATTGTGTGATGAGTTATAAGAAACAAATTTTGCCTGCCCCAGAAAACGTATCAAAAGAAAGAAGCCAGCAATGTGGAAATATAGACATTTTTAATTGTGGAAGTACAGACCTAAATGCATGAATACATAAGAATAAAATGACCAGTGGTTCCAGTTCTGAATAAGATGGAATCAGAACACTCTAGCCTATCTCATGAAATGTACTTATAAACCTTGGATGGATGCATGAAGGAACTATTTGAGGACTCAGAAAAGTCAACAGTAGTAGGCACGTTAGAGAAGAATAGAATTGGAAATTCCACTGAGTCAGAGATGAGTTGTTTTTTCATCCTCTAGTATCCCCTGGCCTGCTCTCAAGGTTGTTAGAAACTGAGAAGTGGTCATAGGCATGAACAGAGAGAGCTCCAAAAGGGCATTATAGCTCAGGCTCAGAGAGTGAGACTGGACACTGGGTTATACACAGCTCAGGGTCAAAGAGTGAGAAATGGGGGCCCTATAAGCAAAATTGGTAGCATCTGGAATCCACAGTTACCTAAAACTCTGAGGGAGATGAACTTTAATTTCTCATCAGAAGCTATGGTAACAAATAGGTGTGGAAAATATGTCTGTGTGTGTGTATGTGTGTATGTGTATGTGTATATGTGTGTGTCTGTCTCTCTCTTTTATCCTGCTGCTTGACCTCAAGCTGAAATATACTGGTGGGAAGTCATTACAGAGTAAAATAAATAATTCCATAGCTTTGTAATCATAGAACCAAAAGAAAGTCTCAGAAATTAGATAGTACACAGGAGTTGGTAGAGAAACTTACCATATATACACAGTTGTTTATGAACTCCTAGATTGACCCTCAAATGTGCATGATGCTCCAACACAACGTAACAAAGACTTTGAGGACTGAATCCAATGATAGACCTCCACCTAGGTCCCAGATGGGACACTGGGTGATATGTACCCAGAAAAGATCCAAATAACATTGTGAGGCTTTGAAAATGAAAAAGGTCATTGAAAACATATCCCTCAGAAGCAGCTGTTCGAAAGTTGTGATCTGAGCGTAAGCATATCTATTGCCTGATAAAAACA
Organism: Piliocolobus tephrosceles; assembly: GCF_002776525.5. NCBI lineage: Eukaryota > Metazoa > Chordata > Mammalia > Primates > Cercopithecidae > Piliocolobus > Piliocolobus tephrosceles. Next base: position 81,070,645 of record NC_045439.1, read on the forward strand.
GAAACATTCTTCGTAAAAGTTGAACAAGACCCAAAGTCTCATAACACAATATTCAAATATCAGAAAGTAATACAAAGTTTATTAGCATATGAAGAACCAGGAAAGTCTCAATTTGCACGGGAGGAAAAAAGGACACTCACATAGAGATCAGCCATATGTTGGATTTATCTAATAAAAACTTTTAAAGTAGCTATCATACGAATACTCCAAGAAGTAAGGGCAAACACTCTTAAATAGAAAGAAAATTTAAACAATAAAATGGAAGACACAGGAAAGCAAACAAAACATTAAAATAAAAATGCAATTTTAAAATAACAAGTTTAACAGCAGAATGGAAATGACAAAAAAAGATAGTTATTGAACTTGAAGATATATAAATTAAAATACCCAATCTAAAAACAGAAAAAAATAGACTGAAACAAAAAAGAAATCTGTGAGACAAAACCAAATGTCTAACATTGGTATAATCAGACTGCTAAAATAAATATTTTTAAATAATGGCGAAAAGTTCCCAAGTTTCATAGAAGAACTTACAGATTCAAAAAGCTCAGTAAAACTTCAAAACTATAAATCCAAATAGACTCATGCCCAGCTACATCATAATCTGTTGAAAATTAAGATTCAGAAAAAAAAATCAGAGAAATAGCCAGAGGAAAATTGATGTAGCCTGAATATTTGACCCTCTAAATCCCCTGTTGAAATTTTATTCCTGATGTTAGAGGTGGGGCCTAGTGAGAGGTATTTGGGTCATGGGGGAAGATCCCTTATGAATGGCTTGGTACTATTTCCCTGGTAATGAGGACTTCCTGCTCTCTTAGTTCCTATGACATCTGATTGTTACAAAGAGCCAAGCACCTCCTTCCCTCTTGTTCTTTCTCTCTCTTACCATGTGACACGCCTGCTCTTACTTCTTCTTCCACCAGTAATGAAATGTTCGTGAGGTCTTTACCCGAAACAGATGCTGACGCTGTGCTTCCCATAGAGCCTACAGAACCATGAGCCAAATAAACCTCTTCTTTTTTAAGTAACCAGCTTCAGGTGTTCCTTTACAGCAATGCAACACAGACAAAGACAGAAAATGAAACACCACTCCAAAGGCAATAACAATTCAAATTGCTATGGATTTTAAATAAAAAATTATGGTTGGGTGAGTGTTCAAGATAGCTGACTAGCCACATCCAGGAATCCCCTCCTCCACCCAGAAGGACCCAAATAGCGAGCAGATAATCACAATTTGAATAGAGAATCTAAGAACACTAGAATTCAGCAGAGACATGACAGGAAACACCTGAGGCATGAAAGAAGCGGCAAGTGAGGCAGCCAGCCTGGCTGGGATTTGCTAGGAGCCTGGAGAGAAGAAGTTCACATGAGGTCCCACACCCCCCGCCCCAAGAACTACGCAGCAGCAGCGCAGCACCAGTTTGAGACCCCTAGGTCCCACCTGGTTACATCCTGTCTTGGGGCCCAACTGACATCTCCTCACATCTACCTAGAGGGTTCCAGTGGTGCAACATTGTTTTGACCTAGCAATGTGACAGGGTCCCCAGCAGTCTAGCTCCTACAGTGTTCTATACTCTGTGGAATGACGAGTACAGTGCACTAGGGAAGCTACCCTGGGACAAAGAGAGCTGAAGTTTATGCCCCAAGAGCCTGAAAGCCACCTACTTGGTGCCACTGCTATTGACAGCAACAACCCACACCCAGAGCCACTTGCTTGGGATAACTGAACTGAAAGCCACCCAGCCCCAGCAGTAGGACCGCCACACATTTGCTTGTGCCTGAAGATATCCGCACCCCCCGCCCTCTACTTTACGACCACTACTGTTGCAACCTAGCACTCTTTCTAGGGACTTGGGGATCCCCCCATCCTGCCTACAACTGATGAAAACTGCACACAACTCTTGGGGACCTTAGGATAGGTCTTCCCAGCCCCATACTGTTCCCCTTGCCAGTGTCTGAGCATGACACCTGAGGCCTGCGAACTTCCCTGTCCTGTCCACCACTGTTGGCATCTGTCCACTCCTCCTGGGGCCTCAAGATGGAACTACCCAGCCTGGCACAACCACCAACAACCACATGCACCGTCTGGGAGCCAGGGGACTGGCCTGCCCAGTCCATTGCAGCCACTGCTAACACCAGCATGTGCTACTTGGGAGCTCAAGTGTTGTCTCACCACTGATACTGCCATCACCTGTGTCACGCATGCTGCCCAGGGACCCAAGGACCTGTCTGCCTGCCCAGCTCACCAATGCCACTACTGGCACAGGATCAAGCCTCCTGGTAGCCCAAGAATTGGCTCACCTGAATCTGCTAAGACCAAAGCCCGTGTATGCTGCCTAGGGGAAAAGAATAGGAATGATTGATGCACCACTGCCACCACAAAGGCCTGAGGACTCGTCCCCCTGGCATCTCTGTCCTCAGAAAAGCCTGACCAAAGCCCCAGATGACAACCATAGTGTAAGCCAATGAAGAAATTTCAGATAATAGTGGTGATCTTTAATGTTGAATAAGTCATACAGAGAATATGCTACTGCACGCAAGTAGAATTAAAGGTAAAGTGCCCTATCCAACCAACCCCATAGCTATTTTCAAGAAAAATTCTTCCCCTATGAAAGGCAATCCAAAAGTTGGAAGAAGTGACTATTATACCAGATGCACAGATATCAATGTAAGGACATAAAAAACATGGGAGAGTAAGAAAATATGACACCTCCAATAAAACACAGTAATTATCCAACAATAAAAATTGAAAATGAAAAAACAATTATGAAATGCCTTAAAAAAGAATACAAAATCATGATATTTTAAAAGCTCAGGGAATATAAGAGAACTCAGATAAGCAGTTCAAATAATTCAGGAAAATAATTCAAGATATAAGTGAGAATTTAAGCAAAGAGGTAAATATGAAAAGGAATCAAGCAAATGAAAAAAATATGCATATAGAATTGAGCGCTTCAATGATAGACGAGATCAAGCAGAAGAAATAATTGAAGACAAATCTTTTGAAATTTGAAATAGCCCAGTCAGAAAAGAATAAAAAATAGAAAAAAATAAATAAAAATGAATGAAGAAAGCCTACATGTCATTTGGGACATCATAAAGTGACCAAATGTACAAGTTTTGCATGTTCTAGAAGGTGATGAGAAGGCCAAAAGCATAGGAAACCTATTTAATGAAATAATAACTGAAAACTTTCCAAGGGTAGCAAGAGATTTAGACATCCAGGTATAGGAATCCCAGTAGTATCTAACTAGATGTATCTCAAAAAGGTCTTCTACAAGACATACTATAGTCAACAATCAAAAGTCAAAGACGAAGAGATATTTTTTAAAACAGCAAGAAAAGTATCTAGTCACATATGAGGGAACCCACATCAGACTAACAATTTATCTTGTAGCAGAAACCTCATAGGCAAGGAGAGAATTAGATGACATATGTAAAGTGCTGCAAGGAATAACAAACAAGTATGAACAAAGAAAACTACATTCAGCAAACGTATCATTCATAAATGAGGGGGAAAATGTCTTTCCCATATGAGCAAAAACAGGGAATTTCATCACAACTAGGCTGGCACTACAAAACAACAATAGATGAGACTTCAATGCCTTAAAATGTTTTTTAAAGAAGTTATTTAGTTTTAAAATATTAATTATAGTCATATTTTTAAGAAACAAATATAATTCTATGACATTTCTAGAAATAGATAGATAGATAGATAGATAGATAGATAGATAGATAGATAGATTAAAAATATGCATACTGGCTACTCCCAGTTACTGTTTCCCCAAAGGTAGACATCTTCAACACTTTTAGCTGATTATTTTGGTACTTTATAATGTGATTTTATTGCTACTTAAGAAGTGTTTAGCTGTAAAAGTTATCTTTCGGTTTTCCAGCTGAAGCATGATTTAGGATCTTCCTTGTACACGCACACACATGCACTGAAAAATTTGTATATTTCTCATATTCTCTCAAAATATACCCAATTTTTTTTATTATTGTGGGGTACATGTGCAGAACGTGCAGGTTTGTTACATAGGTATACATATGCCATGGTTGTTACTATTTGTAATAGCCAAGATATGGATCAACGTATGCATATGTCCAGTAATAGATATAAAGGTATAGAAAATGTGTGTGTATTCATATTCTTTAATATATATTCCATTATACATACATATGTATTCCATTTTATATACACATATATGTATAATGGAATAACATTCAGCCAAATTAAAGAATGTAATTTGCAGCAATATGGATGGGATTATAGATTGTTACGTTAAGTGAAATGAGTCAGGCACAGAAAGACAAATATCATTATGTTCTCACTCATGTGACCACTAAAAAAGTTAATTTTGTGGAGGTAAAGAGTAGAATTGAAATAGGCCCAACTATCCCATAGACAGTTGTTATTGGATAACCATAGAAATTGGCTCTTCTGCTGTTAAAACTTGAAATTTGTATTTGTTTTATCTGAGTTTCTTCCTCACGAAAGGACCTTACAGCCTCTCAAAAAAAGTATCAAAGAACTAAAACTCACCAGATCACTGCTCCAAACGCCTCCTTGCCCCTGCTTAGTTCCTGTTTTCTTACCCACTGTTACATTTTCCCCCCTGCTATATAAACCTCTAGTTTTAGTCAGTGGGGGAGATGGATTTCAGACTGAGCTACCGTCTCTTGGCTGCAACACCCAATTAAATCCTTCTTCCTTCACAATAGTTGTTGTCTCAATTATTGGCTTTCTGTGTGCCGAGCAGCAGGATCCAGACCAAACCCCTGGTGTTTCAGTAACAGAATGATGATTATTAGAGGCTGGGAAGGGTTATGGGAGTGGGATGAAGAAAAGATAGTTAATAGATACAAACATATAGGTAGAGAGAGAGAATAAGTTCTAATATTTAATAGTAGAGGAGGGTGACTATAGTTAACAGTAATGTGTTGCATATTTCAGAACGGCTAGAAGATAAGACTTGAAATGTTCCCAACACATAGAAATGATAAACATTTGGAGGTGATGGATATCCAGTCTATCATTGATGGGCATGTGGGTTAGTTCCAAGTCTTTGCTATTGTGAATAGTGCTGCAATAAACATACATGTGTATGTGTCTTTATAGTAGAATGATTTATAATCCTTTGGGTATATACCCAGTAATGGGATTGCTGGATAAAATGGTATTTCTAGTTCTAGATGCTTGAGGAATTGCCACACTGAATAGCCAAATTTTTAAAGATATTCAGTGTTCGCATTATTTTTACATGATAAAAAAACTATTATCAAATGAGCCATGTATATTGCTATGGCTATTTTTTCTTTTTTAATCTTTTTATTTTCTGGTGTTGGCAATTGTCTCGTTTTAGTTTACTTCTTTTAAAATGTATTTGTCACAAATCATGCCACAACCTCCTCAGCAGTGCAGATCCTCTCTCTTAATGCATTTAAATCCATCAGGCATTCTGTCACTTTTTTCCCCCCTCTTTTGAAGAATGCTTTCCCACAGTCACCTTACCTGCTTCAGTGTTGCCTGGTACCACTCCAGGCCTGCTGAACATTAGTCTTTAAGAACATCCTTTCATCGTCCCCCTGAAGATTCACTTTGCCTTTGTCTTCTGTTTGATATGCCATAACCTTGATCAAATATTTTCAAATGCTCTCGTTTAATAATGCCCTTTGAATCATGGTTTTTTGTTTTTTTTTAATGACACTCTCTACCAAAAGAAATACCTAATAGTCCTGTGTACTAAGTACTTAGGTCTCAACAAATACTAGTGGTAATTCATGTGATGTCCAATAAATGTCACTGTATATCCTTTGATGACTGAAACGTTCTGTGGTACCCTTTATGGCTTTCCAGGGAATGTTGGTGCAATTTAAGAAATACGGTCCTAGCTCCTAAGCCTTTCTTTTTCATGTTTACTTCTTTATTTTGGTGGCATATATCCCCTAGAAGCTTCCTGCTAAAGAGTATATCAAAGTTAGTGTTTTGAAATATTGATGTTTAAAAATGTCTTTATACATCCCTGACGCTCAGTTGATATTTTTACTAAATATATATTTGAGCAAACCTGATATTATAGGCATATTTTGGAGTTTTATGTATAATAAACTCAATGAGGACAGTGACTTTTTCTATATTATTTCCAAATACTTGGCAGATGGTAGGTGGTGAGAGAATGGATAAAGTGACTCCTATATGAACCTAATGATTACCAAATTCACCAGTGACACATCAACATGATTAGGTCTCTCTGTAATTTTTTAAATGAATAGAAAATACTGTTGATTGTCTGAAAAAGTATAAAATTCAATTATCTTAGACAGTAGTACAAAAATAGATTAAAATGCTTAACTTTACCAAGTAGAAATAGAAATGTAGGTTTGATCTGAATTATGTTATCTATTTATAACATTGTCACCCATCCTTTAAATGAATAAAATATTGCTTCTGCTTTTAATGATGTCGTTAATAATGCAGTCAGCTTGAGCTCAATAGGTAAGCTAGTTTATCATAACTCAAAAGTCATCCTGTATTTATAGTATATTAAATGCATGAGCCAATAATTCTGAGTCTGGAATAATGCATCAGTTCATAAAGAGAATTGCCTTTAATTTAGTCATTGGTAGGTAAAGAATAACTGAATATTCATCTTCTATGAAGGCTATTTTAATGATGACTTAATTGTCCTTTTTCAATAATAAAATCAACTACTCAAGCAAGTGTGCCATGTTCTGATCCCAGTTAAAATGAGTGTGTCTCAGTCCTGTTAGAGCGGTGCTAATGGAGACAGTCTCAGAGCCTTGAGTCCTTCATGAGTTCCATGGCCTCATACTTCATGACATTCTAAAGCAAAGTCCATGCAATTGCAAATAGGGGAATTAAATGGGCAGTCTTTCAATGCAAACATCATTATCACAATAAAATAATTGACATCAGCACCATCATCTTGTATACAAGGACAGAGTACAATATGTTCATTTCATTAACTTTGATTCCATGTCATGAATTCATACCTTTTCAAATTGAAAGTTCTGCCCACCGACTGGCTGTATGACCTTTGGCACATCCCATTTCCTTCTATATATTATTATCATAACCTCCCATCTATTTAGGCGGAAGTGGAGTCATAGGTAACTTCAAAGCAGTTGTCATATTACCATTTAATCAACAGAAAAACTGGAGACTTCAATGCAAAACTTTTTAGTTTTGAAAACAACTATTTTAACTTCAACCCTCATTACACACCCCAGCAATCTCCACATCTCCAGTTTGAATATACCCAGTTGTTCATAATGCTACTGTTTGTCCAGTCTGTCTTAGAGTATGCTGTGTTAATGTGAATACAATCCTTCCGGCATGGTATGACCAATGGCACATGTAGGAGTTTTAAAACCCTTCCCCTGAATGCGTTTCTCCACCAGCACAGGAGCTTTTGCTACAACAACAGTGTAGCCTGGTTCACATTTACTTTACTGTTGACTGAAACTCCTGGAAGTTTGTCGTGAGTGTTCTTAGTTGTGTCTTTGGCTATCCATTCAGTTCTCCTCCCAATTGTTTTCTTTTCTTTTTTAATCCAAGTACTGGACGCTGCATTTATTCCTGAACACTTGCACTGACATTAGTGACACCAAGCAAGTGTCCCTAAAAGACCACTTTGAATCACTTCCTGATGAAATTCCACAATTGCTCTCTGTGGTTTCAGGAGCAAGTTTTCGTAACCCTATTTGCCTTAATATAGCCAATCTTGCATTGGCTCCTTTTACACCATCAAAAAGACCTTTCAATAGAGTTTACCCTCCATATTTGAAGGGTAGGAAGACACAAGGGGGTTTTTCAATGCCTCCTTCATTCACCTCACTTTTGATTCGCTCTGTGCCACAAAAGTTTCCCCTCTATTCAGGAAGCACCAAATACACCCTGACTTTTCTATTCTGAACTGCCACTGAAGCTGTGTGTGTGTTATTCATAATTATTTTATTATTTCAAAGAAGCTTCAGCAATTTCTTTTTTGTAGGCTACTTAGATTTCAGCATAGAAAGCTAGATGCAGTTTTATAGCTATGCTTGAGAGGTTCTATTTGAAACTGTTTTAAGATGGAGAAGTTTTAAGTTATAGAGCCGAAGTGTTACAGTAAAGAGAAAAGATTTTATCACACACATAATGACATAATCAATCTAAATATACACGTACAAAAAAGATGGAACTAGCTGAAATTCCTAGTCTTCCTCAAAATAGAAATAAGACCCTTAGTATTTATGTTTTAAAATGCTTTCTATAATTCATAAATAATAATTGAACTATTATGTTCTCTGCACTGAAAATGTTTACAATATATTTGGAGAGACATTTAAACTTTCTAGAAACATCAGATTAAGCAATAATACCAATCACTTTCAAACATATGATTTTATTTAATGTTCACAACCATATGATTTAAGCCCATCTAATATTATAATCTGCATTTCAGAAATGAGAAATCTGTGGCTGAGGGAAGAAAGATGTGTGAAGGTTACATAGCCTGTTGAGTGGGCAGAATTTAGTTGAACCTTAAGTCTGCTAACTCATAACCTGGTGCTCTTTCTACTTCAGTTCTAACATAATTTTTGTTCCATCGCCCTTTTTCCAATTTAGAATGAGAATCTAATTAAAAAGTTTTTTTATTCAATCTTTCAGTCCATCTATTTTCCATTTTATTATAAAATTCTTAAAAGTTGAGGTAAGCACATAACTATAAATATTAGACATAAAGTATATATGTTATAGATTATACTAGTCAGTAGTTTGCTAGTAAATGTTTAACAACAGGTACTTACAGGAATAGAGGTAGGTACAAAAAAGTAAGATTTGTCTATTTCCATGGTGTATATATATAGTCCTACCATGGCTAGTTTTAATCTACCAATACAATGTCATTGACTGTCTATTGCCTGTGCAGTTAAGAAAAGATGCCCACAATCAACTTTCATGAGATGCCACCAGCTCTCATTGATTATTCGTCCCTCTAAGACATGTTGTCTGAATTAGTCACACACTGAGCTGTCATCCATTGTTTTTATTTTTCTCTCATGAGCTTTATTTAGAGATAATTTACATGCAATGAACCGCATTCAGTTCAAATGAACAATTCAGTGATTTTTAACAATTGTGTAAATTAGCAACTACACTAAAGATAGATCACCTCCACTGTGTACCATTTTCAAAACAGCCCTTCCTCACTCTGTCTTCCTCACTCCATCCCTGGCAAACACCGATCTAATCGGATTAGTTCACATTTCATGTAAATGCAATTATACAGGAAGTAGGCTTTTGTATCTAGCTTTTTTTCACTCTGAACGTAGTGATTCTGTGATTTACTCAAGGTGTAGCTTATGTCAATAATTCACATTTTATTGCTGAACAGTATTCTGTATGAATGTAACACCATTTGCCTTTCCATTCATTTGTTGATGTGCAGTAAAATTGTTGCTGGTCTTTAGCTATTGGAAATAAAGCTGTTACAAACATTAACATGTAAATCTTTGTGGAGACCTATGTTTTAATTTCTCTTGGGTAAATATATAGCAGTATAATGGCTGATAAGAATATACTAAACTTCTACAAAATTGCCAAAAGTTTCCAAAGTGGTCATACCATTTAGATTCCCAACAGTAGTGTCTCTTTTGAATTTTAGCTGCACTGATGTGTTAATAGTAGTATCTCATTGTGGTTCTAATTTATATTTCTCTGATTCTTAATGTTTCCATGTGTGTATTGACCATTCATACATACTCTTTTTCAAAATGTCTTTTCAAATTTTTGACACATTAAAAAAAATCAGGCTGCCTGTCTTATTATTTAATTGTAAGAATTCTTTATATATATAAGATGCTATTAAAACATTTAGTTTTCATTTTTCACAGATAGGTGAATATTAGATAGAGTTTAAAATGAATTGTGGAAAAAATGATAATCCCATACATCTACCAGTACGTTTCAAGCATGATCATATATCTTTTTTATTTTTATAACACAACAGTTCTGTGAGGAAAGTAGGATAGTTATAATTCTCCTCACTTTCAGAACAAAGAGACCAAGTTTTAGATAGGAAATAGAGCACTCGTTAGGCATGTGGGCTTTGGAACTAGATCACCTCTGTTCAAACTGTGACTCATTCACTAACTGAGGACCGTCTAGCAAGTTGATAGGGAGTCTCTAAAGTTCAGTTTCATTGCTGCTAAAATGTGAGGAATAATAGTACTTAAATAAAGAGTCCTTGTAAGAATTAAATAAGATGTTAAGATGTTGGGAGGCCAAGGTGGGCGGATCACCTAAGTTGCGGAGTTCAAGACCAGCCTGACTAACATAGTGAAACCTTGTCTCTACTAAAAATACAAAAATTAGCCAGTTGTGCTGGCACACACCTGTGATACCAGTTATTTGGAAAGCTGAGGAGCTTGAATCCAGGAGGCAGAGGATTCAAGCTCTGCAGTGAGCCGAGATCACACCACTGCATCCAGCCTGGGCGACAGAGCAAGACTCTGTCTCAAAAATAAAAAAAAAATAAATAAGATCAAGGTTGTATAATAACTAGTTTACACAGCTATAATGAAATAAATAATATAAGTTCCATAAAAGCTGCCCAAACAGACTGGTATGGGGGTTAAAGTCAGAGATGACTATATTTACTTGATGGAATTGTGAAAATAGAATATGACAGCCTAAAGCTTCTTTTGTTATTGTTTTTTGTTTGTTCATTTTGTTTTATAATCAGAGAGGGAAACCTATCTACAACAAAGTCAAAACAAAGGGAAGCAGTGTCAACAAATGGAGAGAGATCCCTACAGACATAGTCTGTACATGTGGATTCGGCCATCCTTGAATTTTGATCACCCCAGACTGTCAGTAAAAATCTATACATACATCATCTTTGATTCAGTATTATTTGGAGATCAGAAGGCCGGTAACATAGGTATCCTGTGATGATGTGGTGCAGGAGTGGGACACACCCAAGAGGGACATTGATGTGATCTAAGCAAAATTAGTCTGAATGGTTTTGGACCATATCTAACTGCCTTCCCTTTGGGTCTGGGCATTCCGTCACCAACACAAATTAACTTTATTTAGTTAAATATAATATGTGTGTTGCACACCAGCATACACAAGCATCTTTTTTTGTGAGGTTTGGGTGTGTCAGGATAGTATTGTGTTATAAATCAATATCACTGCTACTACCTCTCAGAAACTAAATCCTTCTAGAGTTCATGTTATTTATATCCATAAAGGGCTGTTTTGTTGACTGAGAGGATGACATATTTTTATGACTATCTCAAAGAATATTGCCAGGCAGCTATGGAAACCTAGACATGTAACCAGAAGAAGGAGCAAAGACATCAGTAGACAAACGTGCAAGAAGTAGAAAGCCTTCCATTGTGGCTAATTCATAGTGGATGAATAGGCAAGTAGGAGAGTATAAAGGCTAGTTATGGCAAATATGTGAAGATGTAGAGAACCCCAGATGGCAGGTTGAGGAGCCAGAACATCCCTTCTTAAATAAGGGAGAGCCAGAGAGTGGGTTTGAGGGAGCAATGCCTTCTTCCCGGGTGTGAGTCAGCATAGGATGGCTTAATGGGGAGAAACAACCAAGAAGGATCCATAGAGAAGAGGCTGACAGTAGTTTAAACAGTAAATAAGACAAGTCTGACCCAGAGTCACAGCAGGAGAAGAGGCATTTTGGGCAACAGAACCTACAGATTTTGTCACATGACTGCTACAGAGGGATCAGGAGAAGTCACAGATTTCTGGTTTTGGACAGAGCACAGACTCCCGATTTTGGACCAAGTCTGATTCAGAGATGTCTCTTACTGCTTTTCCCAGAGCAAGAACCTGGAAAACAGGAAGAAATGGGTAGTTTTTTGAGGGGTGGGATCAGCAATGATGATAACTTAATTGTGAATAGTTTGAGCATATATGTACCAGAAAGCCATACAAATAGCAGGCGATTGTAAATGTGTATGAATCAAGAGGCAAAGACCAGAAATAGAAAATTGGGAACCACATCCCCAGAGGCTTCATTTAGAAAGGAAACGAGAATAGTACTCTCTATGCGTCTATGGCAGGACGCAGCAGACTCCAGCCCGTAGGTATTATTTGACCTGGTACCTGTTTATTATCTTTAGTAATCTTTTTATTTTTCCAAGAATTATATATTCACATTCAGTTATAAAATAGGTTTGTGTAACCTTCACTGAGTTTTCCACAATAGTAACATCTTACAGAGGTCTAGTACAATATCATAACCAGAATGTTGACATGAAAGAGCCTCTCAGTCTTATTCAGACATCCTCAGTTTTCCTTGTATTCCTTTATGTGTTTCAGTGTGTGTGAGTGTGTTAGAGAGAGAGAGTTCTGTGCAATTTTATCACACGTATAGGTTCATATATTTACCACTATGGTCAAGACTCAAAACAGTTGCCTTACCATAAGGAACTTTTGTGTTGCTGCTTCATAACCACATTTGCCTCCTTCCCTCCCAATCCCAACCCCCAGCAACCACTAATCAGTTCTCTACATTTATCATTTTATAACTTCAGGAATGTTTTATATGTAATTATATAGTTTATAACCTTTTGGAACTGCCTTTTTCACTGGGTGCTGTTCCCTGGAGATTTGTCCTAATTGTTGCCTGTATCTAAAAGTTCATGTCGTTTCTTGCTCAGTAGTATTCCATGGACTAGATCTACCAGAGTTTAACCATTCATCTGTTGAAGGACATCTGGGTTGTTTCTTGGTTTTGGTTGTTGTGATTAAAGTGATAATGAACATTTGTATATAGGCTTTTGTGTGAATATAAGTTTAATTTTTTTCTGGGAAAAATGCCCAAGAGTGCAATTGCTAGGTCATAGGGTAATTGCATGTTTAATTCCATAAGAACTATTAAATTATCTTACAGAGTAGCTATGTCATTTTATGTTCCTACCAGTAATGTGTGAGTGATACCCTGCCACTTGTTTTTGTAAATCAAATTTTATCAAAACACAGCCACGCTTATTTGTTAACATATTCTTCATAGCTGCTTTCACATTGCAATGACAGAGTTGAATGGCTGTTAAAGTCACTATATGGACCAGAAAGACTGAAATATTTACTATCTGACCATTTTGATGTCAGAAATATTTACTTTCTGGCAGAAAAAGATTTCTGACTTCCTCTCTAACGATTGGTATCTGACTGTAGAAAGGAACTCAGATGCTTGGGCTGGGTGTGGCAGGCCTAGAGCAGCAGAGTTAAGCATAAAGGAATGAAGCCCTGCCAAGGTAGGCCAGGGCTGCTGAAGGCAAAGAGATCTCTTGCATTTGCACTGAGTTGGATACAGTGGGCCTTGAGAGAAATTCTGAATAGCGTGTCTATAGAATTGTAGGAATCCAGGATTGAATGAGAGAAATGCACAGAGGAGATGCCTGGAACCATCTTCTGAGCAGCAGTTGGCAATGAGAGGATGTTATCGATGAGGTGCTGTAAACATGAAGTAAGGAAAAGATGGTAAAGATGTCAGCTAAGGCAAAAAGAATTATCACATTTCCTTAGTTCTAAGAGGCCGTCAATTATATGAAGCATGATTATCTAAATAGCAAGATTTTAAGGGGAATAAGTGATTAAAACTTTCAAAAATCCATTGTAAAATGCATCCACCTGCAATTTACACATTTGAAAGATGTATGTCTGAAAATGAAAGAAATGTGGGTATACAGAGGTTGAATACGGTATTGTGACTAGGCAGTTAAAATGGCTCTCTAGAACCATCACACGATATAGAAGTCCTGGAGGATGATTTAAAAGATAGACTGGGAAAGAAGCCTGAAATTGATTCTAAAATCTTGGAAATTTTCTAATTTTGACAGCCTTGTCAATAGCCACAAAGTATTATATTGTCCAGGAAGTTACAGTAAAGTTTATTTCACATTCGATTATTGTTTTCAACATTCTCTTAAGATAGGTGGCATTATCTCCATTTTACAGACACATAAACTGGTGAGACATTTCCAGTTATTTGCCTAAGGTCAAAAGACAGAAAAGTAGCAGAGCTGATACATGAATTCAAGTGATCCCAGCTTCCTGCAAGAATGCCTTTGAATTGCAGGTGAAGATAATGAGGAAGAATGTGTCATATGAATGGCATGGACTTCACCTTACTAACCTTTATGAAATTTTTTCATTTGAATACCCTGGTAGAGGCAGTAAAGAACAAGGACACTGGTGTCCCTTACTCCTTCGTCTCCATGCATCAATGTTACAGGAATAGAGAAGGCACCACCATCAAGGAAAAGCCAGGACTTACAAGTCCAGATAATGTATGAGTGAAAGACCAAGAGCCCATAAAGGTAGACGAATCTGTTCCCAGTCGCACAGGGCCTGCTAAGATACAGTGCAAGGGGCCCAGTAGGTGACAGGAGGGAGAGAGGGCCTTGGGGACACTGAGCCTCTCCGGATGGAAACCTCACATCCCTCAGAGTTTTCTCAGCTTTCTTCCTCTTCAGTTTTTATTACTGATTTTTCATTTGTTTGTTTGTTTGTTTGTTTGTTTGTTTTGAGACAAGGTCTCGCTGTGTCACCCAGGTTGGAGTGCAGTGGTGTGATCTCAGCTCACTGGGTTTCACCATGTTGGCCAGGCTGGTCTCAAACTCCTAGACTCAAGTAATCCACCTGACTCAGCCTCCAAAAGTGCTGAGATTACAGGCATGAGCCACTATGACCGGCCTTATTACTGATTCAAGTCATAAATCAGTACTTAGCTGCTCCGTTGTCTTAGCTGCTCCATTGTCTGTCAACTCCTGGGGCTCTCCTTGGGGTGTTTCTGATGCCACAGGGTCTCTAAAAACTCATATGACTATTTTTTCTTACTGAACCCCATCAGCTTGCTTAAGCAACATGGAGATCAGGTACTCTGGGTACATTTGCTTGCTGATGAGCATCCATTCAATTTCTCTAACTTGCAGCATTAAAACAAAACAATAGCACTATGTTCTTTTCATCTATCACCAATTTCTCTATCACCTTCTTTCAATTCACAGTTACTTTGGGGAAAGGTCTGTTCTGTTTTTTCTCTTTTTTAATCCTTTTGGCACGTTCACAACCTGATTTCTTTACAAGCCTCTCACAAGTTCTTTCAGGCCCTCAGTCCATGGTTTTTGAACCTGTGTAGTTTCATCACATGGCCCAGGAAACACAAAAGAGCAGAGAACAAAACAGAATATGAACCTGCAGACAATCAAATGAGGGTACTTAAGTGCTTACGTAGCAACCAGAAGCCCTCCAAGGGGCTCTGGGTCCACGAAGGATGACCTCAGATAAATATAGCATGTAGCCAAATACTAAGAACTGAGCAGGCATTTTGGTGTCTTTTTTTTTTTTTTGCTTTTCTTATTCAATGGATTTCAAATAACATATGAATGATTGATTCAGCCTCATGAGGCTGGCTGTGATCTAATTCCCTGAGGCTGTCTGCACAGCAAAAGAGAAACAAAATCAGAGGAATCTGGGGCTTCTAGCAAAGCTAAAATAAAATGGCATGTTTGTTTGATTACTCCCTTTGTTTTCTCAATTACTAATATCTGAACTATTTAAAGAGATCCCCAAATGCCTTGGAAATAGAAAGTGATGGCAACAGTAAAATGATGGTGGCTTTGAGGATATGAAGCTTTTATTCTTACTTTAACTAAAATCACTGCTATCATTTTTTCAGACATGATTAAGACCACCAAAGCAATTTTACCATCATTCCTTCTGGCCTTTGCTGTTTGACTTGCTAGCAATAAGTAATAGGTGCAGCAATCCCAATTCTACTATTAGGTAAAGACAAGAAGTGAAAGGGACTAAATGCCCTTTCAGCTAAATCTCCTTTCTTTTGTTTTTTCTTCTTTCTTTTCCCTTCCTTCTCCCTTCCTCCTTTCTTCCCTCCCTCCCTTCGTCCCTTTCTCCATTCCTTCCCTTCCTTTCCTTCTTTCCTTTTTTCTCTCTTTTCTTGTAGTCCGGGAAAAGGTGGGTATTCTAAGAGTTTCCTAAAACAAATTTGTGCGGTGACTTCCCAGTGTGGGGCCTACCCATATGAATATGTCAGCTGTTAGGGACACATGTATCTTGAACCAGGAGAAAACAAAGTACAGAGTGACCCAGTTCTAAGCTTCGCCTATCCTACTATATAAAAACAAAAGAGGTTGAAATCACAATTTAAGAACTAATAAGCAAATGACACTAGCAAACAGAGGTATTAAAGCTATTTTTAGATGCAAAAATATATATAGTTAGATTATAAAACAATTTTAATATTACTCTGTATTTTGTGTCTCTCAGAATTTACTGCCCACATTTTCTGGCTTATAATAGTTTAATTATGAATATTTAAAATATTCTATGTGAACTAAATAAACTACACAAATTCATTACACATTTGAAATAAGTTATTGATACTACCTGCTTCATCAGTTTGAGGAATAAAATTTTTAAACATCTTTTTCTATTCAAATTACAGGGACACCGAACCCCTTTCTCCTTCTTCTGGGCTCCTTCTTGGGCAATCCTCAGGATATTTATAGCCCTTCACAAGGCTAGGCTTCAGCAACCTGCCCAGAGAGCAGGAACCCATAGGCCCAGATGAAGCTATTCTTAAGACAAAAAAAAGAGTGAAAATTCAATGCTTCTCTTGATTTTCCTGTAGCTATTGACATTTTGTGTTAAGCAACACCTTCCCATTAGAACTGTAAACATCGCCAGGGATATAAGGTCATTCAGTATTTGGCCACAAAGATATCGGTTAAAACCATCCTTGTTTGCTCCTACAGTCAGCATTTCTGTATTAAGACAAATATCAATATTGTTAGTAGCCCATAAAAGAGTATTATAGGAGAAAGTAAAATAGGAGAAAGTTGAAGGATTCAGCATGATTTATAGGTAACAATATAGAGGCTGTTACAGACATTTTCTGTGGAAGGCTCAAATGCAAACTCCTCAGGTGTTGTACTGCAAAGAAAGATACATAAGCAAGCAGCTCTCACAGTAGGCCTGACTCCCTTCAGCAGGGAAAGCTCACAGCAGCAGTGACAGCTATACAGGTCCTCAATGACCCACTGCATTCTGCAACAGCCCACAGAAATTTTGCTGGATATTGGGCTCCAGAAAACGGATCCTTACTCTTGGGTTGTGGGGCTTCCAGGCGGTATGATTAGACATAAGTAGTCTCTATTCTGCTGTAATCCAGGGCAGATGCACAAGCCTTGACACTAGCCATATGGCTTGGCCAATTACTGTGGCAACCTAGCAGGAAGATGTCACCATGACAGCGCTAACCCTGTCTAGACATAATGTCAAAGGCAGCGTGGAGGACTGGATTCAAGCATGTTTGTTAATCAGGAAGCTTGGGCTGTATCTAGTCTCCATTGAACTTTGAAGGAATTCAACTCAGTCCAGGAAGAGAGCCTGCAGGCACTCAGTCTTAAATAACTGCCTTCTTAATAACTTGGTTCACCTCCCAAAAATGGCCTCTAACCATGTGGCATGCCTCACTGTTTTAGCAACGTGTACCATTTCAACCCAGGAGCAGTGCAACTTATTGTTGTGGGAGACTCTAAAAACTGGTGATTATTGACCAATTCACTAGTCACAGTGTGCAGATTATATTTTCCCAAGGCAAACAGGGCACCATCATTTGTAAGGATAGCCTGGGAGGGTCACATCTTCAACTCCAGAAAAATTAATAAGGCTGGCATCTTTGCTTGTGACTGAAAGATCAAGTAGAGGTTAACCATAGCTTGCATCATTGCTTCCAGGACTTTTCCAGTGGCTGAGGAAATCATGTATTCTTGGAGGGAGGAAGAGCTACACTGTACGACTGACTTAGCCTCTCTCTCTTTTTTTTTTTTTTTTTTGAGACGGAGTCTCACTCTGTCGCCCAGGCTGGAGTGCAGTGGCGCAATCTCGGCTCACTGCAACCTTCCGTCTCCCAGGTTCAAGCCTCAGCCTCTTGAGTAGCTGGGATTACAGGCACACACCACCACACCCAGCTAATTTTTGTATTTTTAGTAGAGACGGGGTTTCACCATGTTGGTCAGGCTGGTCTCGAACTCCTGACCTCATGATCTGCCTGCCTCAGTCTCCCAAAGTACTGGGATTACAGGTGTGACCACCACGTCCGGCCAACTTCTCTTCTTAGGACCCATTGTTGGCAGTCACTTTGATTGGCATGTACTGATGATATGTCTTGATGGAGGTGGGCAAACGAGTGAGAGGACCTGGGAGCACAGTAGTTTCATTAGCAAACACTAAAATGGCTACCAGTTCTCCCTTTAACACTTCTGGCACTGGGTGGCAAGTCCGTCATCACGACTCATTAGCTGAAGAAGCTCATCACTGTGGGGCTGCACAGTGCTGTGTTTTCTGGTGTTTCACCATCTCATTGAATAAGAAATCGAGTTTTCTATCCAACACAATAATTTATGGAGGCATTTGAAGTTAGACAGCCTGTGTTTCTGTATCAACATCTGAGTCACTGGATAACCCTGGAATTTCAAAGAAGTGGTCAGCTAGTTCCCCTCTCATGGATTATATTTTGAAGATGTCTTTATTTTTGTCTTACAGGTGTTTTGTGCTGTTCCCTAATAGCATTGCTCCCTTGTACCAACTAGTCAGACTTTCAGCAAATATCCAGTGGGTCCTCATACTCCGTTGTTCATGTGTTTGTATGTGGAGGGGTTGGGGAGGGGGAGAGAGTGTGTTTGTGCATGGTTTATCAGGGAATATAGTTCAATATTCACCTCAGTGGAGCTCACTCCTTTCTAAGTGACTCTTTAAGGCCCTTATTAACAACCTAGGAATTCCTTCCAACTTTTATCATTTTCTGAAAAGATGCCATTTCTTAGGACCTCCATGGGACTAATTTTTATAAACAATGACCAGCGATGCCAATAGTTGGTTGTGCAGCCCAAAGTAGACACCCCCAAGAGTGATCCCATCCCTAAGGCAGAACATTGATTTCTAATCCTTTGATTTACACCAAACAGTCCATGGTGGGTTCTTGGTAAGATTTCCAGTACCAGCTGTTATGGAAACAAGGGGAAATAGCCAAGGGGCACTCTCGTAAAGCCTGTTTATGGAGAAAAATTAAGGAAAGAAGTAACAGGTGTGTATGTTCTTATTACCTGTTATGTGCTAGGTCTGAGCACAGAGATCTAGCAACATGAAACCTCAGACTTTGGGCAGAAGACTCTAACCCTTGGGCTCTTGAGATTCTCAGTTTCATGATAAGAAAAATATCAGCCCATGCTGATTTGGTGAAGGGCCACAATACAGTAGTAACATAGCATGGTAGAATTATGCCTTCGGCCATATCTTGCCGACTGAACTTTCATGGTTAATGGTGAGAACTAACCCCTCTCCTGGAATGATTAAGAAGCTAGTCTCAAGCTTTGCAGTTGCAATTATGTGACATGGCATGCTAACAGCAGAATTCATCATGTAAGTATCCATGGTTGAGGAAGCACCACTCGTTTTTCAGTGTTTGAGAGATAGACTAGATTTTTTCAGTTGAGAGATAGACTAGAATTCAGACTAGGATTGGTTGCCATGATCACTGGACTATACTCAGTTTCTATGGAGCTTGAGAAGGCCAGGTTGCAAGGGATAAGTCCTGAACAAGTTACCTTTCACCTCTCAGGAGGTTTAAGGCAGAAATTGCAAATGCCTTCAGAGTTCAACTGTATTCCATAAATGAATTATTAAGTGAAATAATTTAAGAGATAGTTAATACTATGGTAAAATAGACAGGAACCCATCCAAATGAGAAATTCATTGCCCAGCAGTAACCATTGTTGCCCTGTGGAAATGTGGGCCTGGTATTGCCAGGTCTTCCTTTTATCAAGAAAATAAGAAAAATGAAAAGTATGGCGTTTGACATACAAAATTATATATTATAAAACAAAACCTCTCTTTGGACTGGCTTGAGTTCTTGGATCAAAGACAATATAGCTTGTTACTGAGTTCTAAAGAGCCTAAAAGGGAAATGGGGGGGAAATAAGGAGAATGCAGACTAAAGCTTGTTTCAACTCTCCAGAGCTCTTTACTTTGAGAGATTACTCAGTAAAGCACTCCATGATTCCCTTTGAGTAGTCCCCTTCGTAAACCTAATCAGCAGCTACTAAGCCTGTAATTCTGTCGTTTCTTTGAGGGATGACTTTACATCTTCTTGGAAGGCTGAGTACATTTTATTGCTGCCAAGACACCCTATGATATTTCAAAGATATCATTTGCTGCCTTCTTGTTGCTTCTGCAGGTTTTTTATGCTACCATAAACATGAGCATGGGACAAAAGAACTTATTTAGATAAAGTTCAGCTCTCTGGAGCTAAATCTAAAATGTTATTGAAAAAAATACCATAAATAGTGTCATTTCGTCCTGGAGATGGAAGACGGGGGTGTGGCAGTGGGCGTGCTTGAATGGCAGCTCAATCTTTTCTCATCAGTTTATCAGTTTCCTGTGGGTTATCCATGGGTAAAGCAGAAGAATAGCTTTGAAGAAGAATTAGGTCTCAAAATCTAACCAGGAGATTTGAAGTGTGTAGTTATTTGACCAGACATTAATAATATTTTTCATTTTGAATTTTAATCAAGTTAAAATAGAAAGAGAATACAAGACAGAAATATAGAAATAGACACAAGAGAACAAAATGTGAAAGATCCTTTATAAAAAGCATGTAGTAGAAAAATGAGAATTCAGGGATCATTACCCTGAGGCAGGAGATGTTATGAATTCAGGGATCATTATCTTGCAGTGGGGAAAACTAAGAAGAGAGAGTTGAGAGAAAGAAAACATGTGAGATTATCTACACTACGATCCTGACAAACTTGTTTGAAAAATGTGTCCCACCATTCATAGGGTTGTAATAACATTCATTTCAGAGACGGGCAAAAGATGAGCTTATATTGGGATTGTGGACAACTCTTCCTGGATTCTGAGTGGACCAACCTTAGCCAGGTACAGTTAAATTATTTAGTTGGTCAAATTATCAACAAGAATTTATTGAGGCCTTCTTGGTTCCCATCACAATGCCTGGCACTCAAAGTAAAAAACAAAAACAACCAAACAAGAAATTTACATTATCATCTCTGTCTCTAAGAATTTTGCAAGCTACTTATAATGTGATTCTTTATATGGTATATGTTTATGGCATATAAACAAGAAATTTATGTTATCATTTCTGTCTCTAAAAGTTTGCAAGGTACTTATAATGTGATTATGTAGTATATCTTTATAGCATATGCAGTGTATAGGATATATACACACATATCTTTATATAATATTTTCCTTTACATTATAATCTATATAGACCTTTTTACTTATTAGACGGAAGGGAATTAGTATAAAGCACATATGAAGTTCCTGACTTTCACAATATTTGCTCTGGAAGACCTATACAATTTTAGTGTTGCCTTATTTATTTGAAGTGAATCATGGGGTCTGGGGGAAAAAGTTAATATGCCCCAGGACAATATTCTTTGCCAGAAAAATCCAGAGGGGGAAAAAAAAGCCTTACTAGAGAGTAGAGTTGTGAGTGTTAGAGGATAAGAAAGGTAGCGGGAAGGGAAGGATGAAGAAAGGTTAATTAACAAACACAAAATTACAGCGAGGTGGGAGAAATAAGTTCTGATGCTCTGCAGCACTGTAGGGTGAATATGATGAACTATAATTTATTGTATATTTTTGAAAGCTAGATTTTGGCTGTTCACAGCACAAATAATAAATGTTTGAGGATATGCTAATTACCCTGATTTAATCATTACACATTGTGTATATGTATTAAAATATCACTCTGTATCTCATAAATATGTACAATTTAATAAAAGGTCTTGAAATTCTGAGTGTCCAGAAGCACTGGCCTCAGGCTTGTGCAAGATCACTAGACAAGATAACCCTCAGACACAGTGTGGAACTTATAGACCCCACGTCCTCTGCTGTGATACGAGTAGAGTGAAGATGTTAGGGCATAACTCATAGAGGACTATGAATGATACTATAATATGGAAAGCCTGAGCCTGCACACAGTTTTTTCAAAGCTTCTTCCTTTGAGCTATATACCATGAGATTATTAAATATTAGTACAATTTTACAAGCAAATCTGGCTTCAGTTTTTCATACCTTGCATTCAGTTGGCCCCACCAGAAGTCTCCCAAAGTCTGAAAGCACAGGGCATTGATCTAATTTTTAGTTAGAGGATCACTAGCAACTCCCCACTTGAAAGGTGCTGGCAGATAAAATTTTAGAGCTGTAGCTATAATTTGAAATGTTAGGGGATTTAGCAAAATTGCATAAACTTTTACCTCATCTCACGCTTTAAAAAAAAAAAATGCTGTCTTTATTTCTTAACTCCCAAATAAAAAAAAAAAAAATACATTTATGTGATATTTAGGGTAGAACTGCAAGGATTAATGAGGATTCAGCATACAATCCAGTTATTATAGTGCTGTTAACTAAAACATACAGAGTCTACTTTAGTTTTGGAGAATGGATAGGTTATAAAATTGATGTCTCTATAGATATTATCTTTCATTAAAACTACTTCTATGTATCACGTAGTTGAAACTAGTAGCTGGTCCAGGGTAGGGAGATTTTTTAAAGTTTGTATATGAATAGGAATTTATTAACTCCTAACAATGTTAGGCAGTCAAATCTGGGTACTAGCAAATCAAATTCATGAAATCCTTGGCTGTCCCATATTGAGTTCAGGGTATGATAAAGGCACTAAGAGCAATCAGTGATAAAAACAAAGTAATGTGGTTGAAATTATGTGACCTATTTGGACCAAGGTTGAATGCCTGAGAATTCTAACATCAACAAGATTTAAGATTAGATTTGAGTGAATAGGAAGAAGAAAAACCTGTAAGAAGACCATCTTGAACTAAAAGAACTTTCAGGTACATAAACTTATTTTTTCATAAGCATTGCAGAGTCATCAATTCAGTTTCCTAAAGTCAGCTGCATTTGGACAGGGCTTGGTTCATTTTGGTAAGGGCTATGGGACTCCTAAATCTGTCCACCTGGTCCTCATTTCTTTGCAAGTTCTATCGTAAGCCACCAGTGTATCAACTCATAGATCTTCTCCTTCAGAGGAGTTTACCCATCTTCTTCAAGAGTTTCTACAACTCATGCATTGGCGTCTCTCCATGACACTGAGCTAGCTATGAAATACCACACATTTTAGCAAAATTATAATTTATTATATCAGAACTAAGGGAAATTGGCCTGGTTTGACACCCCTGCCTCCCTCCTCCCGCCCAACCTCAATGTGCCAACTCACACATCTTTTTTAAAAGTTACTCAAGTTATTACAGGGAGGAGGTGGAGCAAGATAGTGAAATAGAAAACTCCATTGATCATCCTCCCTGCAAGGACATCAATTTAACAACTATCTACACATAAACAAAGCACCTTCATAGGAACCAAAAATCAGGTGAGCACTCACAGTACCTGGTTTTAACTTCATATCGTTGAAGAGGTAGAAAGAACAGTCTTGAATTGCTGATGCCATCCCTCACTCATTCCCACCCCTGGCAGTAGTGGCATGGTGCAGAGAGCATTTCTGTGTGTTGGGGAGGGAGAACACAGCAACTGTGAGGCATTGAATTCAGTGCTGCCCTGTTATAGCATAAAGAAAACCTGGACCAAACTCAGCTGATGCCCACCCAAAGAGGGAGCATTTAAACCAGCCCTAGTCAAAGGGAAATTGCTGTCCCCAGTGGTTAGAACTTGAGTTCCCTTAAGCCTCACCACCATGAGCAAAAGTGCTCTGAGAATCTAAATAAATGTGAAAGGCAGTCGAGGGCACAAGGGCTGCAACTGCCAGGGAAATGCTAGTGCTGAACTGGGCCAAAAGACAGTGTACAGAGTGGGCATGTGACATACTTAGACACCATCTGGGGCAGCTAAGGGAGTGCTGGCATCACCCTTCCCCTAACCCCAGGCTACACAGACTATGGCTCCAAAAGAGGCTCCCTCCTTCACTTGAGGAGAAGAGAAGGAAGACGGGGGAGGACCTTGTCTTGCATCTTGGATACCAGCTCAGCCACAACAAGATAATGTATTAGTCAGAGTCTTGAGGCCCCCTTTCCAGGCCCTAGCTCCTGGACATCATTTCTAGATATATACTGGGCCAGAAGGGAACCTGCTGCCTTGAAAGGAAGGATTCAGTCCTACCAGAATTCATCACCTGGTAACTGGATAGCCTTGGGCTCTGAATAAAAAGCAGTGATACCCAGGTACTATGTCAAAGGCCTTGGATGAGACTCTGAGACTTCCCAGCTTCCGGTGAGACTCGGCACATTCCTAGCTGTGGTGCCTATGGTGTGGGACACCTTCTGCTTGAGAAAAGCAGACGGAAAGTAGAGGGGGCTTTTTCTTGCACCTTGGCCACAGGGTAGAGCACCAAGCAGGCTCTTGAGGTCTTCAATTCCAGGACTTGACTCTTGGATGGCATTTTGCACCTTCCCTAGGCCAGAGGGGAGCCCACTGCCCTGAAGGATGAGTCCCAGGTCAGGCAGCATTCACTGCAAACTGATTGAAGAGCACTTGGACCTTAAGGAAACATCACTGGTAGTCTGGCAGTATTCCCCATGGGCCTATGGTGGCAGTGGCCGTGGAGTGAAGCTCATCTGCCATTGGAAATGGGAGTAAAGAATGAGAATGAGTGCCTCTTGTAGTCTGAGTGCCACCTCAGCCATGGTACAATAATAGAACTCCAGGTAGACTTCTAAGATTTTTGACTCTAGTCTCTGGCTCTTGGACAGGACCTCTGGACCTCACGGGGGGCTGTGGAGACTCACCACTCCAAAGGGAAAAACATGTTCCTGGCTGGTTTTGACACCACTGATTGTAGAGCCCTAGGACCTTGAGCAAACACAGACAATAACCAGGGAGATCTTACACCAGACTTTGGGTGAGACTCAGTGCTATGCTGGCTTCAGGTCTGACTCAGTGCAGTTATAATGGTGGGGGCTGCAGGGCTACTTGTGTCACTCCACTGTCAGATTTAAGTGGCTTAGAACAAAGGGAGAGACTCCATTTGTTTGGGAGAATGTAAGGGAGGAAAGCAAGAATCTCTGCCTGTTAATCTAGAGAATCCCCCTGTGTTTATCTTGTCTAAGACAATCAAGATGGTACCTCTATGAGTCTGCAAGAACCACAGTGTTACTGGGCTTGGAATGGCCCCTAAAGTAGACACAGGTTGGATCATAAAATTCGAGTCCTTTTGAATATCTGGAAAATCTTCCCAAGAAGAATGCATACAAATGCCCAGACTGTGAAAACAATAGTAAAATCTAACTCTTCAAGGCCCAGAAACAGACAAACATCTACAAGTTTCGAGACAATCAAGGAAAACATGACCTCACCAAATGAACTAAACTAAATGGTACCAGGAACCAGTCCTGGAAAAATAGAGATATCAAACCTTTCAGATAGAGAATTCAAAATAGCTGTTTTGAGGAAACTCAAAGAAATTCAAGATAACACAAAGGAATTCAGAATTTTATCAGATAAATTTAACAAAGACATTGAAATAATAAAACAAAGCAGAAATTCTGCAGCTGAAAAAAATGCACTTGGCATACTAGAGAATGCATCAGAGTCTTTTAATAGCAGAAGTGATCAAACAGAAGAGAATTAGTGAACTTGAAGACAGGCTATTTGAAAATACAATGTGAGCGGAGAAAAAAGAAAAAATTTAAAAACTGAAGCACACCTACAGGATCTTAAAAAAAAAGAAAAAAAAAAAAAAAAAAAGCCTCAAAAGGGCAAATCTAAGCATTATTGGTCCTAAAGAGGAGATAGTGAAAGAGATAGGGATAAAACGGTCATTCAAAGAAATAATAATAGAGAACCTCTCAAACCTACAGAAAGATATCACTATCCAAATACATGAAGGTTATAGAACACCAAGCAGATTTAACCCAAAGAAGACTACCTCCAGGCATTTAATAATCAAATTCCCAAACATCAAGGATCAAGAAAAGATTCTAAAAGCAGCAAAAGAAAAGAAACAAATAACGAACAATGGAACTCCAATACATCTGGCAGCAGACTTTTCAGTGGAAATCTTACAGGCCAGGAGAGAGTGGCATGACATATTAAAAGTGATGAAGGAATAAAGCTTTTATCTTAGAATAGTATATCCAGTGAAGATATCTTTCAAATATGAAGGAGAAATAAAGACTTTCCTAGACAATCAAAAGCTGAGGGATTTCATCAACACCAGACCTCTCCTGCAAAAAATGCTGAAGGGAGTACTTCAGTCATAAAGAAAGGGATATCAATGAGCAATAGGTAATAGTACAAAAGTCATTGGTAATAGTAAATACACAGAAAAAACACAGGATATTATAACACTGTGAGTGTAGTATGTAAATTACTCTTATCCCAAGCAGAATGACTAAAGGATGAACCAGTAACAACAAAACAACAAAAAGAGCTACAACAACTTTTCAAGACGTAGACAATACAATAACGTATAAATAGAAACAAAAAAGTTAAAGAGCAGAGGGAACAAGTTAAGGGGTAGAGTTTTTGTCAGTTTTCTTTGTGCTTATTTGCTTGTTTATTTGTTTAAGCAAACAGTTTTAAGTTGTTATTAGCTTCAAATAATGGGTTATGAGAGTATTTACAAGCTTCATCTAGCCCCAAACCAAAAAACATATAATGGATACAGAAAAAATAGAATGAAAAAAACTAAATCATATCACCAGAGAAAATCACCTTCACTAAAGAAAGAGAGGAAAGAAAGAAGGAAAAGAAAGCCATACGACAACCAGAAAGCACATTTTAAAATGGGAGAAGCAAGTACTGTTTTATCAATAACAACATTGAATGTAAATGAGTTAAACTCTCCAATAAAAAGACATAGAGTGGCTGAATGGATAAAAAACAAGACCCAATCATCTATTGCCTACAAGAAACACACTTCACATATAAAGACACACATAGACTGAAAATAAAGGGATGGAAACAAATATTCCCTGCCAATGGAAACAAAAAACAAGCAGGAGTAGCTATCCTTACATCAGACAAAATAGATTTCAAGACCAAAAAAAAAGACATAAGAGAAAAATAAAGTCACTATATAATGAGAAAGGGGTCAGTTCAACAAGAGGATATAACAAATTTAAATATTTATGCACCCGATAAAGATAAGTGCATATATAAATATATAAAAAGGAATATATTATTAGAGCTAAAGAGAGAGATAGGTCCCGATTCAATCGATAGCTGGAGCCTTTAACCAGCCCATTTTCCACACTGAGCGGATCTTCCAAACAGAAAATCCACAAAGAAATGTCAGACTTTAATCTGCACTATAGACCAAATGTGTCCGATAGATATTTATAGAACACTTCATCCAACTGCAGAAGACACATTCTTTCCCTCAGGACATGAGTCATTCTCAAGGATAGACAGTATGTTAGGTCACAAAACAAGTCTTAAATCACTCAAAACAATTGAAATAATATCAAGCATCTTCTCTGACCACAGTGGAATAAAAGTAGAAATCAGCAACAAGAAGAATTTTGGAAACTATGCAAATACATGAAAATTAAACAATATGCACCTAAATGACCAGTGGATCAATGAAGAAATTAAGACAAAAATAAAAGATTATTGAGACAAATGAGAATAAAAACAACATAGCAAAACCTATGGGATACAGCAAAAGCAGTATATGTGCTTATAATAAAGAAAGAAAAACTTTCAATAAACAACCTAATGAAACCTCTTAAAGAACTAGAAAATCTGAGCAATAAAATTGAAATGAAGAACACAATACAAAAGATTGATGAAACAAAAGGTTGTTTTTTTGAAAAGTTAAAGTCGATAACTAAAAAAAACAAACCAAGTTAAACAAAATTGACAACTTTAGCCTAAGAAAAAAAAGAGAAAATCCAGATGAATCAGAAATGAAAGGAGACATTACAACTGATACTGCAGAAATTCAAAGGATCATTAGTGGCTACTATGACCAAGTATTCACCAATAAATTGGAAAATTTAGAAGAAATGGACAAATTCATAGACACATACAACCTACTAAGATTGAACCAGAAAGAAATCCAAACCCTGAACACACCAATAACAAGAAACGTAATTGGTATGGTTTGACTCTGTGTCCCCACCCGTATCTCATCTCGAACAGTAATCCCCACATGTCGCGGGGGAGCCTGATAGGATAGGAGGTGATTGAATCATGGGGGCAGACTTACCCCTTGCTTTTCTCATAATAGTGAGTGAGTTCTCACACAATCTGGTTGGTTGAAAGTGTGTAGGGTTTCCCCCTTTCCTCTCTCTCTCTCTTTCTCCTGCTCTGCCATGGTAAGATGTGCTTGCTTCCCCTTCACCTTTTGCCATGATTGTAAGTTTCCTGAGGCTTCCATATCATGCTTTCTGTTAAGCCTGCAGAACTCTGAGACAATTCAACCTCTTGTCTTCATAAATTACCCAGTCTCAGGTAGCTCTTCATAGCAGTATGAAAATGTACTAATACAGTAATCAAAACCTTAATAAAAAAAATCTCCCAGTAAATAAAATTGGAGATCTCATGGCTTCACTGCTGAATTCTACCAAACATTTAAAAAATTAATACCAATCCTACTCAAACTATTCCACAGAATAGAGGGGGAGGAAATACTTCCAAGCACATTCTGTGGAGTCAGTATTACCCTGATACCACACCAGACAAAGACACATCAAAAACAGAAAACTACAGGCCAATATCTCTGATGAATATTGATGCCAAAATCTTCAAAAATACTAGCAAACCAAATTCAACAGTACATTAAAGAGATTAAACAGATCATCATGAGCCAGTGGGATTTATCCCAGAGATGCAAGGATAAATCAACATATGCAAATCTGTCAATGTGATACATCATATCAACGGAATGAAGTACAAAAACCATATGATCATTTAAATTGATGCAAGAAAAACATTTGATAAAGTTCAACATCCCTTTATGACAAAAACTCTCAAAAAAAACTGTGTATAGAAGGAATATAAATCAACAGAATAAAAGCCATTTATGACAGACCCACAGCTATGAGAAAAACTGAAAGCCTTTCCTCAAAGATTTGAAACACAAGAACGCCCATTGTCACTACTGTTATTCAACATAGTACTGGAACAATCAGACAAGAAAAAGAAATAAAGGGCATCCAAATTGGAAAGGAAAAAGTTAAATTATACTTGTTTGTAGATGACATGATCTTATAAAGACTCCACAAAAAAAGATTAGAACTTATAACCAAATTCAGTGAAGTTGCAGGATGCAAAATCAACATGCAAAAATTAGTAGCATCTCAATATGCCAAAAGTGAACAATCCCAAAAAAATAAAAATGTAATCACATTTATAATAGCCACAAATTAAATTAAATACCTAGGAATCAAACAAATACCTGAAAGATCTCTATAATGACAAGTTTAAAACAGTGCTGAAACAAATTGAAGAGGACACCAAAACCAGAAAGATATCGCATGTTCATGGATTGGAAGAATAATATGGTTAAAATGTCAATACCACCCAAAGCAATGTACAGATTCTATGCAGTACTTATCAAGATACCAATAAAATTCTTCACAGAAATAGAAAAAAAAAATTCTATTATTTATATGGCTCCATAAAAGACCCATAATAGCCAAAGTTATCCCAAACAAAAAGAACAAAACTGTAGGAATAATATTACTTGACTTCAAATTATACTACAGAAATACGGTAACCAAGACAATGTGATACTGGCATAAAAAACAGACACATCGACCAATGGAACAGAATAGAGAACTCAAAAACAAATTCACACAGCTACAGTAAACTCATTTTCAACAAAGGTGCCAAGAACATACCCTGGACAAAAGACAGTCTCTTCAATAAATGGTGCTGGGAAAAGTGAATATCCATATGCAGAAGAATGAAATTAAACCCCTGTCTCTCATGACATACAAAGCTCAAATCAAAATGGATTACAGACTTAAATCTAAGACCCGAAACTACGAACCTACTACAAGAAAACATTGGGGAAAATCTGGGCAACATTTTCTGGCAACATTTCCAGAACATTGGTCTGGGCAAACATTTTTTGAATAATACTTCAGAAGTACAGGCAATCAAAGCAAAAGTGAACAAGAGGGATCACATCAAGTTTAAAAGCTTCTGCACAGCAAAGGATACAGTCAATATAGTGAAGAGACAACCCATATAATGGGATAAAATATTTGCAAACTAACCCTCTGACAAGGGATTAATAACCAGAATATATAAGGAACTCCAACAACTCTATAGGAAAAAAAAATGGGCAAAAGATTTGAATTGATGTTTCTCAAAAGAAGACATGCAAATAGAAAACAGGCATATGAAAAGGTGCTCAAAAGCATTAATCATCAGAGAAATGCAAACCAAAACTACTATGAGTTATCTCACCCCAATTAAAATGGCTTTTTTTCCCCCAAAAGACAGGTAATAACAAATGCTGGTGAGGATGAAAAGATCATACACTGTTGGTGGGAGTGTAAATTTGTACATCTACTATAAATAGTTTGGAGTGTCCTCAAAAATCTAAAAATGGAGCTACCAGGTGATCCTGCAATCCCACCGTTGGGTAAATATCCAAAGGAAAGGAAATTAGTATATCAAAGAGACATCTGTACACTCACATTTGTTGCAGCACTGTTCACAATAGCCAAGACTTGGAAGCAATCTTAGTGTCCATCAACAGATGAATGGATTTTTAAAAGTGACACATGTACACAATGAAGTACTATTCAGCCATAAAAAGGAATGAGATCCAGTCCTTTGCAACAACATGGGTGGTACTGGAGATCACTATGTTAAGTAAAACAAAACAGGCACAGAAAAACCAACATCACATGTTCTCACTTATGTATGAGATCTAAAAATCAAAACAATTGAATTGGTGGAGATAGGGAGTGGAAGGATGGATACCAGAGACTGGAAAGGGTAGAGCAGGGATGGTGGTAGGGAGTTGAGGGATGATTAATGGGTACAAAAAAGCATATAGAAAGAATGAATAAGACCCGCTATTTGTTAGCACAACACGGTTACTATAGTCAATAATAATTTAATTGCATGTTTAAAAATAACTAAAACAGTATGATTGGATTGTTTGTAACACAAAGGATAAATGCTTGAGGGGAGAAATACCCCATTCTCCAAGTTATGATTGTTACACATTGCCCACCTGTATCAAAAGATCTTGTGTACCCAACAAATATATATGCCTGCTATGTACCCACAAACATTTAAAAAATAAAAAAGTTACACAAAGTTTGCAAGGCACACTACAGTGTAAAAATATGAGGAGAATTTTGTCCTAATTAAGAGGAGAAAATTGTTTTAAAACAATTAAGAAATATTAATATGCTTCCTACCACTGCAAGTATTAGCTTATGTTGACAGGAAAATAAGTAAGGCATTTGTGAACTGGATATTTGCAAACTCCCAAAACAGTTTGATCAGAGACTTAGGATGTGTCCAGGACTTGGACTGCACATTTGCCTTAACCCCTTTCCTGCTTTAGTCCAGAATTTTGTGTTTCATAGCAAGTAGCTAGCACTGACTTGCAGATTTGGCAGTGCAGTGCTTTGTAGAAGTCTTAAATAAAACAATTGGGGTTTCATTTTTTCACTTTCAATTTCATAGTAGTACACATTAGCTCACCCACACATTCTTAATTTAATTATTGCCTTGTATGTAATTGTTTCAAGAACATGTGTGTAAGTGTGTGTGTATGTGTGTTCACATGTTAGTATATGTGTGTCTAAAATTCCCATGATACCACTTGGTGGCATGGTCCACTTCTTAACCCACTCTGATTTACTCACAGTAGCTAAGAGGAATAGCAGTATTAGGAGCATGGATGCTGAAACCAGGCATTGAAGCTCTCCATGTGGATCTTGATTCCACTGTTTGCCAGGTTTGGGAGGTTATTCATCTTCAGTTTTCCCATTAGTTGTTGTGATGAGTCAGTTGTTTAAACTTCAGCATTGCCTGTCACAATTAGGGTAAGGTGAATGAGATACTTTCCTCAGAAGCAAAATGTAAGGGGGCATCAAATAACTCAACAATCAAGATAAATAAAAATTGTATGCAATGTTTTACAAAATTTAAATATCAGTGGTGTTTAATGTGTTGATTTGAGTCCACAGTTGACGTCTCAGGATCCACAGTTTCCTTAGAGTCTAAAGACAAGAACCCTGACTCAAGCATTTACAGCCATTTAGCATAGCACACACATTCATCTGCCCTAACAGAAATTGATACCTGCTAGAGTAAAAGTTAATACCCAAAATAATTGAGTCCATGGTTCCATGTAGACCCCAGGCAGATGTAAAATCACTGAGGATACTCAGACATATGTGTTATTTCTTTTGAATCACCTTTAATGTTAGTGCAGAAAGATAAATCCTAGACTTGCAATGGGCTTGCCTTTTCCTATTTATAAATGAAACCATGTATAATTTTACCCTGGCAATTATTTTAATTATTATTTCCCAAGGCAGTGTTAAATCACCGACAATGACATCCAGAGGCGTTGTTATCTCTGGGCACAAATAGAAAATCCTGGATTATGGATTGGCAACAGCATAGGAGCAGGTTCTCTCATCAAGCTGTGACTTTAAAATGTGTAGTATTAGGAAGATAAGAACACTCCCACCCCACACTTCCTCCCTCCTCCCTAAGCCGGAATGCCTTTTCCCCCTCCCTCCTTCAAGGAAAATTAAATGAAGACAGCTAACGAGCAGTTTTATTTTCTTTCAGCAAAGGTCAGCAATCCCGCAGCAGCAAATTAATCCCAATTAGTAATGATATTTTGTCTTGATAAATGATGACACATTTGATTTACTGTGTTTCCAGGATGCAGGCAGCAAATGTTAATGATTTGGTTTGCTGGGAATTTATACTCTTGCTCATTTCCCATTTGCTGATCAGTTGCGGCTCATGAAGACTTGGCTGCTTCAACTAATGAACTGAGGGTCTCGCAGGAATAATGGTGTGTTCTGCAGGCCTCATTTTTTTATGCCATCTGTAGAAATGCAGGCTCCTCTCAGAAAATATCTCTGGCAGCCAGGAAGGAGTGATTATGATCATATCAATGTCACTTGTAATTTGTATTTCACTTGTTTAATGGCAACCCCAATAAATGAAGTTTTCTGTAGAGAACAAAACTAATTATAGCAAATTCAGCGTTGGTGTGTGTGTGATGAAGAGAATTCATGAATAGAAACATACCTAGCCTTTCCTCATTTCGTTAAAATATACTGATAGCGGTGATGCAGTTTATGTAATGATTTATCTGCCCAGCTGGTATGGTTTCAAATTAGACCAATGAGGATGTTTTCTTGAGATCTTTATAACTGAACACAGCATCCTTTTTTTTTTTTGCAATAAATGCAAATATACGTCAATTTTTTTTTTCTTTTTCACTCTCACGTTCCCACCTGGATCATTCAGTACTTTGAGGATTGCTAGAGGCACTTTAGACTCCTCACAAAGGCTGCCAGAGCAGTCCCCTGAGGCTACACAATTCAGGCTGTGGGTGATTCTGGGACTAGTGCACTTGCCTTCCAAGCATCACCAAAGATGCAAACTAACAGGAAGCCCTGGAGAATATTGACTCTTCCACCTCTGAAAGGCTGATGTGCCTTTCACACATCAGATATGGTCTTAGCTACAGAAAACTGATATGTTGGCTGCAACGTCAGGCAGGCTTGTCTCCTAGTTGTTTACATGACACATTAAGAATGAAATATGAGGGACCATTACCCATCCTCATTTAAGAGCTGGAAATGTTAGAAGCCCCATTTAGAATCTCCTTCGGGGAGGTGGATGTTTTCCTCTCATTCTTAATCATTGTTCTTACTATCAACTAATATAAAACCAATAAACTTTACTCTTCTTGCTTAAGGGGACAGTTGTTTTTATGGCAAATTACTGGATCCGTATTATGTATTTTCCCTTCTCCTTTCCCTTCCTGGGGTCTCTGTTCTGCCTTTGTATCCCTGACCCAACTGGTGGTTCACTCTGGGATAAAGTTGGCATTCTTTGCTCTCTCTGAAATGCAAATGGTTGGGGTATTTCACTGTTTACTTCGTCCAGTGCTGTAGTTTGGACTGGGGCACGGAGAGGTATTCATGAGATGTCCTCTGCCAGACAGTTTGTCTATTTCAGTAGTGTGCTCCACTCTTCAGTCAGAGATAATTTTTTCCCTCTCATATTTTTCCCACAGTGTTCAGTAGAACAGTAGTTCCCTGTATTAGTTCAGGTCCTCAAATACCAAGAAGGAATTAAATGTGTAAGGATTTTACAAGGAGAAATGCCTGTGTAAGGAAAAAAAATAGAGGTCCAGGGGAAGCTAAGAGTCCTCTAGGGTGTTCTAATGCTAGTGTTTTAAAGTTTCTATCATGGTGAACATGATGCAGAACTGGCTTATATCCTACAGTTTCATTACTGTACCTAAATGAAACATTTGTCTCCCCAGGGTACTTTTCATACATTCTAGGAGATAAGAACAGAGAGGAAGTAGAGAATTCAGTCCTCAACCCTAGATTTGCAATAGAACTTTACATTAACCAAAGCACTTTCATATACATTTTTTTTTTTTTTTCTTTTTTTTGAGACGGAGTCTCACTCTGTCTCCCAGGCTGGAGTGCAGTGGCCGGATCTCAGCTCACTGCAAGCTCCGCCTCCCGGGTTCACGCCATTCTCCTGCCTCAGCCTCCGGGTAGCTGGGACTACAGGCACCTGCCACTGTGCCTTTTTTGTATTTTTTTAGTAGAGATGGGGTTTCACCGTGTTAGCCAGGATGGTCTCGATCTCCTGATCTCCTGATCCACCCGTCTCGGCCTCCCAAAGTGCTGGGATTACAGGCTTGAGCCACCGCGCCTGGCTTCATATACATTATTGCATTTGATTCTGACGACAAATACGAAGTCAGCATTATTCCTGTCAAAAATACATACTGCTATGGTCTGGCTCTGTGTCCCCACCCAAATCTCATCTTGAATTGTAATCTGAATTGTAATCCCCACTTGTTAGGGGATGGACCTTGTGGAAGGTGATTAGATCATAGGAGTGGTTCCCCCATGCTCATCTTGTGACAGCGAGTGAGTTCTCATGAGAACTGGTGGTTTTATAAGGGGCTTTTCCCTGCTTCTCTCTGCACTTCTCTCTCCTGCCACCATGTGAAGAAGGACGTGTTTGTTTCCCCTTCCACCATGGTTGTAAGTTCCCTGAGGCCTCCCTAGCCATGTGGAACTGTGAGCCAAGTAAGCTTCTTTCCTTTATAGATTACTCAATCTCAGGTATGTTCTTATAGCAGCCACCATGTGAAGAAGGATGTGTTTGCTTCCCCTTCCACCAAGCTCGTAAGTTTCCTGAGGCCTCCCCAGCCATGTGGAACTGTGAGCCAAGTAAGCTTCTTTCCTTTATAAATTACCCAGTCTCAGGTATGTTCTTATAGCAGCATGAGATGGACTAATACACATGCCCTGAATTAACCCATAAGTAAACATCAGAAACACTATTGAAGTACATTTTACAAAACAGAAACAAAAACAAAAGGCCAGTCTTGGTGGCTCACACCTGTAATCCCAGCACTTTCGGAGGCCGAGGTGGGTGGATCACAAGGTCAGGAGATCAAGACCATCCTGGCTAACATGGTGAAACCCCATCTCTACTAAAAAGAAAAAAATTAGCTGGGCGTGGTGGCAGTCACCTGTAGTCCCAGCTACTTGGGAGGCTGAGAATGGCATGAACCCGGAAGTGGAGCTTGTAGTGAGCCGAGATCGCACCACTGCACTCCAGCTTGGGCAACAGAGCGAGACTCTCTCTCAAAATAAATAAATAAATAATAAAAATATATGGCTGATACTCTTCAAAATGTTAAGAAGATGAAATACAAAGACTGAGAAACAATTCTAGATTTAAAGAGATTTAAGACATATGACAGCTAAATACAACATACAATCCTGGATTGGGCCTACAGCAGACTATGCTACCCCACAAAAAGCAAATTTTTCTAAATGGCATTTTAGAATAATTGACAAAATCTGAATCATTTCTCTTAGGATGAATAATATAGTTTCACAGTAAATTTCCTGATTTTTATAATTTTTTGTGCATATGTAAGAGAATGTTCCTACTTCCAGGAATTATAAACCGAAGTATTTAGGGGTAGCAGGACATCATGTCTGTAACCTCCTCTCAAATGGTTTGGAAAACAGTGACACTCACACACTATGTGAAAGCAAACATGATTTTTTTTAAAGTTAATACTTGGGGAATATGGTTGAAAGGTGTATAGTATATACAGTATTGACTCTTTTTGTTACTTTTTATAAATCTGAATTTTGAAATAAAAAGTTTTAAAACAATACCCTAAAAGATTTGGCATGAATAAGTCAGCCTCCCTATTCAGTTCTATGGATTAACAAATTTGGCTTGGAGGAGTAAAAAAAAAAAAAAAAAAAAGTGCTTTGATTTAGATCACACAATAAATCAGTGTCAGACTCCAAACTTTAACCCAGCCTTACCTCCAATCTCTGTGATCTGCTCACAGGCCAAGCACATCATCCTTAGGTACATGGAAGCAGCAAAATGATACAATGACTTGGCTTCAGAGTCCAAGCTCTATCTACCTACTTTTACTGTTGTGATGTCTTTGTCTGTACAGCACGTTCTTGCACATTAACATAGCTGATGACCCTCATGGAGAGAAGCTTGTTCCTGTTTATGGTGAAATGCTTCATTCCTAGGTTTCATTACCATAACCATCCAAATTGTAGCCAGTTCACTCATCCATCTCTATCTGTAGATAATCTTGTCCTTGTCCTCAAATCCTTAGGCTGGCAGGCAAGTGCCATGTTATCCATGTCCTGGGCCCCGCTCTGACCATGTGCCTCAATGCCAAGACCCCTGATATTATTTTATTTCTGGAAATTAATTTCCCTCTTAATATCCTGGTTCCAGCATGTTTCACATCCTTATGCTTAAATCTGCTGTTGTTTTCCTTCCAGTATCCTTTGTTTTGCAGGACCTATTTACTCAAAACATCTTCCTTGGGATTAAGCTCTTGTTACTTAAATCCCAGTCACCAGGAATAGACGAATCTCCAGGATCTGCCTGGACCTTCTGCTCCTACATCTGAGAGGTGTTCATCAATATCTCAATTTTTTGGAACCCAGACATACCTTGTTTTATGGTCTCTCCAAAGACTAAGTGTTCTTTATCATAGCCATCCCCTTGGTTCCACGAATAGAAATATACCTAGCCTTTCCTCATTTCCTTAAAATATTCTGATAGCAGTGATACAGTTTGCATAATGATTTATCTGCCCTGCTGCCATGGTTTTGAATTATACCAATGAGGATGCTTTCTTGAGATCTTCATAGATTTTATTGCAATAACCATCCAGGTTCTAGCGTGAGCATCAAGCCTAGTCTTTTTCAATGTGATTCAAGGGCTGAATTTGGATCTGGTTCATTCTTCCTTTATAGTCCAACTTCATTTCCATATATCCTTTAAGACCTTCCTTGACCATCCCTATCCTTATAGAATTTCTCATTCAAATGCCTCAGTAAAAGCATCACTGTTCTGCATGTTACACATTACCATGGGCGGTTAGCATTCTTTTCCTATGTAAAGCTTACTCTCCATCCTCTCAGCAATAACATTGTTTAGAGGAGAGCTGGACTGAGGAGAAACTGCATTCCTAACTTGCTGTGTTATCTTGCACAAGTCAGTTAATACCTCCAGACTTCACATGTAATATCTGTGAGTAGAGAGGGTTGGATTAAAGAGTCTCTGTTTCTATTAGTGCCGCTATTTGTGAAGCTGTGGCCTATCCAGTGTCAAATAGCAAACATCCTGTAAGTGTTGGATAATGAGATTCTGACCCACAAGGGGCTTATAATTATCAGAGGGTCAGGTAATGGAGTATCTTCCATGGAGGCATTAGAGACCCCTCTCTGAGCCCCACTATGTCCCCAGAGAGTATGACTTGGAAGCAGGAAAGCTTATACATTTTTAACCAAAGGCAACAGGATCAGTACCTGCAAACAGCCGAATGACAATCTGATTCCTTTTCCACTCCTCAGCTATGTTGAGTATGTTCTGACAGCACAGTACATCACCCAGCGAAAGTGCAGGCTCATTAATAGCACTGGTTATTAAAGGATTTGGATCAGGGTAGCTGTGCTGACAGTGTTGATGGGACACAGTAGAGAATGAGGAAGTAGAGTGTTGTGTTCGATTTTTATCTCTACTCAAAATGCTCTCGGTCCTTGTTACCCATAATGTTCTCCCAGAGGGACCATCAGACCATTAAAATCTATCAGACCATTAGAATCTTGGCCCTCACTCCAGACCTATATAATAAAAATCTGTCTTATAACAAAATCCCCAAGTGGTTGATAGGTACATTAAATTTGGAGACAAACTGCTCAACTTGGCAGGAGAGGATCCTTGTCTTGGGCCTAAAATACAATTTTGGAAACCATCTTTAAGAATGACAAATATTATATGTATATATAAGTATAGATATTGTTTTGTGTGTACACATAACACATATGCATATAAAATTTGTCATTATTTTTCAGTATTCTTAAATATCATTCTTAACATGTGTGTACGTATAATTAGATATAGTCAAAACCAGGTTTTCATTCTCTTATCAGCTTTTAATGCTTAAGACAGATCCTGACCTTCCCCTCCTCTGTTCTCTGTTTCATCCCTGCAGAATCCTGCTAGAATGAGAAGTACTTTCTGTCAAAGGACTTAGTGTTTCACAATGAATGTCTTTCTCCTCTTAGATAATAACACTAATTGCTAATATTTAAGGAGTGCTTACTAAGTATCAAGGGCTATTTTAAGAATGGGTTATGGATATTTTATTTTACTCCTCATAGCAAACTTAAGAGGTCTCTTGACCTCCTATCTTAGAGATAAGATTAAATAATTTTCCCATTGTCAGTACCAAAAACAGATTATAGCACAAGGGATCTTGTTCTATGGCCCATGTTCTTACAAATTTGGTCCCTCTTAATGATAAAATAAAGATTTTGAAGGAGTCTCCAGTGACCCAATCAAAAACCGGGATTGAGATATTGTGATGCTGTAATAAAATTAGCACTTGGGGAGTGGACAAGAGAAATGTCTGTTTTTTGGTCTCTCCTATCTAATCTTGTTTAGCAGCCCTATACTCCACCAGCCCATAGTAGGTTCTGAGAGCGGCTCTTCCATTAAGCAATTTTACTCATAACTTGGTGCTTGAGGAAGCACTAACTACAAAGCTCAAAAAGAGATGGGAGAAGCTTTCCAAGAGCCAAAACCAAAATAGAAGTTTCTCCATCTACATCACTATTTCAAAAGAGTTCAGTAGATTTTTATAAACATTTCAAAAGTACTCTCAACCACCAACAAAAAAAAAATAGGCTGGGCGCGGTGGGTCACACCTGTAATCCCAGCACTTTGGGAGGCCAAGGCAGGCAGATCACCTGGGGTCGGAAGTTCAAGACCAACCTGACCAACATGGTGAAACCTCATCTCTACCAAAACTACAAAAATTAGCTGGACATGGTGGTGGGTGCCTGTAATCTCAGGTTACTCAGGAGGCTGATGCAGGAGAATCGCTTGAACCCAGGAGGCAGAGGTTGCGTGAGCCAAGATTGTGCCATTGCACTCCAGCCTGGCAACAAGAGTGAAAATCCATCTCAAATAAATAAGCATGCATAAATAGCTAAAATATACTTTTAAAATTTTGGTTAAAAAGGAAATACTGGCTGGGCGCAGTGGCTCATGCCTGTAATCCAAGCACTTTGGGAGGCCGAGGCGGGCAAATCACGAGGTCAGGAGATCAAGACCATCCTGACTAACACAGTGAAACCCTGTCTCTACTAAAAATACAAAAAATTAGCTATGCATGGTGGCGGGTGCCTGCAGTCCCAGCTACTCGGGAGGCTGAGGCAGGAGAATGGCGTGAACCCTAGAGGCAGAGCTTGCAGCGAGCCAAGATCATACCACTACACTCCAGCCTGGGCGACAGAGTGAGACTCTGTCTCAAAAAAAATAAAAAAAGGAAATACCATTTAGTATGTTCACCATTGCCGATTGTCATTTTCCTTTCTTCTGGCCGCATACTTAGACTACAGCCTTGCCAGTAGGATGTACAATTTTATATAGATAGGAGTCTTCTGTATCTTTAAGTCAATGTAACAAACGTATACATGTCAAAACCAATATTGCTGTGCTGCATCGGTTGAGAGATTCACCCCAGCACAATAACTTCTCTGTATGGGTCCATTAGCACTGGCTTTTGGAGGCCTCAGTGGGACGCTGTCTACTTCCCTGATCACTCAAATTGAAAATATTTGTGCTATTCTTCAAGTTAGCAATGTAAAAAGAAACAAAAAGTCTTACTTAAATAGTATTTTGAGATCATTTGTATAATTTGTAAACAAGTTAATGAAAAGTAGGAAAGCAAATATCAATAGAAATAAAAGTGTTTCCCCATTATGAATTAAAAGCACTGAAGTATTAAATCTATCTAGATTTTATGTGTAGGTAGCTAGCGGGAACAGGGAAGGTTAGTTGCCAAGAGAAAGAATATATCTGCATGGAAATTAAAGCCCAAAAACATGTGCATAAGAAGTGCAGCCAGATAAACAAAGGTTGTCTGAAAATGTGATTTCTAAATATAGCCTTAATCATATTGGCATGAAAAAAATGACATAAAAACTGATGAAATCAAAATAAGGCAATTTATGCCATGAAGAAACTTGAGCTATAATGATTTCTGAAACAGATGTTATACGGAAAAAATTTCTACAACTTTGTGAACTGCACTGTTATATTTAAGAAAAATGAAAATTATCAAAGAGGCCTATGTCAATTTGCAAAATATCAAGAACATAGGTTAGCAAAGTAATTCTATTATATGTTAGTGCTAGACTTTTTGGGAGGCAAGTATCGTTGAATGATAATGGGGGTGGTTCCCGAGGCTACCATATCCCCTTGGTAGAAGAATATTACGGGCTTTTGGAGGAAGGATTCAATAAGTAATTCAACAGATTGTTTTTATTGTCTTAGCTGCTTTGACATGAAGTAAATCTACTAGAAAAACTCAAGTAGTGATTTGGGGCATAAGTCAAAAAGTGGAATTGGGTTACCCTTAGAGTTAGGAGCAAGAAACAAATTAATACATCCTATCTGATAAACTAACTACAGTGTTAAATGCCCAGAATTTATGTTGACCTACAAAAACTAAAGCAACAAATATGGACTTGAAGTGCAAAAGCAGTCAGTACAGAACATTCCTGAGAGTTTGTGAACCTGCACAAGGGCAGGATTTGTCTTCTGTATTTTTGATTGTTTTCCTTTCTGGTAGAAGAAGGAATAGGTGTTCTTTGCAGTAGATGCATATAAAAGGAAATTAGCTAAAAAGTTTGAAGAAACACAAAAGGGCAAATGTGGGCTAGGGAGAAAGTATAAGAAACCTGGAAGCTAAAGACACAAAGGTTGTTGTACGTACCAGCAGGATTCTCTCAGTAATCTCCACCAAGTTCTCACAAGAATTATCGAGGACAGGGAGGTAGACTGGAGGAAGACTCCATCCTTGCTGCAGATCTGAGTGAAGTGTGTGACTGCCACTGTTAGAAAGCTCAAAGCTCACACCCAGTGCCTTTTCTCCACAGAACAAAGCCTTAAATGGCTGAGGGAGCAGCAGTAAACCCTGTACTTCCTGCGGTGCAGGAAAAGATCTCTTGTGTCTAGGGGAAGGTTAAAAGAAAAGAAAATCTACCCCTCGGCATGGAGAGCAGGAAACAGAGATATCTTACTGCTAGATGAGGGGCAGGAATATTGAGAAATTCCACATCCAAGAAAATGTTCACAATGACCACCACCAAGCTAACAAGCAGTGAGGAAGAAGCAATGGCATTTTACTATTGTTGGAAGGGCAGGGGCAAGGGCAAGGGTAAAGAGAGAGATCCTATTTGAAAAGTAGGAGTGCAGGGGTAGACTAAAGTTTATAGTTGAGCATAAACATTGAGAAAAACTCTCTGACAAACCAAATCCCACACCACATAAAAAGTATAAAGAAGGTAAAATACCAACAACAAAAATCCAGATGTCAAAGAAATCCTGACTAGATTGACTCAATCCATAATATTAATAGCCTAGCAGAAGAAAAAGTGTTCCCACTGCCAGACAAAAATATGATTTATCTTAGTCTCAATACTTCTATGTGATACATAGTATAATCAAACAAAACTATGAGAAACACCAAAAAAATTTAAGGAAATAAAAAAGAAAATCCCAAGAGATCAAGCAATCAATAGAACAAGACTCAGAGATTAACTAGATATTAAAATGAACAGGAAAATAATTTAATATAGTTATGATAATTACATTAAAGGCTTTAGTGAAAAAGATACACTGCATGAATGAACAGATGAAGAATTTCAACAGAGAATGAAAACTACAAAAATGTTGAATGGAAATAGTAGAATAAAACCAAAATAGTGGACACAAAGAATGCTTTCAATGGGCTAATGAATAAACTCACACAGCTGAGTAAAATATCAGTGAGTTTGCAGATGAGTCAATAAAAATTTTCCAAAGTAAAATATAAAAGGAAAAACAAGCAGGAGAAAAACAGAAAAGACAGCTTCCAAAGCTGTGGAATGTCATCAGACAATGTAACATACATACAATCAGACTACTGAAAGAGCAACAGAACAGGAGACAAAAATATCTGAAGATATAATTGCTAATAATTTTCACAAAAATAAAGGATATCAAACTGCAGATTTAATAAGGTAAGAGATTCCTAAGCTGAATAAATGCATACACACACAGATACATACACTTCTGCATGCATACACAATTTCCATATCATATTTCAACTGCTTTAAACCAGAAATACAGAAAA
Source organism: Piliocolobus tephrosceles (assembly GCF_002776525.5). Lineage (NCBI taxonomy): Eukaryota > Metazoa > Chordata > Mammalia > Primates > Cercopithecidae > Piliocolobus > Piliocolobus tephrosceles. The sequence goes on from NC_045439.1 coordinate 81,113,646, forward strand.
ATTTAGGAGGTAGCCAGAAAGAAAAAGACACAGATACATAGTGCATATAGTTGCAAAGACAGAAGAAATATATCATACTTTTCATTAGAAACTATAGATAATCAAGTGACATTAGCAATATGCTGAAAAAAATCCTGCTGCATCAAGAAAGCAATAACCAGAAAAAGTTATTGTCTCTAGACCACAGAAAAAGCACTGGTTTTATATGAGTGTGCAGGCACTTCTAGGGGCTTCATCCCATGGGATCAGGGCAGAGAAGGGGCTATGCACAGCTCACAGTCTCTGCCCAGAAGGAATTTGTCGGCACACTCTACCAGCTGCTGCTGATGGTTGGGCTTCTAACTAACCTGCATAAAAGAGTTAATAAGTCAGACAAAAAGTCCTGAACGGGAGCTCACGCGCTTCCCAAGTTGTTTCCCCAGGCCACCCCAGTGATAAATCCAGTTCTTGCTGGGAGAAGTGCCCATGCATTGAATGTCCCAAATTCTACAGCTCCCACACTAGAGACTGCATCCTAAGCCACCTAATTCTGGGAGTAGAAAGGACTAAACGTGTAATTCTTCTCAGATCACAGTATAAAGAGGTAGTTTTAAATGGGCACACAAGCACTTCCAGGGGCTACATCTCCAGAGATCAGTGAAGAGAAGGAGCTAAAATGTATAGCTCCCACTTCCTGAAAGAGGTTTCCCTGCACACTCTTGTTGTTACTTGATGATAAATCTTCTAACTAGCCTGAATTCCAGAGTTAATGAGGCAGCAAACAATAGGCCCCTGGGAACCTAAGTGAGGCTTGCGCACTTCCCAAGTCTTTTCATTGGCTTGATCTAGTGATAAATCCAGCTCTATAGCTTTTCCCTGGAAAATGTTTTGTCTATGCACTGAAGCTACTTCTATAGATCCCACCTAAAGGACTGCATTCTAACACACTTAGATCTGACAAATGGAGAGTCTTGGCATTCACTACTTTCCCTAGATCAAAGTTTTGCATAGCTTCAAATTTCTCAACAAAATATTAGCAAATTGAATGCAACACTGTATAAAAAAGAATTATGTACCGTGATAAAGTGAGATTCATTCTACGTATCCAAGTTTGGTTTAATTTGAAAATCAATTAATGTAATCTATCATTTACTTAAATTAAGGAGCAGGTTATAGAAAAAAACTTGTAATCATATTAAAAGATGCAGAAAATGCATTTGAGAAAATCTAACATCCCTTCATGATAAAAACTCTTAGTACACTAGAGATACAGAGGAAGTTATTCAATTTGGTAAAGAACATCTACAAAAAAATCCTACAGCTAACAACACAGTTAGTGGTGTTAAAAAAAAAAAAAAAGTGGTTACAATGGTGCTAAAAAAAAATTCCTCTAAGATAAAATATGAGGCAAGGATGCCCCTCTCATCACTGATTTTAACATTGTAATGGAATTCCTAGATAATACAATAAAACAAGAAAATGAAACAAAAGTAATATGGATTGGGAAAGAAAAAAATTAAATGGTATTTTTTTAAACAAATGACATGACTGTCTATTTAGAAAAATTGAAAGAGTAGACAAAAATATCCTCCTGGAACTAGAGCAATGTTGCAGGATACAAGGTTAATATACAAAAGTTAATTGGTTTTCAATAATACCAGAAATAAAGAACTGAAATTTTAAATTTAAAAAGATAGCATTTACATTAGCATCTCCAAAAATAAAATACTTAGATATGAATATAACAAAATATGTACAATACCTATATAAGAAAAACTGCAAAATTCTGATAGAATAAATAAAAGAATAAATATCATGTTCATTTATAGAAGACTTAAGTGTTTTCAATATAACAAATTCTTGCTAACTTTATCTTCAGATTCAATGCAATCCCAATAAAAATCCCAGCAAGTTTCTTTTAATGTCAAGAAGCCTATTCTAAAGTTTATATGTAGAAAGCAAAAGACTCAGAGTAGCCAACACAATATTGAAGGAGAAAAAAAAATGAAGAATTAACACTATCCAATTTCAAGACTTACTATAATGCCACAGTAATCAAGACTGTGTGATATTGATGAAGGAATAGACAAGTAGTCAGTGGTACAGAATAGAGAGCTCAGAAATAGACTGACATATAGTCAACTGAACTTTGATGAAAGATTAAAGGCAACAGAGAAAAGATAGTTCTTTTAACAAATGGCGCTGAAGAAATGGAAATTCCACATTTGAGAAATAGTGACTCACACAGATCTTACACACTTCACTATAATTAACCTGAAATGGATCATAGACCTAAATGTAAAATGCAAAATTATAAAACTCATAGAAGATAAAATAGGAGAAAATGTAGATAATCTTGGGTTTAGCAATGGCTTTTTAGATACAATATCAAAGACATGATTAATGTAAGAAAGAATTGGTAAGCTAGACTTCATTAAAATTTTAAAATTCCTGTTCTGTAAAAGATACTTTCAGAATAATAAAAAGACAAGATATAGCCTGGGAGGAAATATTTGCAAAACACATATCCGATCAAGTACTGTTATCCAAAATATACTAATAACTTTTTAAAATCAGCAATAAGAAAATAACTCACTTAAAAGATAGGCCAAAGATCTTAACAGACACCTCATGAAAGATAATATACAGATGGCAAATAAGCATGTGAAAAGATACTTCATATCATTTGTTATTGGAAACATGAAAATTAAAAAAACAATGAGATACTATTACACCACTAGTAGAATAAACCAAATCCAGAACACTGATGACAACAAATGCTGGAGAGGTTGTGGAGCAACAGGAACTTTTTTTCATTGCTAGTAGAAATATAAAATGTTACATGTGGAAGACAGTCTGGCAATATCTTACAAAACTCAATATACATTCACCATATTTTCCAATGATTGCATTCCTTGGTATATACACAAAGGAGCAGAAAACTTAGGTTCACACAAAAACCTGCACACAGACATTTACAGCAGCATTATTCACAATTGCCAAAACTTGGAATACATTAAAATACTCTTCAATAAGTGAATAAATAGACTGTGATACATTGAGACAATTGGTACGTTCAGGCAATTGTGGTACATTCAATTCAGCTCAGACAATTGAGCTATTTATAATTAGCTCAGATGTGAGCTATTGAGCTATGAAAAGGCATGGAAGGTTCTTTTTTTTTTTTTTTTTTTTTTTTTTTTTTTTTTTTTTTTTTTT
>NC_045439.1:81117243-81219952 GCF_002776525.5 Piliocolobus tephrosceles
TATTTCTAGTTCTAGATCCTTGAGGAATCGCCATACTGTTTTCCACAATGGTTGAACTAGTTTACAATCCCACCAACAGTGTAAAAGTGTTCCTATTTCTCCACATCCTCTCCAACACCTATTGTTTCCTGATTTTTTAATGATTGCCATTCTAACTGGTGTGAGATGGTATCTCATTGTGTTCTTGAGTAAATAATACTAAGAGAAAGAAACCAATCTGAAAAAGGCTACGTATTGTGTGATTTCAACTACGTGACATTCTGGAAAATGCAAAACTATTGAGACAATAAAAAGATCAGTGTTTTCCAGAGGTTGTGGGGAGAGAAGCATGCATAGGCATAACACAGGATTTTTAGGGCAGTGAAACTACTCACTATGATACTATAATGGTGGTTACATTTAATTGCAAATTTGTCCAAATCTTTAGAATGTACAACACAAAACTAATGTGAGCTATGGACTTTTGGGTGATAAATTGTGTCAATGCAGATTCATTAATTATCACAAATGAACCACTTGGGTGGGAATGTTGATAATGAGGCTATGCACATAGGGGACAGGGAGGACATGCACATTCCGTTCAAATTTACTGTGAATTTCAAACTGTTCTATAAAATAAAGTCTTATTTTTCAAAAAAGAAAAACTCTAATCTTTCATGTTAAGGAACTCAAATTTGAAGAATAAGTGAAAAAGTATGCAGAAGCAAAATATGAATATAAGCAAAAAAAATAAAAGATGGGAGACTTAAAAAAACAGAAAAAATTATAGAAAGCCAAAAAGCTACTTATTTGAATAGATCACTAGAATAAACATTTAACTATATTTCTACAAACACTAAGAGAATAATTAGGAGATATTAAGGACAACTTTATGACCATACATTTTGCAACTAAAATATGCAAGACTATTTTCTTCAAAGACATAAAGAACTGATCCTTACCAGAGAATAAAGAGATAGCTAAATAGTCCACTATCTATTAAAAGAATTTAGTTTGTATTTTAAAACATGCTAAGTAAGAAAACTCCTGATCCAGATAGTTTCACTGACAAAATAATATGAGTTATTAAACTTTTTTAAGTAACACAAACTCCTCCGGAAAATGAGTATGATAAACTTTACAATCTTTTAATAAAGCCAGAATTACCTTATACCAAAACTAGACAAAGATATTTCAAGAGAAGATACCAGTAATTATCATGAATACAAACACAAACAATACTCCATAAAATACTACACAAATCCATAAAATATTTCATATTAGCAAATCAAATTCAGTAATATGTAAAATTTATAATATATTTTGAACAAGTGAGATTTATTTTGGAAATAAAAGGCTGCTTCCACATTCAAAAACAGTAATTTACCACTTCAACAGACTGAAGAAAACAATGATAATATTAGTAGATATAGAAAATAAGAAATACAAGATATCCTCAACTTGAAAAAGAGTATCTGCCAAAACAAAATTCAGCTCAGTCTCTAGCTAGCATCTTATTAGTAAAACACCAAATGCTTTCTCCCTTCGAGAAACAAGGCAAGCATGCCCATTTTCATCACTTCTATTTAACACTGTACTGTATTCTAGCCAATGTAATCATGCATGGAAAATAAATACAAAGCATAGACTTCAGTAAGGATAAAATAATACTGTCTCTATTTGCACACAACATGATTCCCTGCATAAAAAACACAATCCACAAAACAGAATTAAAATGAATATGAGCTTAGTAAAGTTGTAGAATGCAAAGTCAGTGTTCAAATGAGTCAATAAAATTTGATAATATCATTAGCAACAAAATTCTATAGCATTTCTATATACTGGCAGGGGACAACTGATACTCAATATTTTTAAAAATGCAATCCACAACTTCACCAAAAATATAAAATATTTATGTATACATCTAAGAAATTTGTATGCTGACAGTACAAAATAGTGATGAAAGGAAACAAGATATACAAAATGGAGGAGAGCTATATCATGTTCATAGATTAGAAGATTCAATATTTTAAGAGAGAAACTATTTGCAAACATCTTTAATTCAGTAAAATTTCTATGTAAATCCTAGTCATCTTTTGAATAGAAATTGGCAAGCTAGTTCTGAAGTTTATGTGAAAAGACAAGGAGCTGGAATAGAAAAAATAATTTTGATAAAGATCAAAGTGGAAGATTGCTTATTTCAAGATTAACTATAAAGCTACTCTAATCGAGTGTGTGGGGTTTTGTTGAGAAGATAGATTGATGGAACAAAATAGAGAATTCAGAAATAGAAACACATTTCTTACAGTTGATTGATTTTTAACAATGGTGCAAAGGCAAATCAATGGATAAAGTATACTCTCTTCAACAAATGGCATTAGAATAATTATATTTTTATTAAATTAAACATCACTCAATACCTTAAATTATATACAAATATTCACTAAATATAGGTAACAGGTATAAACATTAAACCTCAAAATAAAGTCTAAAATAGTATATTGAAGAAACTATCTGAAATTTTGGAAAAGGGAAAGATTTATTAGAAACAATACCAAGAGCATGTTCCATAAAAGAAAACTGGCTGTATTGAATTCCATCAAAATGGAGAACTGCTCTTGTAAGACAATGTGAAGAGAATAAACAGAAAAACCACAAACTGGTAGAAAATATTTGCAAACCACATATTTCTTTTTTAATTTGTTTATTTCCATAGGTTTTTGGGGAACAGGTGGTATTTGGTTACACGAGTAAGTTCATTAGCAATGATTTGTGAAATTTTGGTGCACCTACCACCTGAGCAGTACACACTGAACCCGATTTGTAGTCTTTTATGCCTCAACCCCTTCCCACCCTTTCCCACTGAGTTCCCAAAGTCTATTGTGTCATTCTTATGCCTTTGCATCCGCATAGCTTAGCTCCCACTTATGAGTGAGAACATATAATGTTTGGTTTTCCATTCCTGAGTTACTTCACTTAGATTAATAGTCTCCAATACCATCCAGGTTACTGCAAATGCCATTAATTAATTTGTTTTTATGGCTGAGTAGCATTCCATGTATGTATATACCACAGTTTCTTCATCCACTCATTGACTGATGGTCATTTGGGAGGGTTCCACATTTTTGCAATTGCAAACTGTGCTGCTGTAAACATGCGTGTGCAAGTATCTTTTTTGTACAATGACTTCTTTTCCTTTTGGTAGATACCCAGTAGTGGGGTTGTGGGATCAAATGGTAGTTAAACTTTTAGTTCTTTAAGGAATCTCCACACCATTTTCCATAGTGGTTGTACTAGTTTACATTCCCACCATCAGGGTAGTAGAAGTGTTCCCTGTTCACCCCACTCACACCAATGTCTATTATTTTTTGATTTTTTGCTTATGGCCATTCTTGCAGGAATAAGGTGGTATTGCACTGTGGTTTTGATTTGCATTTCCCTGATAATTAGTGATGTTGAGCATGTTTTCATATACTCAACATATATATAGATTCATATGCTCAACATATATATAATCTACATATATAGATGTATAGATTATGAAGATTTTTCTTCCACTCTGTGGGTTGTCTGTTTACTCTGCTGACTGTTCCTTTTGCCCTGCAAAATCCCTTTAGATTAATTAAGTCCCAGCTATTTATCTTTGTTTTTATTGCATTTGCTTTTGGGTTCTTGGTCATGAAATCTTTGCCTAAGCCAATGTCTAGAAGGGTTTTTCTGATGTTATCTTCTAGAATTTTTATAGTTGAAGGTCATAGATTTAAATTTTTGGTCCATCTTGAGTTGATTTTTTGTAAGATGAGAGATAAGCATCCAGTTTCATTCTCCTACATGTGGTTTGCCAATTATCCCAGCACTATTTGTTGAATAGCGTGTTCTTTCTTCACTTTATGTTTCTGTTTGCTTTGTCAAAGATCAGTTGGCTGCAAGTATTTGGATTTATTTCTGGGTTCTCGATTCTGTTCCATTGGTCTATGCACCTATTTTTATACCAGGACCATGCTGTTTTGGTGACTATGGCCTTATAATGTAGTTTGAAATCAGGTAATGTGATGCTTCCAGATTTGTTCTTTTTGTTTAGTCTTGCTTTGGCTATGTGGGTTCTTCTTTGGTTCCATATGAATTTTAGGCTTGTTTTTTCTATTACTGTGAAGAATGATGATGGTATTTTAATGGGAATCGCACTGAATTTGTAGATTGCTTTTGGCAGTATGGTCATTTTCACAATATTGATTCTACCCATCCATGACTATGGGATGTGTTTCCATTTGTTTGTGTCACCTATGATTTCTTTCAGCAATGTTTTGTAGTTTTCCTTGTATAGATCTTTTACCTCCTTCATTAGCTATATTCCTAAGTATTTTTTCAGCTATTGTAAAAGGAGTTGAGTACTTGATTCGATTCTCAGCTTCAGCAAATTACATATCTCATAATGAATTTGTATCAAGAATATATAAAGACTTCTCAAATCTTAATAGTAGTAAAAGAGCAGAATTTAAAATAGTGAAGAAATTTTTGAAAAGACATCATAAGGGAAGATATACAAATGTCCAGATAAGGACATGAAATTATTCTCAACATTCTTAACAAACCACTCGTTAACTATTCCAATAGCTAAAGGAAGAAAAAGGAAGAAAACTGACCAGACTAAGTGCTGGGGAAGATGAGGAGCAACTGGAATTTATTCATTGCTGGTGGGATTGAAAAAATGGTAAAATAACTTTGGGAACAGAGTTTAGAAATTTAATAAGGAGTTAAATATACATTTGCCATACTTTCCAGTAATTTCACTCCTAGGTATTTATCCAAGTGAATGAAAACTTATGTTCACATAGACATCTGCACTCAAATATATATGACAATTTTATTTATATTCACCCCTAACTGGAAACAACTCAAATGTCTTTCAACTGGTGAATGAATGAGCAAACGGTGGTACATTCATACAGTGGAATACTTACCAGCGATAAAAGAAATGAATGTCTAAAATAAATAAGAACATGAATAAAACCATTTATGATTCCATTTATGTAACATTCTAGGAAAAACAAATATATAGGTACCAAAAGAGATTAGTGAATGCCATGGGCTGCTGGTCGAGGGAAGGGTTAACTATTAATGGGCATGAAGAAAATTTGGGGAGTAATGGAAATGGTCTGTATCTTGATTTTAATGGTAGTTACCTGATTGTATACATTTGTCAAAAGCCATAGAACCATATACTAAAGAGTAAATTTTATTGCAACTAAATTTTGTCTCAATTTTAAAATGTCATTAGCAAATAGTCTTACTTTCAGAGTTAAGTAATAGGACAGTAATAAATTATAGATAATTATGACTGGTTTATCCTTGCCCAAAATGATAAAAGTCTTTTCTTTCCTGAATCAGGCCTTGTTTGCCACTTTCTTTTGTACTTCCCCTGTATCAATGTTCATTTCCCTAGACACACTTTGCGCTCATAGTTTCCTGACCTGATGAAGAATTCAGGATCCTCAATCATATTATTTGCCTCTAAGCATTTGAACATACTTTGTTGTTGTTGTGATTTCTTTGTTGTTTTTATTGTTGTTTTTGTTTTTCTTATTTTTTCATTTTTTCCCAGAGTATGAATAAATATAATATAGCATAGACAAGTATTAATCGTAGTCCAATTAGGCAGTTTTCTTTCTGGAAAATGTCAATAGATGCCTAGAAAAATGCCCTCTGTTATCAGCCAAAATAGCTCCCGTGGCGGTGCAAGAGTGCTCAGCTTTTTAAGTTGTCAAAGAAATTAAAACAAAGTAAGATATGGCAGTTGATTGAATGGAAACTAGATATTCACTCAAGAAATGTGCATACCCCATCGGCACTTCAGCTATAAGCTCTTGACTTTGCATATTTAATGTTTACAGTTTTAATGATTCAAGGGTGTCTCTGACACTGTCACCACACTTGATAAATTTATGTTATCGAGTGGACCATCCTATGAGTTTGTTAGTGTTAGTGAGTTATTTACCAAAACAAGTACTTTATCTGGCCATTCCACATCTGCATTTAAATATGTTTTCCACTCTTATTCACAGATGCTTTTAATTTTAAAAATATTTTATAAGGTAGCATTAAAAACATAGGGCATTTAAAAAAGTCTTGGGCAATACTGATACAAGTGCTGCCAAGGTACCATTGTGTCAGGAAAGCTAGTTGAAATAAATCCTGTGGAGATCTGCCCAGCTTCCCATTTCTACACAAGAGAATCTTGCTCTGACTCATTTACTAGATGGCACAGAAGCAGCTAACTTTGTAAAATTCAGGCTGCAGTATAAGTATTTCCAAAAATTGGGTCATACAGTTTGACAGACCTTATGATACTAAATGTGTCTGTGATGGAAAAAGATGCCATATAGAGTTCATGGCAAGCTTCAACAGGAGAACAACAATATAAATCCTTGATGTTCTGTAGCAAGGGTGTACCATCTGCAGAGAAAATATAATTGTTCTAATATGCTACAGAAAATATCAACTGCTCAACTTTAGTCAGTTATGTGAGACCCTGTGAGTCATCGGTTAGGGAAGCACAGCAGCAATCTATCTTCAGTTGTAGGTGGTATGTTTGTGAATGGGTATGAGCAGAACTGGAAGACACAAGTAAACTGCATAAGCAGATGATCTGATCCCATGTGTCCTTACACTACTGTTTCATGGGTGCTTCCCACTCAGCTCATGTCTACATGATCTCATATAGGGGCTTAGTCATCAGCTGACCGAGAAGGAAGAGGTACAGATTTGGTTTCCAGACAGATTGACTTGGTATGTTAGTGTGAATAAAAACTTGAAGACAGGTGTGCTAAACCTTACTCAGGTGTTTCTGAAAGAGAGCAAATAGGATAAAATCCTCCCAATTGGCAGTTCTCTTTGCACTGTACCTGGTCAGCCATTTTGTGTGGATGAAGAAATGACACAAAATAAGAATGTGTACCGTCTTTTGGTCAATGGCAAATGACCTGGCTGGTTGGAGGCCTTAAAAGAGAAATGTTCTGCTCATACCCACTCACAAACATACCACCTCCAACTAGGCCTTAAAAGAGAAATGTTAAAAGATTGAAGTCAGGGAAGTGTGGAGAAGAGTGGAAGTGGGTACAACACATGAGGATCTTTGTATCATATGTTAATTCCCATCAGACAGCAACCACCACAAGAGTCATAAAACTACTGAATAGACAGAATGACTTGATTAGTTGACATCAGCTAGCCTTTATCAATGCTCACCCCATTCCTGGCATGATGGGCTCATGCATGGCAGCAGGATGAAACCTATGTATGGGCCTAATGGCACAGGCTTTCACTCATCAAGACTAATCTGGCTACTGCCACTGCTGAATGCCTCAAACTGCCCATAAAAGAACAACCCACATTACCAATATGGCACAGCTACTTGAGGAGATCAACCAGCAATTTGATGACAAGTTGACTAGATTAAGAACCTTCTACCCCTAAGGGACAGAGTTTCATTCCTCTTCACTGGGATTGGCTGGATTTGAGATAGAGGTTTGCCTTTTCATCCCTCAGGACCTTGCCCAGCACAACTTCTGAGGGCTTACAGAATATCTGATAGACATACACAAGATCCCTCACAGTATCATCTGAGATCAGGAGGCCTAATTAATAACAAAGAAAGTCTGAATTGACTAAAGGATCATGGGATCTACAGCCAAGCTCCTGCACACTGCAACCACTCAGAAGCTCCAGCCTGAGAGGTCACTGAAATAGTATCTTAAAAATACTGCTCAGGCATCAGTTCAGAGATGGCATTCTGAATGCATTAAATCACCGGAATGTGTGTGTGGGCTTTTTTGGTTTTGTTTGTTTTGTTTTTCTTTTGAGACGGAGTCTCGCTCTGTCGCCCAGGCTGGAGTGCAGCGGCGCGATCTCGGCTCACTGCAAGCTCTGCCTCCCGGGTTTACGCCATTCTCCTGCCTCAGCCTCCTGAGTAGCTGGGACTACAGGCGCCTGCCACCATGCCTGGCTAATTTTTTTGTGTTTTTAGTAGAGATGGGCTTTCACTGTGTTAGCCAGGATGGTTTTGATCTCCTGACCTTGTGATCTGCCCACCTTGGCCTCCCAAAATGCTGGGATTACAGGCGTGAGCCACCTTGCCCAGCCCAGAATGTGTTAATCTTCATAAATTAAGTGTTGTTTCCTTAATAGGCAGAAGACGTGGGTCTGTGAATCGACAAGTAAAATTAGAAATAACCTTGCTTAATGTCACCCCCTGGATCTGCTTGGGGAATGTGTGCTTTTTAGCCATGTAACATTTTAGGATTTGTACATCTATAGAGAGAACCTGGCTTCAGATGGTGGTCATTGCCACTAAAGAATTTAGTAAGAGTCCCATTGAAATTTAAGCGTTGACCACCACTTAGTCATTTGTACCAAAGACCAGAAGGGAAGGCAAGGAATCATCATATTTGCAGGGGTAATTGCCCCTGATCTTTAGAGGTTTGGTAAGAATATGTTTGACACACAGGTGATACACTAGGACGTCTTTCCGTGCTTTCATGCTTCGATTTAATGGTGGATGAGTAAGTGAAGCAGCCATAGCCTGAGAAGGGCATTGTAACCTATGGCCCATATCCTTCAAGGATGAGAATCTGTTACACATACAAGCAAGCCATTTACACCAGGAGAGGTGCGAGCTGAGTGTGAGAAGAATCTAAAAATAATTGTAGAGTAGGTAAATTATAACATAAGTTGTCACCCCAAGACCACTATTAGAATAAGACAAATCCTGGAGTAGCTGTTCCCAGATAGAATTACCTTAAGAAGCTGCCCGTAAGAGCTGTATTCTGTCCATATTTTCTTTCTGGAGTGAAGCACTCATCTGCTAGCTACTGTGAATGGTTGCTGCTTCACTCTCTGGGAATCGCCCTCAGCAACAAGGAAGTAGTTGTCCTGAGATTATACTCCTTCCCTCCTGGGAGTGTCTGGCAGCCAGTAATTGGTTTGTGAATGGATATAGTAGCATGAGTCCCCAGCCCCTCTATTTAAGACAACTCCATAATGCTACTGCAGTTCTAGAGTGACATTTCCCTCAATCTGTAGGCTCTATTGAGGTTTTTGGTGCAGCCTCATTGCAGGTCGGTTTCTCTCCATTCTAGCTTTCATATAGGTATATACCTTGTGATAATTTCCCCCAAACTCTTTATCTGATTCTCAATCTCAATGTTTGTTCCAGAAACACATGTTACATGGTTAATCATTAATCTCAGTAAAAACTTGGCTTGGATGTGCCACCTCATCAAATGAATATGTCAGTGCCAAAGTTCATAGGAAGCAAAATAAACGCAGAAGATAACTGAGAGATTGTTGAAATGGGCATTGGCAATTCTGATTTTAACCAGCAGTGTCATCTGACACCAATAATCTTAAATCTGTTGAAGATCGATTACCGAGCATAAACAACCTGATGACTTTCACATGGATTTATTTAGATGCCATTTTTCTTCACATTTTTAGAAACAATTTTGGAAGTAGAAGTATAGTTTATATAGTGCCAGCTACCTTATTTAAAGTTTGATGAGAGAGTAGCCTCCTTTCGTTGAAATCTATCTACCTTTATTCCAAAAACCAATCCAGTAATTGTTAGATTGAACAACTAGAAGAACATTCATAGTCCTCAGGAAACATAAAATGTCATCTCATCAATCTATATCAGATGAATATAGGTTGAAGCCAAATAAGCTTTCAAATACTTGCCTTGATGTTAACTTTCAGTATGAAATTGAATATGAGCAAAGCACTGGAAAGAAATTGGAAGCAATGAAGAAGTAGAACCCTCTACCTAGCGAGAGAGAATCCAGATTTGCATGGCATTTATTATATATAATTTCACATAAATTATATGCATGAGAGATCTAGAGATCTGACAGAGAAACTTGGAAGTTCGTCTCTTGGAAGAGATGTCTGTTGGAATGAAATTTGTTGGCATTAGTGTAAAGAATGAAAACCTAGGAGACTGTTATTGGTTTCACAACATTGGACAACACCAGGCATTAGGAACTGTCCTAAGTCATCTTGTCAATGCCAACAAGTCTAAAATTAATAACCAAAGCTTTCAGAATGTAGGCTGGGACAAAGATAAGAACATAACAGAACAACTGTAGGCACTTTTTAGACAAATTTCTTTCCCTAAGCATGAACTTTTTATTCCATGTAAAATTATACTGCTGGAAAACAATGTAGGTGTGATGTCTTATTTCCATCTGTAGTGAAGTGTCTGGGCTTTTTCAGTAGCTGTGTAAAAAGAGAAGAAACAATTTCCTTCTTCCATTTCCCACACAATAATTGTGAAATGAGCAATAGAAATACTCTCAAAGTACCGATTATATTATCCTTTTATCAATTAAGATGTCTTTGACTGTAAGAAATAGATTATTCAACTCAGATTAGTTTGACAGAGAAGAATATATTCATTTTTTTTCAACAAGAAGTCAGGGCAAGACAATTACAAGGTTAATTCAGCAACTCACTATTGTCACAGTTACACATGAGCTTTTCCACTGAGATTTCCTTGGCTTTTCCCCATTCTTCCCTAAGCTTTCTTAGAGTATGAAATGTTACCTTCACAGTGGCAAGATACCTCCTTAACTCCAAGCTTCAAATCCTCATGCAACAGAATCTGCAGTCATAAATTAGACTAGTTTCTACATTCTCTCTGTATTTAAAAACAGAAACCCTTTCTAAGATGTTCCCTATATACACTTCCTGTATATCTCATAGGCCAGGATTATATCACTTGTCCATGACTAGAGCGGAAAGGGAAGTGATATGATGATAGTTGGCCTAGATTATTCATACCCTAGGTCTTGGAAGGAACCAGAAAGCCTAGGAATAATTGGTACCTAGCAAAATTGGGTGCTGTTAGCATGAAAGTGGGAGGTGCTTTTTTAATAGTTCTTGGGTATGAAATGAAGAGTACTGCAACAGTCTCCAAATTAGTTGGTGTTATGAGCTGAACTGTGTCCCCACAAAATTCACATGTTGAAGTTAAACTCTAGTACCTCAAAATATGAGTGTATGTGGAGATTCTGACTTTAAGAAAGTAATCAAAGTCAAAGGAAGTTATTAGTGTAAGCCCTAGTCCAATATGACTGCTCTCCTAGTAAGAAGAAATTAGTACTAGGACACAGACATTATACAGAGGGAAGACCATGTGAAGACACAGGGAAAAGACAGTCGTCTACAAGTCAAGGAGAGAAGCCTCAAAAGAAATAAACTTTTCCAACATGGTTGGTCTCTTGCTCAAAGTCCTAGTATCCTTTTTCTGACCCAGACCCTACGAAATCTTAATAGAACTGAAGTATTGGTTACAGAACAGTTCATTTTACTTAGCTTCCTCATTTTCTCACATGAGTTGGTAAATAACATGCTTTTCCAATTATTCTCAGAGCCAGAACATTCAAAGTAGTTCTATGGAAAATATTGTAATGATTTGTTCTAACTTTAAATAGCATAAATTCTAACATGGTGCTATGCCAGAATCTGTTGCCTTTATGCATACAACAATACAGGATTAGGAATTCTAAGTATATTTATAGCTTGTATAGCAAGAACATTTTCTATTATTTCAGAATTTCAGCTGAGTTGCCAAAGCTGAGAACAATGAATTTTGATTTTGTTAGAAAAGCAGTTTTCCCTAAATTTTTATTTTTATAAGCTTGCAATCTAAGTACCTCATATATAAAGGAAAGTATACAAATCATACTTTTACATATTGATGAATTTTTCCAACTGAATATACCTGAATAGGCATGCCCATATACACCATCCAGTTTAAGAAGATTATTGCTAGCCCCTAGAGCTCCTCTACAGCTGTCCTCCAGTTTTCACTCAACACCCAAGTGTAACCACTATATTGATGTCTAACACTATATTTTATGTTGGGATGATTTAATTTAATAACAATATAATAACAGAGTATAAATTCTTCTGATTCCATTTTTTTCCTCATTATGTTTATAGTTTTCTATTGTGTTAATACCTTAATATTTGTCTATTCAAATAAAGGTGAATTTTGAGCTATTTTGAATAGTGACAGTATGACAATTTTGATACCCATATATTGGTGAAATATGAATACAGTTTTGTTGGATATATACCTAAAAGTAAAATGCTGGGCCACAGGGTTTATTCTTTCAGCTTTAGTAGACACTGTCAAGCAGTTTCCAATTAAGTTGTTTGTACCCACTTACGCTCCCACCATCAGTGTTACAGGAGTTCCAGTTACTCCACCTCTGTACCAAGGTTTGGTATTTCCGACTTTTTCTCCTTAGGCATTCTGGTGGCATATAATGGTAAGCATTACCATTCTTTCATATGTTCATTGTCAATTGGGATATACTTTTATAATAAGTACATCTTACAATTTCTTAACAATTTTTAAATGAATTGTTCATATTGCCCTTATTTTTAAATGTTCTTTTGCACATTCTAGGTATGAATTTTTCATTGGGTGTATTATAAATATCTTCTAACATTCTGTATTTTATATTTTTACTCTTTTAGGGTTGTGTTTTGAAGAAGAAAACTTCTTAATTTTAATATGGTCCAATTTGTCTTTTTTTTTTTCTTTTAGGTTAGACTAGTTTTGTTGTTGTTGTTATACTTTAAGTTCTAGGGTACATGTGCACAATGTGCAGATTTGTTTCATATGTATACATGAGCCATGTTGGTGTGCTGCACCCATTAACTCGTCATTTACATTAGGTATATCTCCTAATGCTATCCCTCCCCACTCCCCACTCCCCCCTCCCCACAATAGGCCCCGGTGTGTGATGTTCCCCTTCCTGTTTCCAAATGATCTCATTGTTCAATTCCCACCTATGAGTGAGAACATGTGGTATTTGGTTTTCTGTTCTTATGATAGTTTGCTGAGAATGATGGTTTCCAGCTGCATCTGTGTCCCTACAAAGGACACAAACTCATCCTTTTTTATGGCTGCATAGTATTCCATGGTGTATATGTGTCACATTTTCTTAATCCAGTCTGTCACGATGGACATTTGGGTTGATTTCAAGTCTTTGCTATTGTGAATAGTGCCACAATAAACATACGTGTGCATGTGTCTTTATAGCAGCATGACTTATAATCCTTTGGGTATATCCCCAGTAATGGGATGGCTGGGTCGAATGGTATTTCTAGTTCTAGATCCTTGAGGAATCGCCACACTGTTTTCCACAATGGTTGAACTACTTTACAATCCCACCAACAGTGTAAAAGTGTTCCTATTTCTCCACATCCTCTCCAGCACCTGTTGTTTCCTGACTTTTTAATGATTGCCATTCTAACTGGTGTGAGATGGTATCTCATTGTGGTTTTGATTTGCATTTCTCTGATGGCGAGTGATGATGAACTTTTTTTCATGTGTCTGTTGGCTGTATGAATGTCTTCTTTTGAGAAATGTCTGTTCATATCCTTTGCCCACTTTTTGATGGGATTGTTTGTTTTTTTCTTGTAAATTTGTTTGAGTTCTTATATAGGTTCTGGATATTAGCCCTTTGTCAGATGAGTAAATTGCAAAAATTGTCTCCCATTCTGTAGGTTGCCTGTTTACTCTGATGGTAGTTTCTTTT
Source organism: Piliocolobus tephrosceles (assembly GCF_002776525.5). Lineage (NCBI taxonomy): Eukaryota > Metazoa > Chordata > Mammalia > Primates > Cercopithecidae > Piliocolobus > Piliocolobus tephrosceles. Next base: position 81,130,830 of record NC_045439.1, read on the forward strand.
GATGTGCAGAAGTTCTTTAGTTTAATTAGATCCCATTTGTCAATTTTGGCTTTTGCTGCCATTGCTCTTGGTGTTTTAGACATGAAGTCCTTGCCCATGCCTATGTCCTGAATGGTATTACCTAGGTTTTCTTCTAGGGTTTTTTATGGTTTTAGGTCTAACATTTAAGTCTCTAATCCATCTTGAATTAATTTTCGTATAAGGAGTAAGGAAAGGATCCAGTTTCAGCTTTCTACTTATGGCTAGCCAATTTTCCCAACACCATTTATTAAATAGGGAATCCTTTCCCCATTTCTTGTTTTTGTCAGGTTTGTCAAAGATCAGATGGCTGTAGATGTGTGGTATTATTTCTGAGGACTCCGTTCTGTTCCATTGGTCTATATCTCTGTTTTGGTACCAGTACCATGCTGTTTTGGTAACTGTAGCCTTGTAGTACAGTTTGAAGTCAGATAGCATGATGCCTCCAGCTTTGTTCTTTTGGCTTAGGATTGTCTTGGCAATGTGGGGTCTTTTTTGGTTCCATATGAACTTTAAAGCAGTTTTTTCCAATTCTGTGAAGAAAGTCATTGGTAGCTTAATGGGGATGGCATTGAATCTATAAATTACCTTGGGCAGTATGGCCATTTTCACGATATTGATTCTTCCTATCCATGAGCATGGTATGTTCTTCCATTTGTTTGTGTCCTCTTTTATTTTGTTGCGCAGTGGTTTGTAGTTCTCCTTGAAGAGGTCCTTTACATCTCTTGTAATTTGGATTCCTAGGTATTTTATTCTATTTGAAGCCCTTCCTATTTAGACTAGATTTTATTTTTTACCTACTTCTAGATCATAAAGATGTTGTAATTTTTCCTTTAATTGTTTTATCTTTTATGTTTACATCTGCAATCCATCTGCAACTAAATTTGTGTATACTGTAAAAAGAGATCAAGATTTACTTTGTTTATATATGAGTATACAATAATCCCAAAACCGTTTATTAATCAGAAAATTCTATACTCAGTAATGTTAGTCTTGACATGAATCAGATTATAATATTTGTGGATCAGGACTCTTTATTCTGTTACATTTGTCTATCAGTCTACTTTTACATTAGAATACACTGTTTTAATTGGAATAGCTGCATAATAAATCAGAATAGCTGGTATTCTAGTTTTGTTTACTTTCTTCAAGATTTGTCTTAGTTATTCTTGGTTGTTTAAATTTCTATATAAATTTTAGGATGAATCTGTAAACAGAATAAACAAATCTCTCAGGATTTTCATTGTGAATGAATTAAATCTGTTCTTTGTAGAGAATTGTTTATTTTTTGTAACACTGAGACTTACACAATATGAGCTTGCCATATTTATTTTTCTTAATTCGCTGCAATGAATGCACAGCTTTTCTGTGTAGTTTTCTGAATATTTTAAATTTAACTCTAGCTGTTTAGTTTTATTTTATAATTAAAAAAACCACAATGCAATTGAACTATGATTTGCATAGAAAAAAATGCACCAATTCTAAGGATGCAGTTCGATGTGTTCTGACAAAAATATACACTCGTATAACCACTAAGGCAGCAGTTATTTTGTGCCCTTTCCCAGTCAAACATCAGCCCTCATCCTATATCCAGGGTAAGGACTGATTTGCTTTTTGTCACCATTGGTTAGATTTGCCTTCTTAAGAGTTTTATGTAAATGTAATTAGTAATCATTTAGTTGTGTCTGACTTGTTTGGCATTTTTGAGATTAATTCATGCTATTGAATGTATCTGTAACTCTTCCTATTTTCTGAGAATTATCTCACTAAATATCCTTATCGCAATGTGTTTATCCATTCACCTATTGACTGACATTGTGTCCAGGTATTGGGTTTTATGAATAAAGCTACCCACATTAATACCCGTGTCTATATTTTTGTATGTATATCAGCTTTCAAAACTCAAGTGAATACCAATAGGTAAGTGGCTGAGTCATATGGTCAATTTATGCTCGTCTTTATATGAAAATCACAAACTATTTTCCTACACGGTAGTACCATTTTGTACCATTTTGCATTACAAGTTGTGGATGATAGTCTGTGTTGTACATTATCACCAATATTTGACATTATATATATATATATACTTGACATATATATTAATTTTAGCTATTCTAATGGGGATATAGTGATAGCTCATTGTGCTTGTGACTTACATTTTCCTGATAACTAATGAGGCTGAGCACCTACTAATGTGACTATTAGCCATTTGTGTAACTGTGATGTTTCTGTTCCAGAGTTTTCCCAATTTTGAGGGACCAAAATTTTTGAGATATGGAAGTTTATTAGACATGTGTTTTGAAAATATTTCTGCCAAGGCTGTGTATTATTATTTTATTTTCCAAATGGTGCATTTTGAAGATCACTTTTTTTTTTTTTAGATTTGAAGTCCAGTTCTTTAATTTTATGCTTCAAGCTTTTGCTGCCTTATCTAACAAGTCTTATTATTTCTCCAACATTTTATTCTAAATGTTTTATTTCATAGTTTCTAAACATATGTTTATAATATATTTCAACTCAATTTCAGTACATGTAGATGGTAGAAGGATAAAGGTTCATTTATTTCTGTGGTATCAGCTGTACACCATTTTTTCATCTCTGATTTTATTTTTTGTCTCTGATTTTATTTAGTTTTCTCTCATTTTCTTAGTCTGGCTAAAGGTTTATCTATTTTGTTACTCTTTTCAAAAAAAATCGACTTTTCTTTTTCATTAGTCTTTTATATTTAGTTTTTACTCTCAATTTATTTCTGCTCTGATCTTTATTTTTCTATTAATTTTGAATTTGGTTTGCTCTTGTTTTGCTAGCTCTTTAAGATTCATCATTAGGTTGTTTACTTGAAGTTTTTTCTCCTTTTTGATGTAAGTGTTTATCGTTATAAATGACTTTCTCAGTACTGCTTTTGCTGCATTTCATAGATTTTTGGTATGTTGTATTTCCATTTTCATTTGTTTCGAGAAAAAATTTAAATTTCATTCTTTATTTCTTTATCCCAGTGGTTATTCAGGAGCATATTGCTTAATTTCTATGTGTGTGAACAGTTTCCAAGTTTCCTCTTGTTAGTGATTCATGGTTTTATTTGTTTATGGTCAGAAAAGGTACTTGATATTTTTACTTTTTAAAAAAGTTTTTTGAGATGTATTTTGTGGTCTAACTTCCAGTCTATCCTTGAGGACGTCCCATGTGCTGAGGATAATAATAGGTATTCTGTACTCACTGGATGTAATGTTCTAGAAATGTCTCTTAGGTATGTTTGGCTTATAGTGCAGGTTCAGTTCGGAGTTTGCTGATTTTGTGTCTAGATGATCTGTGCAATGCTGAAAGTTGGATGGTGAGATACCCAATTATTATTGTAGTGGGGTCTATCTCTCTCTTTAGCTCTAATAATATTTGCTCAGTATTCTAAGTGCTCCAGCATTGGGTCAATATATACTTAGAATTGTAATATCCTTTTGCTGAATTGATCCCTTCATTGTTATATAATGACATTCTTTTGTCTCTTTTTACCACATTTGTCTTGAAAAGTATTTTATCTGATAGAAATATGGCTAGTTCTCCTCTTTCTTCGTTTCCGTTTGTATGTAATACATTTTTACATCCCTTCATTTTTAGTCTGTTTGTCTTTATAGATGGAAGTTTCTTGCAGGCCACCTGTAGTTGGGTCTTTTTAATGTTATTATTGCGGTGTAAGGGCTTACTATTGCCATTTTGTTGTTTGTTTTCTGGTTGGTTTTTGGTCCTCTATTTCTTTCTTCCTTTCTTTGTATAAAGTTGATTTTCTCTGGTAGTATGTTTTCATTTGCTGCTTTTTAATTTTTGTGTAACTGTTAATAGTTTTTTTTTTTTGTGGTTACCATGTGGCTTTGCAAATAACTTAATGAGTTATTTTAAGCTGGAGATAACTTGATTCTTATTACAAAGAAAAAAACGAGCAAAGAGAAAAATAAAGAACTACACTTCATTCCAGTCCACTCCATATTTTGACTTCTTGTTTCCCCTATTTATCTTTTTATATTGTCTATCACTTTAAATTTTTTTGAAGCTATTCTTTTTGATATGTCTGTCTTTCAGTCTTCCTACCCAAGATGTGAGTGGTTTACACACCACAATTACAGTGTTAGAGTATTCTGTATTTATCTGTGTACTTACTGCTATCAGTGAGTTTTATATCTTCAGATGATTTCTTATTGCTCATTAACATCCTTTTCTTTCAGATTGATAAATTCTCTCAAACATATTGCAGGACAGATCTGATGTTAACACAATCCCTCAGCTTTTGTTTGTCTGGGAGAGTCTTTATTTTGCCTCCATATTTGAAAGATAATTTTGCTGAACGTAATATTCTAAGTTGAAAATTATTTTACTTCAGCACTTTGAATATGTCATACCACCCTCTTCTGGCCCATAAGGTTCTTGTTGAGAAGTCTGCTGTCAGAAATACTGGAGCTCCTTTATATGCCATTTTCCCTTTTTCTCTTGTTTCTTTTCAGATCATTCTTTAAAAATATATTTGACCTTTGAGAGTTTTATTATTATATACTTTGAGGTAACTATTTGGGTTGAATCTTCTTAATGTTCTTTGACTTTCTTGTACCTGGATATTCATATCTTTCTTTAGGTTTGGAAAGTTCCTGTTACTTTCTTTGAGTAAACGTTCTACCCCAATCTCTCTCTACATCCTTTTTAAGGCCAGTAATTGTTAGATTTGTCCTTTTGAGATTAGTTTCTGGATCTTTTAGGCATGCTTCTTTTTTTATTGGCTTTTTTTTTTCTCCTATGACTATGTGTTTTCTTATATCCTATCTTCGAGCTGACTAATTCTTCTGTTTAATCAAGTCTGCTGGTGAGAGACTCTGATGCATTTTTCATTTGTCAACTGAGTCAATCTCTGTTAAATTTCTCTCATATGATTCTGAATTTCTTCTTTGTGTTATTTTGAAGTTTGATGAGCTTCCTCCAGACAGCTCTTTTGAATTCCCTGTCAGAGATTTCACATATATCCATCACTCAAGGACTGGTCACTTATGTCCCTTTGGTGAAGTCATGTTTCTCTAGATTTTCTTGATGTTTTTGGATATTTGTCAATGTTTGGGCACTAGAGACTTGTGTATTTATTCCAATTTGTTCTGTCTGGGCTTGTTTGTGTGCATCCTTTTTGAGAGGCCTTTCCAAGAATTCAAAGTGGTTTAGTGTTGCGACCTAAGACTGTGGTTACTGCAGCTGTTTTAGCACTAGGGGCACCCTAAACCCAGGAACACTACAACTCTTGATATACAGGGTCCTACATACACAGCCCTGGTGGATTTGGAGCACATAACAAGAGAATTCCTTGGGTTACCTCCTCTCTTCCCTCTCTTTTCTGCAGTCAGGAGTCTCTGCCTGCATTGGGCTGCCTGGAGTTGGGGGAGAGATAATGTGAGCATTCCTGTGGTCACCACAGCTGGTACTGCACTGGGTCATAACTGAGGCAAATGGCTTTTCAGACCACCACAGTACTGGGGCTTAACCAATTCTTTGGACTGCTACTGTCTGGCTACCGCTGATGTTTATTTAAGGTCCAAGGCCACTTTAGGTAGTGGATGGCAAATCTTGCCAGGATTGGCCTCATGCCATCAAAGCAGTGGATTTCCTTCTTGCCTAGGATGGATCTAGAAAGGTCATCCAGGAGCAAAGACCTAGAATCAGTGGCTTAAGGAATCTGTCCAGTGCTTTATTTTACTGTGGCTGAGCGGATACACAAGTTGCAAGACAAAGTTCTCTAAACTCTTCCTTTTTCTTCCCCCAAGCAGAGGGAGTGTCTCCCAGAGCTGCACTTCCTGGAGTTGGGGGAGAGGTGATACAGGCAATCCCATGGCCACCACAGATTGTGTCACATTGGGTGGCACCCCAAGTTCATTACCTTTAAGACCAGTGCAGCACTAGCACTTCCTCAAAGACTGTAATACTTGTGGCCCTGACTGCCACTCAAATTTACTCAGGATCCTTGGCCAATTTAGTCAACTGGTAATGATGGTAGCTGGGACCCAGTTTCCTCCTGCTGAGGTAGAGGATTCTTCTCTGGCCCAGGGTTGATTTAAATGCTCCTTCTGTGGGCATCAGCAGAATTCTGCCCTCTGTTGTGTTCCACTGTAACAGGGAAGCAATGAAGTACAATGCGAAGTCCCACATTTGCATTTCACTCTCCCTCTCCAAATCACACAGATTCTCTCTAGATGCTTCACTGCCTAGGGTTGGAGAAAGGGTGGTGTAGGCCATGCAAGGCTCTTGTTTCTACCTTTTCCAATGCCTCTTTTCTTGTTGTTGTAGTAAAATCAGGTGCTGTGATTGCTCACCTAATTTTTTGGACCATAGGAAGGAGCTTTCCTGTGTGGATAGTTGTTCAGTTGTTCCCACGGGAGGGACAATCACTGGAAGGTTAATTTTGGCTGTCTTGCTCCTCCTTTTTGTCTAATCAAGTTTTTGTGTATATTAACTTTATATCCTTAAATGCTACTAATGTCACTTATTAATTTTAGTATCTTCTTTGTGAATTCCTTGGGATTTTCTAAATAAACAGTAATGCTATTGGCAACTAAAGACAGTTTTACTTCTTCTATTCCAATCTTAAATAATTTTACTTCTTTTTCTCACTGTATTATACTGATTAGGATCACTAATATATTGTGTAGCTTTCCATTTGAAACTCAAATCTCTGGACACCATCCTGCTCTGCCTGTTGTCTGGTGTCTAAAAACGATTGTATTATATATTTCTCTTAGTTATCTAGTTATTGTAAGGCCATAGGGTATATCCAAACCCTGTTACTCAAAATAGCCTGAAGCAAAATGCATTTGGTGTGCATTTGCAATTAATGTGTCTTGTAAACAGCATATACTTGTGTTTTACTATTTTATTCCTTATGGCAATCTCTGATTTTTAATTACAATTTTTGGTATACTTATATTTAATGTAATGATTAATGTAATGACTTATGTGATTGAGTTTAAGTCTGCCCCCAGCTATTTATTTTTATTTGTTTTCAGTGCTTCTCTCTTCTTTTAAGTCTCATTTCCTATCTTTTTTGATGAATTTTTGATACTCTGTTTCCTTTCCACTATTAGCTTTCTTTAGATAATCTTTGGTATTTGATGTTTTGTTTTTAGTATATGGTAACTGTATTGGTTAAAATGTTTTCTTCTTTAACTTACCATCTCTATTTTAAATTATTATTATAGAATATATATACTTAATGCAAGAACCTTGTAATATTATAATTCAGTTTCTCTCCCATCCCTTGTGCTATTCTTATGTCATAATTCTACATGTTTTGAATTCCACAATATATAGAACATTTAGTCTATATATCTAAAATATATAGAGAGATATATAAATTGCATATCTGTTATATATCTAGATACCTATAGATATATAAATATATTTTACAAGTAAATAATACTTGACTATATAGTTACACATATATATAGCTATAGTCAATAGATTGAAAAATATTTAAAAACAAAAAATTATGTCTCATCTTCAACCATTACCAATTACCATTTCCACTAATCTACATTTCTATCCATAGACTTTTAATTTCATTAATTTTTAATTTCTTTTGCCAAAAATGCTTTAACATTCTTGTTGTATTGATCTAATAACAAATTATCTTGACCTTTATTTATCTAAAAATATCCTTATTTCACCTTAGCTTTTGAAATATATTTCTAGATATAAAATTCTAAGTTGATAGATTTTTTTCTAAATTATGTATTTTAAATATATAACTCTTTTGCTTTCTGTTTCTCATTATTTCTGAGGATAAGTCCATTGCTATTTTGATCATTGACCTCTTATTATAATGTGTCTATTTTTGTATTTTCCCCTGGTTATGTTTCAAATTTTCTCTTTAGGATGTAATAATGTAAATATATATGTGCATCCAAAATGTGAGCACCTAAATATATTTTTTAAATTAAGAGATCTGAAGGGAGGCACAGACTGCAATGCAATAATAGTAGGAGATTTCAATGCCCACTGTCAACACTAGGCATATTAGCCAGATAGAAAATCACTAAGAAAACACTGGGCTTAGACCAGGTGTGTGACTCCCGCCTGTAGTTCCAGCACTTTGGGAACCCGAGGTGGGCAGATCACTTGAGACCAGGAGTTGGAGACCAGCCTGGCCAACATGGTAAACTCCTATCTCTACTACAAATACAAAAATAAGCTGGGTGTGGTGGCTCCCATCTGTAATCCCAGCTAATTGGGAGGCTGAGACAAGGGAATTGCTTGAACCTGGGTGGCAGAGTAGGCAGTGAGCAGAGATTGCACCACTGCACTCCACCCTGGGTGACAGCCCATCTCAAGCAAACAAACAAACAAACAAAAAACAAAGAAAACATTGGACTTGAACTACACTTTAGAACAAATGGATCTAATAGATATATAAGGATCCATTACGCTCAACAGCAGCATAATGCATATTCTTCTCAAGTGTACACAAAACTTCTCCAGGATAAACCATTTGTTAGGGCACAAAACAAGTCCAACTATAAGAAGATGGAAATCATATCAGATATCTTTTCCAAAAACAATATTATTGGTTTATCTTAGTTCTCTAGTTATTTCGCTTAATACAAGCTAGAAACCAATAACAGAAGGAATCATGGAAAAGAAAACAAATATGTGGAAATTAAACAGCATGCTCCTAAACAACGATTAGGTGAAAGAAGAAATTAGGGAAACTTAAAAAATAACTTGAGTCAATTGAAAATGACGCACAACATATCAAAACTTATGGGATGTAACAAAAGCAGTTCTAGAGTGAAGGTTATAGCAATAAACACTTACATAACAAATAAGATCTCATAACCTCATGTTATACCTCATGGAACTAGAAGAAGAACAAACTGAGTGAAATGCTAACATAAGGAAGGAAAAAGCAAAGATTCGTGCAGGGAAAAAAAAAAAAAAAAAATTTGACACCCTAAAACAAAATAGAAAAGATCAAGTGTTTTTTGTAAAGCTAAAAAAAAAATGACAAACCTTTAGTTAGAGTAAGGAAAAAAAAAAAAAAAAAAAAAAAAACAGAGCAGGCTCAAATAAATAAAATTTTAAAAGAAACAAGACATTACAAATGATAGCACAGAAATGCAAAGGATCATAAGCGACAACTATGAACCATTACACACCAACATATTGGACAGCCTAGAAAAAATAAATGAATTCTTAGAAACATATAAGCTACCAGTCTCTACCAAGAAGAAATTGGAAATCTAAGCAGATCAGTGACAAGTAAGGAGATTGAATCAGTAATTAAAAGTCTCCTATTAAAGAAAAGCCCAGGACTAAGTGACTTCATGACTGAATTCTATCAAACATTTAAAGAAAAACTAGTACCAATTCTTATCAAACTATTATGAAAAATTAAAGAGGAGGGAATACTTTCAAACTCATTTTACAAGGTCAGTATCACTCTGCCACCAAAGCTAGACAACGACATTACAAGAAAAGAAAACTATAGGCCAGTGTCTCTCATGAAAATAGTTGCAAAAATTCTCAACAACATACTAGCAAACCTGTTCAAAAGTACGTTAAAATGACCCCATAAATACATAAAATTATTATGTATCATAATTTTTTTTAAAGGCAAGAAATTTTAAAAAGAATCATTCACGATGATCAAGTGAAATTTACCCCAGGAAGCAAGTTTGGTTTGACACATACAAATCAAATGTGATAGATCATATTAACAGAATGAAGAGGAAAATATTTGAAAATGTTATATTAAAGGGTGAATATCCAAAATATTCAAGGGACCCTAACTTCTCAATAACAAGAAAACAAATAGCCCTATTAAATAATGGGCAGAAGACTTGAATAGAGATTTCTTAAAAGAAGATACACAAATGACCAACAGATATGAAAAAAACCTTATTCTAATCATCAAATAAATGCAAATTAAAACAACAATGAGATATATCACCTCATATCTGTTATATTGGCTTTTATCAAAAAATGAAAAATAAATGTTGGCAAGGATGTGAAGAGAAAGAAACCCTCATAGGCTTTTGTTGGTATTGTGAATTATTACAGTCATTTTGCAAAGCAGTATGAAGATTCCACAAAAAACTAAAAATAGAATTGCCATTTGATCTAGCAATCCCAGTACTGGGTATATGCCCAAAGAAACTGAAATCAATATGCTGAAGACATACCTACACTCCCATGCGTATTGTGGCATTATTCACCATAGCTAATATATGGAAATAACCTAAGTGTCTATCAGTGGATAAATTGGTTTTTAAAATGTGGTATATATACAAAACGGAATATTATTCAGCCTTAATAGAAACAGAAAATTCTGTCATTTGCAACAACATGGGTAAATCCAGAGGTCATTACATTAAGTGCGAGAGGCCAGGCACAGAGAGAGAAATACCATATGTATTAGTCCAGTCTCACACTACTGTAAGAACTGCCCAAGCCTGGGTAATTTATAAAGAAAAGAGGTTTCATTTACTCACAGTTCCACATGGCTTGGGAGGCCTCAGGAAACTTACAATCGTGACAGAAGGGGAAGCAGGGACATCTTACATGGTGGCAACTAAGAGAGAGAGTATGTGAAGGAGGAACTGTCAAACACTTATACAACCACCAGGTCTCCTGAGAACTCACTCACTCTCACAAGAACAGCATGGGGGAAACCATCCCCATGATCCAATTACCTCCCACCTGGTCTCTCCCTTGATGTGAGGATTATGGGAATTACAATTTGAGATGAGATTTGAGTGTCCCCACTGTGTTTGGACACAGAGCCAAACCATATCAATCATAAAACGTCAGACTGACACAAAGTAGAGAGTACATTTATGGCTATTAGAAGCTGGAGGAAACAGGGAGGTGGAGGCGAAAGGGGAAAACGTTGCTCAATGGGTGTAAAGTTACAGTTAGGAGAAGTAGGGTCAAGTGTTCTTTCGCACAGTAAGGCAACAATAGTTAAGATAATGTATATTTCCAAAAAGCTAAAGAAATGATTTTTGGTCATTCCAAAATGTATACGTGTATTGAAGTATTACATTATATCCTATAAATAGACACAATTGTCCTTCTTTAATTAAAATAAAACTCTGAAAAATTTAAAACATGAAACAGAATTTCCTCTTTATCGTCAATTGTCAGCATTTTTATTTGATATGCGTACATATGTTTTCCTTTGAATTTATCCTGCTCAAGTTTTGATGAATTTCCTGGATGTTTGAATTGATGACTTTTCTTCACTTAGGAATATTTTGTCCAATTTTTTTCAAATTATCTTTTATACCTCTTTTTGTCTTTGTTTGTTTGTTTTTGGGAAGGAGTCTCACTTTCTCACCCAGGCTGGAGTGCATGAGCATGATCTCAGCTCAGTGCAACCTCTGCTGCCTGGGTTCAAGTGATTCTTCTGCCTCAGCCTCCCAAGTAGCTGGGATTACAGGTGCCCACCACCACACCCGGCTAATTTTTGTATTTTTAGTAGAGATGGGGTTTCACCACGTTGACCAGGCTGGCCTCAAACTCCTGACCTCAAGTAATCCACCCACCTTGGCCTCCTAAAGTTTTGGGATTACAGGCATAAGCCAATCGCCTGGTCTAAACATATTTAGCTGTTTTTATACTACATAAAAATAGAATCACATGTAGAAAATACTTGAAAGTGGATTATTTAAATGTCCAGATGTCCAAAGTGGATTATTTAAATGTTTAAGAGAAATATAGGAACCACTGTTTTTCAAATATATCGTCCCAGGGATAGGTGAAGGATTTCTGATTGAAGGTAGTGTTTGCAAAAATTAATAGTTATTTCCTGTCTAGATGTTGTATCTAGTCAATTCAAGAAAGTAATTACAGATGGATAGCATATGTTAATTGTTGAGCTAGGACGGGCACTTTGGGAAATGAGAAGGCACATGGCTCCTTCTTGAGAAAAATTACAGATGAGTTTTGGAAATAAAGTATTCAAAAAAGTTACATATTAATATGAATTAATAACACAAAAGTTTAAGAGGCAATATGACAAATAATCAAATAAGTGGAACTAACAGAAAAGTTGCATACTTGGAAAAAAAACTGAAATGACCCAAGTGGGAAAATGGGGAAAGGTGTGAAGAAATGATAGAAAGTCATTTTCTGTTCACTAGTTCGGGTACTATTTAAAAATACATATCAAATAATTTATTAATCATCTGCCCAATCATTTCAGTCCAAGAGACCTCCTAATCCGTTAGCCATGGCCAAAGATCCTTGTGGCAATATCATTCTTGTAATCACAGAATCCAAAGAATCTATTCCAATTTCACTGTTTGTCACTAGCATCTTAGCACAAGTAATAACCATTACATTTCTTCCCAAAGATGTTCTTGCTGCTTTAATTAAATATTTTTCAAAAAATCGGTGCCGATAATATCATTCGTGTCTTCCTCAAAGACAAAATGAGGGAGTAGGGATTAGGTCATGATGACAATCATAATGTCATTCTTAGCATTCTTGTTCTCAGACAGTCCTTATCATTTTTTGACAAATAATTCTAGTTAGCAACCTGATTTCAGTATTCCATTCCTCTTTATAGAGAGAAATCCTATTTTATTTTTTGCTGACAATAAACCACAAGGTAAAAAAAAAAAAAAAAAAAAAAAAAAAAACTACTACATATTAGCAGCTTTTTTCTTGTTTAAAGTGGTCAGTAAAATACAAGCAGTAGTCATTGAGAACATTTACTAAGAAAGCTCTTCAAAGATTATTTATTTATATGCCAGTCTTCCAGTTTTTGTTAATGCAGAGCTAAAAGGCTAGTCAAAAATTTGAAGAGCATTGGCCGGGCGCAGTGGCTCAAGCCTGTAATCCCAGCACTTTGGGAGGCCAAGGTGGGGGGATCATGACAGCAGGAGATCCAGACCATCCTGGCTAACACGGTGAAACCCTGTCTCTACTAAAACACAAAAAAATTAGCCAGACATGGTGACGGGCGCCTGTAATCCCAGCTACTCTGGAGGCTGAGGCAGGAGAATGGTGTGAACCCGGGAGGCGGAGCTTACACTGAGTCGAGATTGCGCCATTGTACTCCAGCCTGGGAGACAGAGCAAGACTCCATCTCAAAAAAAAAAAAAAAAAGAAAAGAAAAAAAACTAAGAATTCCCCCCTATTTATGGCTAGCTTTAATTATCTTCCTTTGGATTCTTGAGTAACTTGCACTTTTATTCATCAGTTTTCAGATCTGCTCCCCCTATTGCAGTTTTCCTACTCAGGTTGTAATTCTCTCTGTTGTTGAATTATCTTCTTTTGTTATGGTTACATTGTTTCCTGAACTCCTATTTTCTCCGTGGTCCTCAACTGCAATGGCATTTCAGTCTTTTGCTGGAGGGAGGTCCCCATACTGCTTTTCTTCCCTTCTTTCAGTCTGAGAGATCCAGCATCCAACTTAGACCAAAGGTCCAAAGGTCCAATATAGCTACTCACATGGTTGGTCCCTTGTTTGGGAGGGCTGAAAACGTAAACTCCTGTGTGACCTGACCCTCTCCATTTGGTTTCAGGCCCTCTGCACAAGTTCTCTCCAGGTGAGTAGTCAGATTTCTTATATGGAAACTCAAGGGTCCAAGAAGGAATGTTTTAAGAGATCCAGGCAGAAGCTGCAAGACTTATTATGATCTACCCTCAGGACTTCATAAAATTACTTCTGCAGTATCCACTAGTTAATAAGTCCATAAGCTAGGCCAGATTCAAGGGGAGCATGATTAGACTCCACACCTAAATTGGAGGAATAGCAAAGTATTTGCAACCATCTTTAATCGACCACAGATGTTTTGTTTTGTTTTCACAAATCCTAAAAAGGGTAAACATGATGTATATATGATACATGGATTTGAAAATGAACTACAGAAGAGCTCCAGCTAAAGGTGAAAGAAGTCCAAGAAGTCCAGCTGTAAAAAGGGGAACAAAGCAATACTTTAAACTCCCCAAAGACACTATTGTTGAGGTAGGATGGACCTGGGAGAGACAGGCTTGTATATCCCTAATAGAGACCTCAGAGTTCATGTTCTTCAGGAATCATAAAAATAAGCAAGTCACGCAATGACTCATGCCTGTAATCCCAGCACTTTGGGAGACTGAGGCAGGTGGATCACCTGATATCAGGAGTTTGAGACCAGCCTGGCCAACATGGTGAAACCCTGTCTCTATTAAAAATACAAATAATTAGCTGGGTGTGGTGGCAGGCACCTGTAATCCCACCTACTTGGGAGGCTGAGGCATGAGAATCACTTGAACCCAGGAGGCGGAGGTTGCAGTGAGCTGAGATTGTGCCATTGCAGTCCAGCCTGGGCAACAAAGTAAGACTCTGTCTCAATAAACAAACAAACAAGCAAGCAAACAAGTCAGTCATATCCAAACCAAGAATAATGAGATCCATCAAAGGTTCCCCACATCTCTGAGGAATAACTCTTGTGTTTAATCACATTATGGTCAACAGAAACCCAGGGACTCCACACAGCATGGACCCTACTGGTGCTGAGACACCCAAACCCTATTGACTAATCACAGGTCCTGACTGTTTTCCTGTCAAATTTCACATTCTAGCACAGAACTTACTTTCAAATTTTTGAAATTTTGAAGTTTCCTGCTCAGGGGACTCTGATTAAGTAGATATCTCACATTATGTCACTCACACCTTGGTAGAATTACAGTTTTTTCTTTGTAGAGGAGAAGTAGAATAAAAATTTTAAGAAAGAAAAATAGAATAGATTAAGTCCCTTTTATTTGTTAGTTCTTCACTGCCTTTCCTCATTTCTGCTAAATGTGCTGTCCATACAAGAAAAATAAAACACTGGCCCACCTTCCAAGGAACTTTTCTTCCTATGTGGTTCTGACAATGACCCACATGCCTTCTCTTGAACCCCACAGCGCAGGGCTGCAAATCTTTGTGAGACTGTAATTGGTAGAACAATCTGAGGCCATACAGTATTAGCCCTTGTGATTCACAATAATGCCCTTTACTTCACTGACATAATTTTGCTTGATTAAATACATGAAACATGATTCATTTAATCATCTTAACATAAGGGACTCTAGCTCACATTCCTTCATTAGATTTTTAAAATATTCTCTGTAACAATAGATTTTACCCTGCCTGAAGAATCAATCACTAATTACTCTTTTTTCCTCATGGTAAATAAATACCCTAAAAATATTGTAAAAACCAATGCTCAAAATATTTTTAAAAACTAATTATATTGATCTTCTCCTATAATGTTTTCATTAAAAATATTTTCATTTGTATTCTATTATTTCTTCAAGGTATTTTTTAATAGATCTAGTTTTAATGGTTTCTCACATGATGCATGTCACTGGTTTATATTAACATTCTGTCATTAGCTAAATAAATAGCTTCTCTTTGGTACAGTTTGTTTTTCTGTAGTTAAAATCACATCCATAAATGCACCCTTTTCAGTGTTCAGAATTAGGTATTTTTAAAATAGTCAATATAAGAAAAGCAAATGGAAATTTATAGAACATTTATCAATAGTCTATAACTTTACCCAAAAAATTCACTGTCAGAGAATATATTGGGCTCTAGACTTGGTTATGAGTCCTTCAAGTGACCTAGACGAAAATTCTGGAAGCTGTCTGCCTATTCAGCACTGAGACAAATGTTTCTAGGTTGTCATTAAGAAGTCCTTGGACCCCTAGAACCCCTTACACTCTGCCAACAGAGAGGTTAGTATATTAACACACACAGAAGCAAGAGTTAAAAATTATATTTTAGACTTTGAAATAGCTCTTAAAACTTATTTTTAATGGTAAAGTAAGAGATCCAATTACTCTTGGACATTTTCACTCCATTCATAATCCATGATGGGCTTTTTCTTTCCTGTCTGTTCATCTGAAATAAGCATAGCCCTTATTTACGTGCACAAAGTGTTTTACTGAAGTGTAAGGAAGCTATCCAGGGAGACAATTTACAGGTATACAACTTAGTTACAGATTTTAGCATAGTATGAATCAGACAAATATGTCTTCTCAGTTTCAACTTATTTACTTAAATACTGGGTGGACAATTCATTCAAATATCCAATACATGATATAGGGGGCTTATTCTTGAGAACACTGTCTATATGCCTTGTGACATGGCAGAAAATAAGATGGACCCACTTCCTCATAGAGCTTTCACATAGCACTTTTTAAAAGAAAGAAAACATTCCCCAGAAGCACTGCATACTCTAAATTTGACTTATCCTCAGATTCTGCAACCATAAACTGCTGGCCTTTAATACAGATAATATCCCACTAACTACTGTTTCTTACCTCTTTAAAAAAAAAAATTTAAGTCTCTCCTTAACTTCAATTACTTGATTTCCTCATATTGGGCCAGATTGTAGTTTTCATCATATACCTTCTACTTATCCATTCTCTGTGATTCATACCTTCTGCTTACAAGCTGTCTTTAAAGTCAAGCAGGGGAGTTCAGACTAGGTACCAGTGTCATCCAGGTGTAAGCTGAAATGTAGTTTCCTTTCTTATTCTTCCAGTTCAAACTAGGTGGTCCTTCTATACTTTCCTGTAGTAACGGAGAAAGGTATGGTGTGTCTAAAGCCTCCCAAGAAATCAGTTGGGCTACACAGGCAATAACCTAGTTCTCCTAATTCTAACGTAACTCTGTATCAGATTTCATCTTCAAATTGGACATAATTTTTTAAATCAACAGTTACATGTTTACATTTCAAACAAAACTATAAGCTCCCTCAAGCAGAAATGTTTTCATATATGACAAAAGGAACATAATGGCAGCACACATATAATATGAGAGGGGAGTTTCTTCCAAACACCGTTTTAACATCATGAGTTTTGTGATTGACAGACTGAATCAGTGAAAGCTGATAAGCCCCAAACTAGAAATGCAACAAGGACACCCATTTGTGATCGGTTCATGTGTCAATTATATGTATATGAACGTGAGCAAATAACAACCCTATGACCCACCTTCCCTTCCCCTCCTCCAAAAGAAAAAAAAAAAAGTAAGGAAAAAGTTCCAATTCCTGAGAAATAGGAACTTCCAACTTATTAGTTCTGTATGATAGGGGAAAGTAAGTCACAAGGAAAAAATATGGATGGTTCTACCAAAAATGTGTCTTATTAACTCAACTGGGTGACTCCTCACCCCCATAAATATTGTAAATGTTACTTACTTATCATATTCAGTAATATATTTTCAAGAAAAATATTGATTAATTATAGCTTATAATGACAGACACAGCAGTGGCCACCAGTCTGCTAGGTATTGTTGAGTTGACTTGTGTCTGGGGTTCTACTTGACAGCTGTCAGATGCTCAGGGACTCTGGGTGATAGAAGGCAGTTTTTACCTAAAACTTTCAGTATTTTCAAAAGTAATAAAAATGTATAGAATATGTGACCTTGGCCCAAGGTGTATTTTTCAAAAGTTCATCAATTTTGTCCCCAAGGATTTAATTTGTTTTCCCATAAGACAATGATGGCTGTATCTTATAAAAAATCAAGTAGAAATTACTCATATTAGTAGTATGTTAAACTTGTTAACATTGAGTGCTATTATGGGATAGGAACTATTAGAGTTGGTGCAGAAGTATTTGCGGTTTTTACCATTACTTTCAATTACTTTTGCACCAACCTAATAAAATACTTCTCTTTTAAAACATTGGATAAATTGTTAACATATATCACTGAAAAAAAAATTCAGTGTGGATGTCTATATATATAAAGTTTTCTTAGTTACAAGTGAATGTAATCACAATAATAGAATCAGTACCAGCTACACAATTTATGGGGTCTGGCAAAATAAAAATTTTGGGTTCCTTATTCAAAAATTATTAAGTTTCAATGCAGTGGCAGCTGACTCTTAAACCAAACACAGGGCACTGTGTGACTCTACAGTTAGCATGCCATGACTGTAATTTAGAGTTTAGTGCTTTGCTATATACATGCAATTACTAGTAAAAATCTTTCATCTGATAGAAAAGTAGACACAGCTACTGACATTTGCACATGAAGAAATTATAGCACAGAAGAGCATAATATGTTTAGCTAAAGCTTCCCAGAAAGTCAGCAAAAGTACTCAGACAATAACCTAGGTCTCCAAACACCAGTGCAACTTTCTGTTTACTTTATCAGATTTCATCTCCAAATCGAACTCCAATTTCAACAAATGGCAAAGACATTTTATGACCAATATACTCTGTTTCCCCTCAAAACATCACCTCTGGAGTCAATTCCGAGAATTTAATTGTATGAGACAAACAACAACTGTTGCTTTTGTGAATTACTTTTTGCCCCATTCAGAGTCCAAAACATTGCAGGATTGGGGAAATGAGAAAACTCATAAAGCAGCAGCTTTTTTCTATCCAGTGCAGCTGAGAGATGTAATTAATAAGTATGGAGAGGCTCACAGTCTAGCAGCACCTAAAGTAATAACTACTTTTATGAATATGAGACACAGGTCTCAGAGGATCTTGAGGAAGATTTCTGCGCTATTGATAACATTGTCAGACAACAAATTTCATGCTACTGAACATGTCCTATTTCAGGACATGCTGGAAAGGGACACTGTAGGAAACGTAAATGTCAGAGGAAATAGGAATGCCTGTGAAGCTCCATACACATTTCTTTGAGCAATAAAGGTGATCTGGCTTGGGATGTCATTCTTGGAGTGACAAGAAAGTAGAAAAGCACCCATACCTGGGGAAGAACTTGAACATGTGCTAAGTATAGACAACATTACAAGAAAGTCCAAGCTATTGAAAGTATCCATTTCCTGGAAACTACCCAGGATGCTATCCATTCCTCATTCTTTCTTTCATATATCAGCAAATATTTATGTGTCAGATCAGCTACTTAGCCACGCAGACTTTTATAATAAAAGTCATCTGATTCATTGTACACGGGTATAAACTGAATGCAATTATCATGTTACTTCATGTGCTATCTCCGCAAATTTTGTGTTTCATTAATCTTACCAGCAAGTTGAAACTGTTAGTCAAGAGTTTTTCTTTACAGATACTCATTAGAAAGGGAAGATTCCTTGACCTGTAAGTCACATTCTTTTCGATACTCAACAAAAATTCATTT
This sequence comes from Piliocolobus tephrosceles, assembly GCF_002776525.5. Lineage (NCBI taxonomy): Eukaryota > Metazoa > Chordata > Mammalia > Primates > Cercopithecidae > Piliocolobus > Piliocolobus tephrosceles. The sequence continues at coordinate 81,149,956 of NC_045439.1, forward strand.
CATCCTTTACCCATTGGCCCCAAGAATACTAGCTGGTGGTGCTTGCGGCTGTGGTGTTTATGCTGAGATAATTTTGCCACGAATAATCTCGCTTTCATTATTGTTTTCACATCACTCTAGTATATCAACTTTGGAAACAAGACATCATTCTATTTAAGCCTTTTGGTTTTAGTAGTGGTCTTTCTATTTATAAAATTATAGTAATTCTCGATAGCTGAAAATGTCAAATCCTAGAAAACATAGCATTTCTACGCATGATGTTAACATCATTCTCGAAGAGTTCTTGGCTGAAGATTCATCCTAAATAGATGATTCTGATGATTCAGACGATTCTATGCTATCTCTGTTAAGAAGTAAAGAAATAACTTCAGGAACAGTTTTTACATTTTATTTTCACATTGAAAATCAGTCTGATTTGCTTCAGCCTCAGTGAGCGTATTTATCTAAAATTGAATGAGCTCTAGTAGCAAGCTGCACTTTTTTTTTCTAAACAGGAAAAGGGTTAAACTAGCCAACAGAAAGCTCCCACATTCTCCACCCCTTGTATCTACTGCCCCTAACCAAGCTGGTTGCCCAACCTCCACCTACACCCTCTGTCCTCTTGACTGGAAGACAGGAAAGGCATTTGCTGAAGCACAAGCATGTCTAACCAAGCCTTTCCAGTTGGAAATATCTCTTTGTCATTCAGAGAATCTATTAGTTTGATGTTCCTTCAGTGCTCAGTGTATGGAACACCAGCTAGGTGCTTTATGTACATTATTTCTGGATGTTTACAAACAGCACATGCGGAAATGTCATTCGTTCTTATAAAGCTAGGTGGGGATAGAGATAGGCTTTGAACACAAAGGTGTGAAACAATAGATATGTTTCGCAGCTTGGGGGGAAAAACCTGAATTGTCAGTGTTGTTTCTTGGATGGGTGAAATTATAGGTGAGACTCTTTGTATGCATACAGATTTAGAGATTAAAATAGAATTTCAAAATTGTTAATTTTTTTCTTATTGAGTTAAATTAGGTAAAATTTGTGACTTCCTCTATAAAACATCTCCTGACAGGTAACATACTCAGTAAAGATGTCAATTACTGAAGAAGTATTATTCTATTGTTCTAATTTCATTTTATGTCTGTCTTCTACTAGGCTGTATGTCTTTTGCTGTAAAAGCATATACTAATTCTCGTTTTGTGCCTGAAACCGAGCATATTGTATGGCTAATCAAATCCATAACAATAACAATAGCAATTTTAATAATGTGCTGACTTCTTTATTAAAAAAAACTTTTAGATTCAGGAGTATGTGTGCAGGTTATCAACTAGTGTCACGGGGATTTGTTATACAGATTATTTTCTCACTCAGTTATTAAGCCTAGTACCCAATAGGTACTTTCCCTGGTCCTCTCCCTCTTTCTACTCTCCAACCTCTGGTAGGCCCCAGGATCTGTTGTTTCCATCTTTCTGTCCATGTGTCTTCATAATTTAGCTGCTACTTATAAGTGAGAACATGTGGTATTTGGTTTTCTATTCCTGCCTTAGTTTGCTAAGGATAATGACCTCAAGTTCCATCTATGTCCTGAAAAGGGCATGATCTTATACTTTATACTTTTTATGGCTGTATAGTATTCCATTATGTATATGTACATTTTTTTAATCCAACCTAAATGTACTATTTATGGTTGGATAAAATGTACTATTTAGGTTGATTCTGTGTCATTGCTATCATGCATAGTGCTGCAATGAACATACCCATGCATGTGTCTTTATGACAGAACAATTTATATTCTTTGGGGTATATTCCCAGTAATGGGATTGTCAGGTTGAATGGTAGATCTGTCTTTAGGTCTTTGAGAAATTTCCACACTGCCTTCCACAATGGTTGAACTAGTTTACACTCTCACCAACAGTGTATATATATGCATTCCCTTTTCTCAACAATTCTGCTAGCATCTGTTATTTTTGACTTTTTAATAGTAGCCATTCTGATCAGTGTCAGATGGTATCTCATTGTGGTTTTGATTTTTATTTCTCTAATGATCAGTGATAGTGAATTTTTTTCATATGCTTGTTGGCTGTATGTATGTCTTCTTTTGAAAAGTGTCTGTTCATGTCCTTTGCCCACTTTTTAATCGATTTTTTTCCTGTAAAATTGTTTAAGTTCCTTATAGATGCTGGATATTAGACCTTTGTCAGATATATAGTTTGCAAATATTTTATCCCATTATTTAGTTTTCTGTTTACTCTGCTGATAGTTTCTTTTGCTGTGCAGAAGCTATTCAGGTTAATTAGATCCCATTTGTGAGCTTTCACTTTTGTTGCGATTGCTTTCAGTGTCTTCACCATGAAATCTTTGCTGGTTCCTATGTCAAGGATGGTATTACCTAGGTTGTCTTCTAGGGTTTTTATAATTTTGGGTTTTACATTTAAGTCTTTAGTCCATCTTGAGCTGATTTTTATATATGGTGTAAGAAAGGGGTCCAGCTTCAATCTTCTGCATATGGCTAGCCAGCTATCCCAGCATCATTTATTGAATAGGGAGTCTTTTGTCCATTGCGTGTTTTTGTCAGCTTTATTGAAGATCAGATAATTGTAGGTGTGTGGCTTTATTCTGGGCTCTCTACTCTGTTCCATTGGTCTGTGTCTGTTATTGTACCAGTACCATGCTGCCTTGCTTACTTTAGCCCTGTAGTATAGTCTGAAGTTGGCTAATGTGATTCCTCCAGCTTTGCTCTTTTTGCTTAGGATTGTTTTGGCTTTTTTGGTTCCATATTGTTTTAAAATAGTTTTTTTAGTTCTGTGAAGAATGTCATTGGTAGTTTGATAGAAATAGCACTGAATCTGTAAATTGCTTTAGGCAGTATGGCCATATTAATGATATTGATTCTTCCCATCCATGAGTATGGGATGTTTTTTCATTTTCTTGTGTCATCTCTGATTCTTTTCAGCAGCGTTTTCTGATTCTTGTTGTGGAGATATTTCACCTCTGTGGTTAGCTGTATACCTAGGCATTTTATTCTTTTCTTGACAATTGTGAATCAGTTTGCATTTCTGATTTGACTCCCAGCTTAGCTGTTGTTGGTGTATAGGAATACTAGTGATTTTTGTACATTGATTTTATGTCCTGAAACTTTGCTGATACTGTTTATCAGCTGAAGTATTTTGGGGGCTGAGATTATGGGGTTTTCTAGATATATAATCAAGTCATCTTCAGAAAGGGATGGTTTGATTTCCTCTTCTCCTTCTTGGATGCCCTTTATTTCTCTCTCTCACCTGATTGCTCTGGCCAGGGCTTCCAATACTATGTTGAATAGGAGTAGTGAGAGAAGGTGTTCTTGTCTAGTGCTGGTTTTCAAGCAAAATGCTTCCAGTTTTTGCCCATTCAGTATGGTGTTGGCTGTGGGTTTGTCAGATATGGCTCTTATTATTTAGAATATGTTCCTTCAATACCCAGTTTACTGAGAGTTTTTAACATAAAGGAATGGTAAATTTTATCAAAAATGTGTTGAATTCTCACATCATATTAGACATTGTATTCCCTCTTGGCATTTATAATGCTAATTCATCTTCATAATAACCCAGTGGTTTGAATACTTATTATTATTTTCACTTTACTAGTGGGAAAACTGAGACTTACAATTACATGCACACTGAATTTAGGCTCTGCTTTCTGGACTGATAAACCTTCAGAAGCACCTTCCCTTTAAAAGCCTATGTTAGCTTCCCTCCAATTCCAGCAGCAGCAGTACTGAGACATAAATAGAAGGAAAGACTCAGGGTCTCATGAGTGTTCCCAGATATAATCCTTAGGGTTAAATATGCATCAGCAGGTCAAGTAATGTATTTGTGACTTGAGTACCAGCCTCTCTTGAGCTGTAGGATATCAAAAAAGCCCTGACCACGATGGTGGCTTGCAGCAGGGAGCTCTTCATCCCTCTTAAAAAGCAGTGTACTCGGACCACAAATTCTTAACATCCAGACTTTTTTTGCGACTTTATAATGTCTCTTCTTCTTGCTATGTGGCAGAACAGGGAAGGTATGAAAGACATGTTTCCATCCTTGTGTCTTGTTGTCTTCAGATTGCTACCATGTGTAGAATCATATCTGGGCCTGTTTTATGTTGTCATAAGGTCTTTTGGTTTTAAACGTTTCTCTTTGAATTACCACTTTAGCAGAGAAGGACCAATCAACCAGTGGATGAATGGCTCGGTTTTGTTGTACTCTTTTCTATACAGTATTATTTTCTAGTCTTGTTTTAACACTTCAACCTGAAGAGAAGGAAAAGAATATGCCTTTACTGCTTCTTTCTTTCTCTATCCTTTACTACCTCCCCAAAGGAAGGACAGGCTGAAGCGATTGGTCAGAACTCAGTATTGAATGTCATTTGAAAGACATCAATCATCAGTGGGTTTTTGCTTCCAGCTTTTGGCTCTGGGTGCAGCATTCACTCTTCTGTGTCAGTGATGCAGGTGCAGGCATACCCTGAGCAGAGCCACCGGCCTCCTCACACTTGCAATTCCATCTCAGATTGTGGGATGGTGTGTGATGCATACTTCCCAGTCTTGTCCATGTGACCTGTAGGGAAAGTAGATTCAGAGTTGTCTCCATAAACTGCAAAAATGGAAAGGAGTAGGGCTGTCTGCTTTGGCTTACAGACTCACTGTCTCTAAGGGAAAAAAATATATGTATATATATGGAAAAGTCCTATACCTATACTTGTTTGTATAAAAGATGTTTGGGCCAGGCGCAGTGGCTTATGCCTGTAATGCCAGCACTTTGGGAAGCCAAGGTAGGGGAATCTTTTGAGTCTCTACGAAAAAATAAAAATAGAAGGTGTGTGGCTGGTAAAAAATAAGGTTGGTCCTTTATTTCCCACTTGCTTATTTTTCATTTTCTTTTGTTATTGGTGGTGCTGGTGGTGTGTGTGTGACTATCAACCCCAGAAAGCTGTAATGATGTTTAGTAGGATTTCAATGTCAAAATTCCACCTTTGCATGCATAACAACTCATATTTCTTTTCTCTACCTTGTAATACTACAGAGATAGAGTGAAGAGGAGAGGTATTCAGAAAACGGGCAGGGATTTGAAGAGACAGAAGGTAATTCTCAACTCAGCCTTTGAACCAAGATGTTTCCTTCAGCTCAGCCACCCAAGTTCCTTCCTTCCCTTGGCAGATGTGACAGATATTGCTAGTTGCCCACCAAAGTCTTTACTTTCCAAATCTTAGCTGACCCCTGTCCAGTCAACTAGAGACGCCACCTCTTCCAGCCCCGCTGTGGCCAGGTGATGGAGCTCTATGGCATATGGGCCACTTCTGGATCTTGCTCTTATGTGGAGCAAGTCTGCTTTCTCCTTGTCACTTTCCTCTGCCACTGGCTGGCATGCAGGTTGATGGCAGAGGGAGGTGACTGGGAACTAGAGATCAGGTGTATTTTGAGAATAACAGAGCTTCCCTGGCAGCCTTGAACTTCTTATGGTTAAATATTATATGAAAAAAGTAAGTTTTTATAATCTTTAAGTCATTGTGTCATGTGTGTGTGTGTGTGTGTGTGTGTGTTGTTTGTTTTCGTTGCATTAGTTTGGAGTCTACCCCAACTAGTACAAGTAAAGGGGTTCTTCAGTAACCTGGCCTACTCTCTTTCCTTGCATTTCCTTTACCCCAGTGCCACATTACACAGATTCTAGTTCACAACACAGTTTTCGAGATGCTTTTCACCATGATACAATTTGAGGGCTAAATCCCATTTTATATCTAGGCATAAAGAGATATGTATCCCTTCCTCTTTACTGATGTTCTTCTAAGCTGGTGATGCCTTCCCATCATTATAAAAACAGAGATACTCATATTCAATTTTAGTCTCTTTATTTTTAATCCTTACCAAAAGTAAAGAAAATCATCTGGATATTTATGAGTTCACCTTTGCAAATAAAAGTACAGAGTGATGGATGGTAGTTAACTCTCATCCATTAATAATTTGAACTTTTTTGTTTGTTTGTCTGTCGTGGCTGCCTTCATCAGTTTCTCTATGGTAAATACGTGTGCTCTTCTGGAACATTTTTCACTACAATGCATAGCAAACACCTTTCCAAAGAGAATCCCAAAGGGAAAAAATCTAAAATATAAATTTCCAGGCAGTGCAGAAACTGTGGAAGGTAGGGTATGGAATTCAGAGACTCGAGTATTTTAAATTTGACAGATCTATGTTTAAATATCACTTATTATCTATGAATATAGATCAGGTTTACCTCTCTAGACCTCAGCTTCTTATCTGTGAAAGAGAAAAGCAATAGTACCTTATGCAGATTAAATGACCTAATTCAGGTAATGTGTGCTTTGTAGAGCAGATGACCCCAGGTTGACACATGATAGCCACCTTCTTACTGTTAGTGCCTCTCTCTGTAGTTAATGTCTTGATTCCTTTTTAAATTTTTCTTCACAAATAATTGACAGTCCATGTATTTGGAATCAGTGTCTGAAGCCAAAATGTTTGCCTGATTTAGGGAGAGTGAATGTTTTGTCAAGCCATTGGGGCCAACTCCAAATTCACAAAAACAACACAAAGTGCTTACTGAACTATAGAGTGCTAATTATGTACCCTGTTTATAATAATCTTACAAAATCTCGTTACCTACAGCAGTCACAAAGCATTCATCTCATTTCTGTTTAGACTGGGAGAATTACAGGAAGGCCTTGTCACTCTTTCTGGAGTTTTCTGTATTTGATGACATTTCCCTAGCTTGCTGCAAAACAGCAGCTGCAATTAATTACTTTTTTGAATCAACTAGAGGACAGCTTGTAATTTTTCTGCTGCCCTCTGTCAATTCTGGCACAATGAATTCTTTTTTAGAGTTTCCATACAACTTGCATTTTAAACATTTCAAAGATTACAGGACCTGAACATAAAATGGTAGAATGGGTGACCATTTTCTATTAAACATTTTTCCTAGAAAATGCAGCACTATAATAATAATCAACTTGGGATCTTAATGTTTGCAATTAACAGATCATTTTCACTTTAAGAGAAGTCTGAAACTTTATAGAAATTTCATTGTTAAGATGGCATCGTGTTATGCATCTAAGAAGATAATAAAAATCTCAACCACTTTGTGCTTGCCTATGCTGACCTCATCATTTTCCAAAGTTTCAATCATCTGAAAGTGAAATACAATTAGCAAGGAAAATCCCAACCTGAAAGTCCTCGTCAGTTCTGTTTAGTCAATAGTTGCAAATACTGCTTCCCTCTTTGGAGGCTGTGTTAAGTGAAATGTCTTGGATTTATTATCTTCAAGTGTTCAAGTCACAAAGACTGTGTCTGTCTATGACCTGAACACTTGAAAAGAAAATTTAACAGATGTTGATAGAGTCTATTGTCATAATAGACACTGGAGCAAAGTGGAGGTAATTCTGCCAAAATTTACATAACCCTAATCAGGCAATCATTCCCTAGTTGATAATTTATAAACCATTTCAGTTAATATTTTTGAATATAGGCTTTATGTAGGAAATCTAGTATTCTAGAATACTTTATGTAGGAAATCTACATAAAGTATTCCTCTTTATGTAGGAAATCTAGTATTCAACAAAGTGATGTTATATATATTTTATTGCATATATATATGTATTTCAATAGTTTTCAGGGAAGAGGTGATTTTTGGTTACATGAATAAGTTCTTTAGTGTTGATTTCTGATATTTTGGTGTACCCATCACCCAAGCAGTGTTAAGTATACCCAATATGTAGTTTTTTATTTCTCATCCCATTCCCACTCTTCCCCACAAGTCCCCAAAGTCCATTATGTCATTCTTATGCCTTTGCATCCTCATAGCTTAACTCCCACTTATAACTGAGAGAAAACATACAATATTTGATTTTCCATTCCTGAGTTACTTCACTTAGAATAATGGCCTCCAGCTCCATCCAAGTTGCTGCAAAGGCCATTATTTTGTTCCTTTTTTTGACTGAGTAGTATTCCATGGTGTATATATACCACATTTTCTTTATCTGCTGGTTGGTTGATGGGCATTTGGGTTGATTCTATATTTTTTCAGTAAGGAATTGTGCTGCTGTAAACATGTGTGTGCATGTGTCTTTTCCATATAACTTCTTTTTCTTTGGGTAGACACCCTGTAGTGGGATTGCTGGATCGAATGGCAGTTCTCCTTTTAGTTCTTTAAGGAATCACCATACATTCCCACCAGCAGTGTAAAAGAGTTTCCTTTTTACCATATCTATGTCAACATCTATTTTTTTTTATTTTTAAGTTACAGTCATCCTTGCAAGAGCAAGGTGGTATCTCATTGTAGTTACTTTGCATTTATCTGATGATTAGTGATGTTGAGCATTTTTTCACATTTGTTGGCCATTTGTATATCTTCTCTTAATAATTGTCTATTCATGTTCTTTGCCCACTTCTTGATGGGATTATTTGGTTTTTTTCATACTAACTTGTTTGAATTCCTTGTAGATTCTGGATATTAGTCCTTTGTCAGATACATAGTTTGTGAACATTTTCTCCCATTTCCTGGGACGTCTGTTTACTCTGCTGATTATTATTATTATTATTTGCTGTGAAGAAGTTGTTTTGTTTAGTTGTATCCCATCTATTTATTTTTGTTTTTGTTACTTTTGCTTTTGGGTTTTGTCATGAATTCTTTGCCTAAGTAAATGTCTAGAAGAGTTTTTCTGATGTTATCTTCTAGAATATTTGTGGTTTCAGGTCCTAGATTTGATCCATCTTGAGTTGATTTGTCTATAAGGTGAGAGATGAGCATCCAGTTTCGTTCTTCTACGTGTGACTTATCGTTATCCCAGCACCATTTATTGAATAGGGTGTCCTTTCCTCCCTTTATATTTTTGTATGCTTTATCGAAGATCAGTTGGCTGTATTTGGCTTTATTTCTGGGGTCTCTGTTCTGTTCCATTGGTCTATATTCCTATTTTTATACCAGTGCCATATTGTTTTGGTAACTATAGTCTTGTAGAATAATTTGAAGTCGGGTAATGTGATGCCTCCAGATTTTTTAAAAAATTCTTTTATTTATTTATTTTATTTATTTTTATTTTGAGAGGGAGTCTCACTCTGTTGCCTAGGCTGGAGTACAGTGGGCCATCTCGGCTCACTGAAACCTCCGTCTCCCAGGTTCACGCCATTCTCCTGCCTCAGTCTCTCGAGTAGCTGGAACTGCAGGTGTGTGCCACCACGCCCGGCTAATTTTTCATATTTTTAGTAGAGACGGGGTTTTACCATATAAGCCAGGATGGTCTCGATCTCCAGACCTCCTGATCTGCCCACCTTGGCCTCCTAAAGTGTTGGGATTACAGGTGTGAGCCACTGTGCCTGGCCCAGATTGGTTATTTTTGCTTAGTATTGCTTTGTCTGTGTGGACCCTTTGTTGGTTTCAAATGGATTTTAGGATTGTTTTATCTAGTTCTGTGAAGAATGATGATGGCATTTTGATATGAACTGCAATGAATCTATAGCTTGCTTTTGGCAGTATGGTCATTTTCACAATATTTATTCTACCCATCCATGAGCGTGGGATATGTTTGTGTTTGTTTGCATCATCTAAGATTTCTTTCAGCAGTCTTTTGTAGCTGTCCTTGTAGAGATCTTTGACCTCCGTGGCTAAGTATGTTTCTAAGTATTTCTTTTCATTTTTTTGCAGCTGTTGTGAAAGAGATTGGGTTATTAATTGATTGTCAGCTTGGTCATTGTTGGTGTATAGCAGTGCTACTCATTTTATACATTGATTTGGTATCCTGAAACTTTACTGAATTCATTTATCAGGTCTAGAAGCTTTTTGGATGAGTCTTTAGGGTTTTCTAGGTATACAATTATATCATTGTCAAATAGAAATACATTGACTTTTCCAGTTTGGATGCCCTTTCTTTCTTTCTCTTGTCTGATTGCTCTGGCTAGGACTTCCAGTAATATGTTTAATAGAAATAGTGAAAGTGGGTATCCTTGTCTTATTCCAGTTCTCAGGCAGAATGTTTTCAAATTTTCCCATTCAGTATGATGTTCATTGTGGATTTGTCATAAATGGCTTTTATTACTTTGAAATATGTCCTTTCTATGACAATTTTATTGAGAGTTTTTATTTTTTGAATGCTGGATTTTGTCAAATGCTTTTTCTGTGTCAATTAAGATGATCATATGATTCTTGTTTTTAATTCTGTTTATGGGATAGATTCCATTTATTGACCTGTGTATGTTAAACCATCCTTGCATCCCCGATATTAAACCCACTGGATCATGATGTATTGTCTTTTTGATACGCTGCTGGTTACAGTTAGCTAGTATTTTGTTGAGGATTTTTGCATCTATGTTCATCAGGAATATTGATCTGTAGTTTCCTTTTTTTTTTCTTTTGTTTTATTATGTCCTTTCCTCATTTGGGTATTTAGGGTGGTATTGGCTTCATAGAATGATTTAAGAATAATTCCTTCTTTCTCTATATTTTGAAGTAGTTCCAGTAGGATTGGTACCAATTTTTTTTTTAATGTCTGATGTAATTCAGCTGTGAATCTATCTGGTCCAGGAGCTTTTTGTTGGCTTTTATTTTTTTAATTACTGATTCAGTCTTGTTGCTTGTTATTGGTCTGTTCACAGTTTGTATTTCTTCCTAATTTAATCTAGGAGGGTTGCATATTTCCACGGATTTATTCATCTCCTGTAGATTTTCTATTTTGTGCACATAAAGGTGTTCATAGTAGCCTTGAATGATCTTTTGTATTTCTGTGGTATTGGTTATAACATCTCCCATTTCATTTCTAATTGAGCTTATTTGAAACTTCTCTTGTCTTGATTAATCTCACTGGTGATTTACCAGTATTGTTTATCTTTTCTTTCTGTTTTTTTTTTTTTTTTTTTTTTTTTTTGAGACAGAGTCTCGCTTTGTCACCCAGGCTGGAGTGTAGGAGTGCAGTGGCATGATCTCGGCTCACTGCAACCTCCACCTCCTGTGTTCAAGCGATTCTTCTGCCTCAGCCTCCCAAGTAGCTGGAACTACTGGTGCGCACCACCATGCCCAGCTAATTTTTGTATTTTTAGTAGTCAGCGTTTCACCATATTGGCCAGGCTGGTCTCAAACTCCTGACCTTGTGATCTGCCTGCCTTGGCCTCCCAAAGTGCTGAGATTACAGGCATAAGCCACCATGCCCAATCTTGTTTATCTTTCCAAAGAACCAGATTTTTGTTTCATTTATCTTTTGTATTTCTCTGTTTCAGTTTCATTAAGTTCTGCTCTGATCTTTGTCATTACTTTTCTTCTGCTGGTTTGGTTTAGTTTGTTATTGTTTCTCTAGTCCCTTGAGGTGTTACATGAGATTGTTTATTTGTGCTCTTTCAGACTTTTTGATGTAGGCATTTAACGCTATGAACTTTCTTCATAGCACCACTTTTGCTGTCTCCAAGAGGTTTTGATAAGCTGTGTCACTATTATCATTGAATTCAAATAATTTTTAAAATTTCCATCTTGGCTTCATTGTTAATGCAAAGATTATTCAAGAGCAGATTATTTAATTTCCATGTATTTGCATAGTTTTGAGGGTTACTTTTGGAGTTAATTTCCAGTTTTATTCCACTGTGGTCTGAAAAGATACTTAATTTAAATCTCTTAAATTTATTGAGATTTGTTTTGTGGCCCATGATATGGTCTCTCTTGGAGAATGTTCCATATGCTGCTGAGAAGAATGTGTATTCTGCAGTTGTTAGACAGAATGTTCTGTAAATATCTGTGAAGTCCATTTGGTCTAGGGTATATTTAAGTCCATTATTTCTTTGTTGATTTTTTTGTCTTGATCTGTCTAGTGCTGTGAGTGGAATATTGAAATCCCCTGCTATTATTGTGTTGCTATTTCATTTTTTATGTCTAGTAATAATTGTTTTATAAATTTAGGAACTCCAATGTTAGGTGCATATATATTTAGGATTGTAATATCCTCCTATTGGACTAACCCTTTTGTCATTACATAGTGTCCTTTTTTTGTCGTTAATGTTTTTGCTTTAAAGCCTGTTTTGTTGATACTGTTGTTTTTTGTCATTACTGTTTTTGCTTTAAGGTCTGTTTTGGTTTCCATTTGTTTGCATGACTCTTTACGTGTTAGGTGGGTCTATTGAAGATAACACATACTTGGTTGGTGGATTTTTATCCATTCTGCTTTTCTGTATCTTTTAAATGGAGCATTTAGGCCATTTACATTCAATGTAATTATTGAGATGTGAGCTTTGAGCTTCTTGTATTTGGATATCTAGATCTCTAGCAAGGCTAAGAAAGTTTTCCTCAATTATTCCCTCAAATAGGTTTTCCAAACTTTTAGATTTCTCTTCTTCCTCAGGAACACCAATTATTCTTAGGTTTTTAACATAATTCCATATTTCTTGAAGACTTTGTTCATTTAAAAAATTTTTTTATTTGTCTTTGCCTGCCTGGGTTACTTTGAAAGCCTTGTCTTCTGGCTCTGAAGTTCTTTCTTCTACTTTTTCTAGCCTATTGTTGAAACTTTTCACTGTATTTTGCATTTCCCTAAGTGTGTCTTTCATTTCTTAAAGTTGTGATTGTTTTTTCTTCATGATATCTGTATCTCTGAAAAGTTTTTCTTTTTGTATTGTTTTTTGAATTTCTGCATCTTGTATTGGTTTTTTGAATTTCTTTAAGTTGGTTTTCACCTTTCTCTGGTTTCTCCTCAAGTGGCTTAATAATCAGCCTTCCAAGAATTATTTTTCTCACAATTCAGAGATTTCTTCTTCCTGCTGTCCTGGCAGGGGAGCTGAGGTAACTCCTACTCTTAAACTTGAAAAAACTTTGCACATCTAATTGAGAGCTCCCCCAGACACCCTCATTAAGGCTGGGACCTTGGCCCATCACTGAGTATCACTATACCCACCTGCCTTAGTTACAACCGGTGCCTACCCAGGGATACCTCCCCTAATGGCCTGAAGTCTGAATTGTCAACTCAGTAAATAAGACACTGGGAAAAAATTAAGTAAATAGACAAAGCATACGCCATGAGAGAATGAGATAAACTTCAAGAGACTCCTGCCATTCCAACTTCATAGGAGACTGTTAACTCACCCACATACCAAGAGCATAACTGCTACAACCATCACTGGGGGACACCAGTACATACAGACTCTCTATAACTAAGGAACTTATATAGAGACTTCAGCCCTACAAGCACCAAGAATAAAGTTAGGCTAAAATAAACATTAAATATCCTTAATAGGGGCCGGGTGTGGTGGCTCACACCTGTAATCCCAGCCCTTTGGGAGGCCGAGGCAGGCAGATCACGAAGTCAGGAGTTCAAGACCAGCCTGGCCAATATGGTGAAATCCCGTCTCTACTAAAAATACAAAAAATTAGCTGGATGTGGTGGTGTGCACCTGTATTCCCAGCTACTCTGGAGGCTGAGGCAAAAGAACGAGGCGGAGGTTGCAATGAGCTGAGATCACATCACTGCACTCCAGCCTGGGCGATAGAGTGATACTCCATCTCAAAAAGAAAAAGAAAAAGAAAAAACACAGTCCAATCAAAAATAAATTCAAGAACAATTTGAAGAAATACACTATTCAAATGAGAAGGAACTAGAAAAGTAATTCTGGTAATATTACAAAATGGGGTTCTATAACATCTTCAAAAGATCATACTAGCTTCACAGTGATTATGTTATATATTTAAGAAGGCAACAGTTGAGGTGAAGTCACTTTCTCTAATATAGTCCCTTCCTTAGCATGCATCTTGTACCAGCTCAACATTTACAGAGAACCTTTTTTAGCTTCCTAGGTAATAGAGGCTGGGCCAATCCAAATTTCTAGATAATAATATTATGAAAATGTGAGGTCCAAAGAATGCTATGGCTGAATCCACATAGAAAAGGGAAGTATTATATAAAAGATGGTTGCAGATGTAAAACCTTAGTTTCCTACAAGTGAGTCAGAAGTTAAAAATGGTCATGTATGCTTTTGTTCTTTCAATTTGTTCTTTCATTTTAATAGTAGTAGTAAAACAAAATGCCAGAACATGACTTAATGAGTCTCAGATTGACTGAGGTGTAAATATTATGGTTTATCAGGGAGCCAAACATGAATGAGACAAAACCCATCTGTATGCTGATTTTCAATGAAAATGATTCAAAATATGTTCCAGAAATCCTGAACCATTTCATGCACTTCATGAATATAATAAGAGATCAGAGTGTTAGGAAAGGAGTTAGTGAAAGAGATTTGTGAATACAGTTCTTTAAAGGACCAGTTGCCTTGGTGAACTCTCAAATGGCCACCTTCAATGTAGGAGAAGCAAGGTGTCACTTTCTAACTTCAAGCTTAGAAAGGGGGCCTCGAGGGCATCAAAATATAATTTGCAGAAAATTAACTCTCAAATGTATAGTGTGTGTCAATAATTTATTTAACTCATTAATGAGTAAACCTGCCTAATGACAAACCTGATTCAAAGAAAAATACATACATATCTCTATACATATAAAACACACACACACATATTTTTTCAGTAGAGAAACAAATGCCAGAATAATACTTTAAAGTTAGGTGGAACATTATATAGTGTCCTATAGGGCAAAAGTGTCATAATCATAAATCATCTTCTCTACTGAAAAATCTCATTTGCATTCCTACTGATTAAAAATAATTTGCAACTGATCAATATTCTATAAGTTAATATCTGACTTTTTAGAGCCTGAGTCCTACTTATCAGCAAATGGTAAGTCAAAAATATTATCGTTATCTAGAGTGACAGATGACCTTTGGACAGGCTTGTCAGACATTCCTCTGATAAAAATTGGAAAGGGCACATGGTAATCTTTTTGCCTTGTTTATAAGTTTTGTATAACATTCCTTGATAAGATGATTACTCAGAGTGCTTTGTGATATATTCCCTACAGTTAAAAGATAGTGTCTGATTCCTGCCTGACAAAGCTGAAGTGAATTAGGGATAGGGTTTGATCCCATCTCTGGAAATTCAGAAGGCAATCATCGGGTAGACTAACTGGCAGAACCAGTTTAGTGCTACTGCACTAAGAGGGTTCTCAACCCCCAAGTGCTGCAGATGTGATTTCTACCATCTAGAGTTGGCCTTGTGGTGGTGGAATGAGTAACTGCAGTATCCTCTTGGTTCTGACCATATAATTTTCTGGATGGGCTAAGAGGCATTAGGAGAAAGGCTGACGTTGTGCTGCTGAATGCTCAGGGACTGAATTAGAGGTTACAAGAGGCCATCTGAGAGACAGATACATCTGGCTGATCATGGCAGCTACAGCAAGTGGGACCAAGCAGGCTACCATGGCAGTGCCAGAAAAACACCCACAAGATAAAGATTATCATTGGCTGGGCACACCCAGGGTCACTAACTTTAGGCATTTGCCAGGCTAAATATTATATAAATATTTAACGAATTTTCTTGACAAGTAAGACAAGTAAGAACCAGCCTACTGACTCACCTGCTTCAACTACCTCCCTGGAAGGAAAATAGAGAATGTGAACATGAAGAAAGTAGAGAACAGAAGTACCTTACACTCCTGCCCTTGGAGACTTTCAGCCTGAAATGGGTTCAATCAAATCTTTAACACTAAGTCAAGTTTCAAATTTTAACTTTTATGTGAGACTAGATATTAACTTTATTTAACTTCTACATTTTGACTTTTGTGACTAAAAATGGCTAGATTTTTTGTTTTGTTTGTTCATCCTTAATATAAATGGGAAAAGTAAAGTCATAGGCCTGCCCAAATTTTCATCTAGAGGAAGGGCTAGATTATATACCTCTAAATAAAATTCTAAAGAGATAATGTGAAGTAGAAATAAAAGTACATTGTGGTTACCATCTACATGTTACACATTTTAATGTAAATGTTATACTTAAGAACTGGTGAACAATTTTTCCTTCTAAGCTTATGTGGAAGCTTTAGACTAGAACCTCAAACTCATATGGCTTCCCATTTCCCATATGGCTCTGCACCTGGGACCACCAGTGGACCATTTGTCTTCCTCAGAGCTCTATCTGGCTCTAGCAAGTAATCCTTAGATTCTAAAACCAAGCTTTCCTCCCAATCTTCAAATCGTAATTCAAAGGGTAGGGTTGGTTTTGAAAATCTCTAAGTAATTTAAGTCCTGGGATTGAAATACTAATTTCAAAAGTCAGCTGGTTTGAATGTCCAATCACTGAAGGCACAACAATAACTAGAGAGCTATGTATAAACTTAGATGCCAGATTGCTGTGAAATTTTGAGATAAAACAAAGATCCTTTAGAAAGAGGATTATAAAAAAGATGACTGTGGATTATTCTGATGTCCTTGTCAGAACTCATGGAGAAGAGGTGGTAGATGCTACCAAGGTCCAGAACAACAACACTGACATTCCTGGGTCTCCATAGACTCTACCTGGGAGTGAGGAGTAAGAACTAGCCCTGTCATTGTTTGAAAAAGAATTCTGGGAATGAATCTGGAGACAGAGTCCAATATAAGGTGAGAATGAAGTGTGGAGGTCAGCTGATTAGTTGACAAAGGGCAAAAGGATCCTCAGTGCAGTGCAGGATAAACCATTCTGGCACACTCTATATCTGAGGATGCAGCATTCACTACTACAGTTAATTTTCTACAGACCCGGTTAACTGCATTTAGGAAGTATTGGGCCTTTTCAATGTGAATGTGAACACCTTGGTCAAGACAGCTGGGAAAATGGGCTACATTCACAATTGTATAGTGCTTACTGGAGCCAATGGTGCACTCTGTATAGGAGTGAGTTCAGTAGTTCAACCATCAAGGATAGACCAAAGGATTTGTTCATTAGCTCTGGACCCCAATGGATGAAAGTCATCCCCAGAGACATTAACGCCCTGTATTCCAGGTTGTAAATGCCTGTTTGATGGATGGATACCACAAGACTGCAGCATGAGAGAAGATCAGGGATAACATTAAATACCCCTAGAGGGAAGACACTGTCATCATGAAGTGAGTGGCTAAAATCAGAGGGGAGCTGTCAGGATATTTGTCTGGACATGGGAAGTGTACCATGAAGCCACAGCTAAGAGTTTAATGGGAGAGTAGACATTAGACAAACTTAAATAAATTTGAAATCACCAATTATAATAAAGGTTAGAAAGGAAAATAAACAGGTTCTATGAGAAAGAAACTACAAGAGAAGGAGACCTAATTTTGATGGAAAAAGTCAGAAAAAGACCTTGCTGAGAAACCAGCCTATACCCTGAGATCAAGTTATAATAGTGACAGAGGTCATCTAAAAGCTCTTCCAGTTTACGGTCTATAAGCTATGAGAGGAAGCAGGATGTGCAAGGTTACAACCTTTTTCCAGCTGCAGGGACAAATATAGGATGCCATTAAATAGTGTCTAGGAGTGCCAAATAGGCCCCCGATACAGATCAGGCCGCTCAGTGCCTGTCATAGTGTCTAGAATTTTAGCATTATTTCATTCTCCCTAGTTCTGTGTGACACCGTAGAAAACTTATTTTAAAAAATCAATTTCAGTGCAGTTTATTAGTATAATTCCATATGTAGGATGGTAAGTTCCTATAACCTTCTCTGTTACTATTCCTGGAGATAAGAAATATATTAACAGATTATCCTGGTTCAAGACAAGACAGAGCTCCACATCTCAAACCACTGAATTCCTTATAGTTCTTCCCAGCAAACTCAGAAAAAAGGAATACTTTTCCTCAATTTTACCAAGCATCATAATAAATTTTCAATTATTTTGCTTTTGGAAAGATCCCACATAAAGTTTTCCAAATGCATTTCCTCTATTACTTAAAATACATTTTTAATTTATTTATACTCAACATGTTGCTTAATAAAAGCCACTTCATTTCCAAGCCAAATTTTGAAGATTATTGTATTTTTCCTCGAAAAGCTTTTAAGAGGAAATTTTGTTCCGTCAGAACAAGATAGAACTGGACTGTTGAATAAAGGTAAATTTGGTTCTATTATCTCTCAAGAACAAGAGAATTGAGGGGTTAAAGATAATACCAAAAAAAAAAACCAAACCCAAAAAAAAAAAAAAAAAAAAAAAACCTGCCCTTGATTTCTGGTTATAGGAACTTGCAGGGTCTTTTAAACTCCAACAAATGAAAAAATATTTTTTAAAAAAACTAGTGAAAAACGATGCTAATTTTAGGGAAGTCAAAAGCTTAGCTTTAGGAAAACATATTGGGGACTGAATTCAGTTTACACATTTAGATTTTTGCAAAACAGATGAAAGACTTTAGTTCCAGCCAACTGGCTTACTTCTTATGCCCTGAGGAAGAACAGATGGATGGAACAGTCTAAAGGTGTTCCACTGGCCAAGGAGAAAATAGACCTTGAAATAGATCACTTAGTCAGATCTCTCATTATTTTAACTACTACTCAGCATAGAATGGCACAACACAGATAATAAAGTATTATGTTCCCAAAGGCAACTTCTTGAAAGGCTAGCTTGGCAGTTGTTCATTTCACCTGGAGACTTCAATTCAACATTACAACAAATGGAGTCTGGCATGGAGCTGTGAGAGGTCACTAATTTATTAACATCAAGAGGCAAGTTTTAAAGGGACAGTTGTCCTTTCTGCTCATAATACTTTCTGAAAGGTCAGAATCATTTACAGTCCCAAAAATGTGCAAGTAAATAACTTGGATTACACAGAAATGTAATTCCTCACATTGATTTGGTGAGCCCAAGAAAATCCAAATAACAGAACAGTCACAAAATTGTGAGACATTTTTTCATTCAGTGTCATTCTGCCTGAAGGTTCCAGTGTATCTCATTATCCCTTCATCCCCATTTTTCTAGATGTCTCAGTAGTGAAGGGCCACTGATGCCTAAAATATATGCCCCAAGACTGTGTTGTCCAAAATTATTTGTTAATAGTAAGCATTTATTATTTAAGCTACCTCCAAGCTACCTCAGCAATAATTTTTTCAACATATGAGCCTACAGAAAAGGTTTGTTCTTTAAGGTTTAGATTTGTAGTTTCAACTTCAACTTAAAAAAAAAATCAGAAATAAACCTCTAAAGTGAAAGTCTAATAAATGTGAGAAATTATCTTCTTGTGGATAGATTTATTGTGTTCAGATTTACTGAATTTAAAGGCACAGACCTCTGCAGATTGGGTGCCATTGAGATTATCCTTGGCACTTTAAGAAAAACGCTGAGTCAGGATTAACTCAGGGAGAACAAGCACAACATTCTGAACTTTGAGAACACTGACAGTGTTTTTATGAGGGTTAAGCCAAGGTAATTCATAGGCTAGCATCACATAAAAAGATCATATTTCTGGACTTTCAAGGATGCTGTGGGGGCTGAAAATTGGCTGAAAGGAAATTCACTGACTCCTCAATTTTCTGCCAATTTCTAGCTCCAGTTTCCCAATTTTCCTCTTTTGCATTATTTCAATACTATTCTTAGCCACACCATAAACACTGTTGAGTTTGTCTTTTCATCACACTTCATCACACTTTGTAAGGCAAAACTTCATCCCTTAGGCAGCCCACACTTTGCTTTCTGTCTCTACTCAAGCAATCAAGTGCCCCACAATGCAGCCTATTGATATTATTATAAATTTTAGTTCGGTAGCCTCCAAGGAACCATCAAAGCTGTTTGGCAATCCTACCCAGTTCTCTGATCTCTTGCTGTCTCAATTCTCTACTATCTTCCCTCTGCACACTATATAAACACATGCATGCACGCACACACTCACATGCACAAACACACCTTTTTGTGTCTTATTGGTAAAAGGGAAATAATAATAGTTCTTCCTAGGTTTCTTGGAATAATTAAGTGAATTGTTACATGAAGCTTTGAGAACATTACCCAGAAAAAATAAGTGCTACATTGTGTTACTTGTTGTTAAGACTACTATCATGATTATATACAGTTGCTTACTCTATATTTCTATTGTCAGGTAGATTAAACTCAAGGCAACATATACTGGCTGAATTTATGAAATTTCCCAATAAACATTCCACATGCTCCTAGTTCAATGAATTGCACCAGATATTTTTGATCCTCTCTTCTCTCTCATAAATCCTTACCATGATACACAATCCATTATGATAGCAGTAGTGTGGTATGTTAGGTATTAGCCTACCTCTCAAAGACTCCTTACCTTCTCCATATTCCAGCCGCAATTTTCTCCTTCCAGATCCTTGCATGATCAAAGCTTTTGCAAATACTGCATCTTCTGTTTATGATGCTATTATTTCTCTACCTGCTCAGATCTGATCTTAACTTCTCCCTCTCTTTTCTTCCACTAGAGCGTAATCTTTGTCCTTTCTCTAAGTCCAGTATCTTTTTTATATCTTCCTTAAAAGCATGTTGTTTTTCTTAAGAATATTGTTGGTGTTAAGTTAAGCATTTGTTGGTCTCATAATGTGATTATCTTCTATCTAGACTACAATATCTATAGATTGGACACCGTGTCTGTTTTTGCTCACCATAATATATGCAGAGCCTCGTACAGCTCCTAGTGCTCAATTGAAGATTAAAATATATATTTTTAATAAATGAAACAAGGACTGTTTGGAATAAGAAAATGGAAAGCCTTTTAGGTGTCATAAAAACCAGAAAATATATGCAATAGAGAATAGAAACAAAAATAAAATCAATGAAGCCAAAAGTTGATTCTTTGAAAAGAATAACAAAATGGTAGCAGCTTTAGCTAAAATAAGCATGAAAAAAAAGAAGACACCCAAATACTAATCTGAGGAATGAAAGAGGGAGTATCACTACCAACTTTATAAAGTAAAAAAGAATTATAAGAAATTACTTACATTGTATGGCAGCACGTCAATTTATGTGGATGAAACTTTATAATTTCTAGAAAGACACAAACTCCAAAATTGGCTTAAATAAAAATAGAAAATCAGAATGCATATAACAAGTGAAAAGAATGAATTAGTAATTTAGAAACCTTTCTCCAAAAACCCCAGGCCCAGATGGGCTTCAGTGATAAATTCTAGCAAATATTTAAGAATTAATACAAATATGTAAGCAACTCCTGCAAAATAGATAAAGGAGTACTTCCCAACTCATATTGTTATTATTGCCATAGTACCTACCAGACAAAGACATTTAAAAAAGAAAACTGTAGAACACTATATCCCTTATGAACACAGGTGAAACAATCCTCAACAAATACTAGCAAATTGATTCCAGGAGCATATAGAAAAGATTACTCAGGGACAAATGTATACCCAGATGTGAAAGAATAAATTTGGGCCCTCTACCTCATGTCATATAAAAAATAAATGGATCAAAGATCTAAATGTAAAAGGAAAAATGTTATAATTATTTGAAGAAAACATAGGTGTAAATCTTCATGACCTTGATTAATCTATGATTTCTTAGTTACAATACCTGTTTTAGTCCATTTGTGCTGCTAGAACAGAATGCCTAGGATGGGGTAATTTATAATGAACAGAAATTTGTTGGCTTATGGTTGTGGAGGTTGGGAAGTCAAAGATCAAGGCTCTGGTATCTGACAAGGGCCTTCTTGTCATATCATCACATGGCGGAAGGTGGAAGGGGATGCAGGGACAATCTTTGTGTCCTCACATGACAGAAGAACAAAAATCAAAAAGGTAAAAGAGGGCCATTTTTATAATGACATTAGTCTCACCCATGAGGGAGAACCCCTCATAGCCTGCTTGGTTCAGCATCAGCATTCTGGCCAAAGAATGTTTATCAGTGCCTGAGTGAAGGGCTTAGAAAAATAAAAGCAATGGCTGCCAGGAAAAAAATAATAATAATAATTAAAACCTCTCAGTACAATTATACTACCCATTCCCCAAATCAGAATATCTTTACATCTTTCTCATTATTTTTGGTATGTGTTGGCGGCCTTATGGCCCTCAGCTCTTCATATTTCAGATTAATTTAATTGAATTCCCTGAGCTAAAAAGCAAAATTCTAGGAAGATTTCACAAATAGAAAGATGCTTTCCTGAGTCAAATGAAAAGAGGACATAGAAAGAACTAAAGATGAGATAAAGTAAGAAGTATATAGCTTAGACTTTGGGCAAATAAACTAGAAAATAAAAGAGATTTTGCAAGCTGAAGTTACATGGTTTTCCTTCCTTTCAGAGGAGGATCCTGGCCAAATTTGAATTTTTATTGAAATTGTCCTTTAGATTTTCTATACTAACTTCCCTAAACAACTACTGCTTTGTGAGGTGATGTGTGAGTGAGGACACAAAATGTTTATCCTTAGAATTATGCAGTTCAGTGTGGAAGTCACACGAATAGTCTTCAGGCTGATCTCTAATCTTTGTCCAATTCCCATGTCAAAATGTAGTCCCACACCAAAGTCATACTCTGGACTTTAGGAGAGTTGTTAAATGTAAACAATAACTGCTGAAAGAGTGTGGTAAATTTATTCCTCACCTCTTTGGAGAATGAGGACAGCCATCTATCTTTTTAAAATTCTATATTCAGGAATTTGATTTTAATTTCAACTGCCGAAAGCACTGGCAAAATTGCAATCCTGCAGTACAACCATTCTCAGCTACATTAACTGGCAAGAATAGAAGTGCACTCAGTGTGTATAGATACTCCTGGTCCCATGACACGCTCTGCATACTAACAAGGTTGTCCCTGCCACTGCAGACATAAGAGGACCCATGACAAATGATGTGCACCAAAAGACTGACAGCTCATCTTCTCCCACGCTTGCTGGCTTCACTACACTGAAGAGCTGGCTAGCAAGCTGGTAACACACACGATGCCTCCTCTCCCCATAACATGTTCCCTATCATTCCTCTGATTCCCTCTTTTGTAGCAATTGACCTTGTCCAATATTCAAAGCTCTTTTAAGGTTAATGATCTTAGACTCTGGAAATAGTCTTCAACCATATGAAAGATTATTACAAAGAGAATGATGGCCAGCTGCTTCCCATCTCACTCAAGGATAGAGCTTGGGGTGCTGCCATTCACTGCAGAAGGACTGAATAAATGTTTCTTTATCATGAAGATGATGATGTTTGTGATGACAAAACCACAACAGGCTTAAAGAAGACCCGGACTGCAACTGGAGGAGCCTCATTTTGATGAAATAAATGTCCTCACGTCAAAAATTCTGAATCTAGTTGCTGATTCAAATTTACTCTGCATTCATTCAACAAGACTTTGCTAGGCATCAACTGTGAGACCCAAGGAGCACTGTGACAGAACGCAAGGAGTACCTAAAATTATGTATCAAACATCTATCTTTGCCAAATTGATTTACAACTTATTTTAAGAAAGAGTTTTACATGTCCAATTGTTAAGCCATGTTTAAAAATAATATGTAATTACTGCACAAACTATATGAGTTGAGGCAGTTTGAATAATAGAGACTTCATTAAGGAGGTGAAGCTTCAGCTAGGCCTTGTACATAGAATTAGGTAGTAACTTAGAAATATGTATTCATTTGATAAATATTTATTGTATATCTATGGTGTTCTGACACTACAAGAAACATAGAATAATATAGTCAAAAGGCGTGTTTGAGATAATAGAATACTTCTTTCATTACACAATTAAGGAAATGCAGTCTGACCCTTACCCTCTCTGGGTAGGCACTTGTAGCAAATTGTGATAGAACCAGAAACAGTATCTAGTTTCCACATCAGCTCAGTATTTCTATATGAAAACCGTATCATTTGCCTTGCCTTTGTTTTTCATCCACCAGAACTATCAGCCTGAAGACAAAATGAAACAAAACAGGAAATATTTTCATTCTTAAGAAATTAACTTCTATTCAGCAGACTTTTAAAAACTTGTTTTCTTGAAAAAGGAATACTGTGATGTGCATTTCCTATATATGGTTAAGAACTTTTTATTTTATGTTTCTTAAGTGCATTATATCTTGGCAAAATGTGTACAACTAATCTTTACTTGTATGCTTGCCTGGTTTATTTATTAGTTACAATTGTCACATTCCAAGTTATTTTATACTGACTTTACATACACCAGGAACTTAGGTTATACTTTGTAATAAGCTGTATTTCTTTCTTTCAGCTCAATAGTGAAAGCAAAGCAAAGAAGCTAAGTATGACGTATTTTATTGAGAACCAGTATACATAGCGATTAAGAGCTTAATCTCTTGAAGTCAGACTGATTTGGTGTCAAATTCCAGTCATAGTGTGTCTGGGATTGGTGGGTTCTTGGTCTCCCTGACTTCAAGATTGAAGCCACAGACCTTCGCAGTGTTACAGTTCTTACAGATGGTGTGTCCAGAGTTTGTTCCTTCTGATGTTTGGATGTGTCCCGAGTTTATTCCTTCTGGTGGGTTTGTGGTCTCACTGGCTTCAGGAGTGAAGCTGCAGATCTTCGCAGTTCAGTGTTACAGCTCTTAAAGGCAGTGAGTCTGGAGTTGTTCGTTCCTTCTCTCTGGAGTTGTTCGTCCCTCCCAGTGGGTTCGTGGTCTCACTGGCTTCAGGAGTGAAGCTGCCCATTTTGGGGGTGTTATAGCTCATAAAACGCAGCGTAGACCCAAAGACTGAGCAGCAACAAGAGTTACTGCTAAGAATAAAAGAACAAAGCTTCCACAAGGCGGAATGGCACCCAACCCGCCAGCCGCTGCTGGCTCAGGTGGCCTGCTTTTATTCCCTTAGCTGGACCCAACCGCATCCTACCTATTGGTCCATTTTGCAGAGAGCTGATTGGTCCATTTTACAGAGAGCTGATTGGTCCATTTTGGCAGAGTGCTGATTGGTGCATTTACAAACCTTTAGCTAGACAGTGCTGATTGGTGCATTTACAATCCTTTAGCTAGACAGAAAAGTTCTCCAAGTCCCCAGCAGTCCCAGAAGCCCAGCATGCCTCACCTCTCACTGGTGCTCCAGGGCAGGACTTTGCAGCACCTAAGCCAAGTGCTCCGGCAGCCCAGAGGGAGCTCTTCCCCAGCTCAAGCCCAGCAGGCGCCAGTCAGGGCACCGAATGCGGGGCCAGCCCAGCGTGCACCCACCCAGAACCGCGCCGGCCTGCAAGTGCCTCCGGCGGCCGGCCCCTCAACAGTGCGGCACTGGGCTGAAGGGTCCTGGAGCGTGGCTAGAGCGGATGCGGAGGCCGAGGAGGTGCCAGGAGCAAGCAAGGGCTGCTAGCACATTGTCACCTCTCAACAGGACTTTCACAACTGTGGGCAAGTCAATCTGTGTGAGCCTCAAATCTCTGTTCTGTTAAATAGAAAAATAGTGTACCTAATTCATGGGATAGTTACAAAGATTAAAGTAGCTAATGCGTGCAAAATAATTAATGTCTAGCATAAAGTATATTCTCAGTAAATGCTAGTTATTAAGAGCCTTGAAAATGGAGATAACTTATGTACATGTGTGGCTACTAAATTGGTGTTGGGATTGTTGGTCAGGTAATTATAGTCACACTTATGACAAAGGCCGTCAGTTGTGCATGAATTGAGCATGCATCTGTCAGGAAAGGGAGATGAGTAGCAGACTATCAAGAACTGCTCTAACTTGAACATCTGTTAATTACATATAAAGCACTTGAGACTTCCACTAGATTTTTTTCTCTAATCCTGAAACTAATTAATGCTCATAATAAAAATCTTAGAAAACACAAAAATATAAAGAAGTCAACAAAGATCAACTACAACAGTATTCAAAATCAACAAGTTTGATGAATTAACGTTGATATTTTTCCTTTGCATACATCTATAATTTTTGTGCACATATATAATTTATAAAATTCATATTTTAAACAAACATTAAGGAATTCAGCTGAAGAAACACATTTTATATTCTGCTTTTTAATATATACTTAGATATTAAATAATCCTCAAAAGTACAATTGATTACATAATATCCCATTGAATGATTTTGATACTGACATTTTTATACATCATTTCTCATGATTTTCTGTAAATAATGCTAAAATAAACATTCTTGAAAATAAATTATATGCATACAGTTAAGCCTCTCGCCAGAAAATTTATGCCAATTCTTTCATTACTGGATAAGCAAGTGTTTTTTGCCTAACTCACTGTCCTCCATACCACAGCTCATCTTCGTTCATCATAGCTGTAATAATAATTATTGACAGACACTAGGGACTTACCCTGTGGCAGGCCCTGTTCTAACTGCTCTGTAGACATTATATTTTTAAATCTTCTCAACAACACCATAAGGCATATTCTAATCATTCCTGTTTTACAGGTTAAGAAGCTGTGGCTTAACTAGATTAGTCCAAGTTTCCACAATTAGTAATAAAGTTGGGATGTAAATCCCCAGGCAGTGTGACTTCCACAGATTGTGATTCTTACCACAACACAGTATTATTTTTCCATAGCATTCATCAGTATACTCCACTAAAATGTTTTTGTTAATGTGAAAGACAAAGTTACTGTTTTTACTTTACATTTTATTAACGAGGCCAATATTTTTCATTTTATTTTTTAATTTTTAATTTTTTTAGTATTTTGGATATTTCATGTGAATTTTTTATTTATGTCCCTTGGTGTCTTCATCATTTAATTATGAGGAGTACTTTCCTCTGAAGGCTAGATTCTAAAATTAGATATTGAGTGACTCTCTTTGAGGTAATAATAAATACGGATTTTCTAGATGGTGACACGTTTTATTCAGTTGCATTAATTAGGAAAAAATTTTGCTAATTGCATTCTCTGGTGAGCGTTGGACTCCCTTCCTGCCAACATGTATTCCATTTTATAGGTCCTTTTAGATGTTCTCTTTGGTTTGTAATTGATGGATTTCTTGGAAGCAAAAAGTCACTGGAGATTTAGTGAGTGTGAAATGGTGAATATTGAAAGCATTTTAAATATTGATATGAAAATAGATCTCCTAGCAAGATATCCTTTTTTCTGCTGTTTCTGGAATGAATATATTAGTTTAAAAATTATGAGCATTTAACAGATGTGAAAGTGCTAGTCTTTGGGCTGTTAACAGACTGTACTCTGCCAGATTTGTTGGTAGCCTTTCCATATTCTGGAAATATTAGAGATATTTATAGCGATAGTGATATTTCCAAATGCTTTGAATAATTATGTGAATATACATTCAACTGCAGAAATACTCCCGAAACGGAAGAAATTACTACTCTTAATGGGGTATGTAGAATAACTGTTTTATTTGAGAGCAACAGTGAAGAGCATGGCCATGAAATTCGGATGCAATAAACAGAAGAAAAGAAGTCATGGGCCAAGTATCTCGGGGCAGCAACTTGCGAGAAGGCAAATCAATGGCAGGTAGAGGCTACTTAGCAAAGCTTGCTAATATAGATTCCTCTGGTACTATCGCTAGGATGATAAGGACCTAAAGTTGTCTTCAGTGGTTAATCTTTATTCTTCTTGGTAGGGATTGAGGTGAAGGGACAGGATACCTTTTTTATTTTTAAATCTATGTGCTGCTTTCAGAAAAATAAGAGGAGAATGGGGGACTTTTTTTTATTTGCTTCTTAATTGCCTTTGCCTCAACAATCCTTCATATTTTGGAGTAAGTATTTAAAAAGGAACAGTTATTCATATGTGATGGTTTTTCACTCCATAAATTTCCTGATACTCTAGTGAGCTGGTAGTTCTGCATGGGGAAAGAATTCAAATTTTGGGGGAAACTTAAAATCAAATTTTGAGAGAAGAATAGTAAAACTAGAAGGGCAGAAACTCAGATCTGACACCTAAGCCAAAAATTGTTTCATAGAACTCATTAACTTATACAGAATTTCCATATACAGAAGCAGCGGTATGCTGCTCAGTGTTTAAAAACAAACTTTGTGGAGAAGAAAATAAAATTATTTATACTGTTTGCTGATTTCCATGGCGTAAACTCTCACATCATGGCAGATCTCAGGCTATCATCATGATGTCACTGAACTGAAGTTAGGAAGACTTATAAACATTTATCTCTCACAAAGTTGGTAGAAACCTGCTTTACCACACCACTGGGCAGAGGCCACCATGAAATAGAGACTGAGCACAGAGAAGCCCCAGTTAGAAAAGTGCACCACTTCTTCCCGTCAGCCATTTACTGTGGATAGTTCCTTCAGGAGGAAAACATCTATATCTAGTATTCACTTTATCCAATTGTAGCCACTTACCTGCAAATTAGAGAAAAGAGCAACACAAGTGACCTGAGTTCTTGGACCTAGCACTGCCATACTACCAATGTCTGGTTCAGTCCTTGACAGGGCAACGTACAGTTTACTGCTAGCTGCCTCTTTGTAATGAATCAGCAAAAACAATTCTCGAAAACCTAACATCTTTCATGTTGCAAACCCACACACCAGAAAGATACATAAAGCCAACATCCATGGGTATTATACTGGGTATCTTCCATTTACATCTCCAGAGTCACTCTACCTCTCTTCTTTCCCTATGACTCAGACCTGTATGAACTCCACCGACGGGCTCCGTTGCTCTCTGGCTTACCATTGGGTTGGGCCAATGGTGAAAGTGACAAGATTTCTTAGGGAGAAGAGTGAGATCATAGTATTCCCCTGACTCCTTCCCAGGGGTTCCCTTAGGCTAATTACATCTTTCTTCCAAAGGTCACAGGTCCCATCAAGTACACTTCTGTACACAGCTACTGTGTCCCCAGATTCTGATAATGGCTCTTTGTCCTCTCTTCTTCAGGCTAAAAAATAGTAAAGGATCCTCATTGTTATTTGTACTAATCCTTTTGGTTTTTATTCATCATGCCCTAAACCTTGATCAGAATACCCATAGTTCACTCAATAGTTTTTGAATGAACTATTTTTTGTTTTGGCCAGGACTCTAGCTGATGCTGATAAGAAGTGTGGAATTATGATGCAAGTAGTAAGCAATTGTATGTATACTAGGCACAGCAACCTAAAAGAAAAAGTCCTTCTTATAGACCCGTTGATCCCATGTATATCTTTATACTTATCACCCCTTAAGGGAAAAAAAAAAAAAAAAAAAGCCCTGATTTGTGACAGAGTTCCCACTTGCAGTGGTGTAAATATTCCTACTATGGTGAGTTTCAGTTTACCAAAATAACTTTCTGAAGGAGAGTTGGGAACAGATATGCAATGCTGTTTCTCACAACCTGACAAGAGCAAACTGCCAACTCCAGCTCTTTGGGGCCTATTCCCATCTGTGGTCTTATCTTTTTTGGCAATGCAATGCCATGCCATGCTATGCCGGTTTTGGCTTTCCTGTTTTATCTTCCTGTTTTTTTTCCTCCAAGTATGGACCAGGTTATATGAAGAAAAACAAATCAAGGCTTCATCTACCATAACTCCTCATGTGTCTGATATGCTAAGTCCTGCCTTCCTCTCTTGTTCTAACTCCCCATTGCCTCTGACTATACTCTTTTGATCACTGGGATATCTGAGATACTGTCTCCCCTATGAGCACCAGAGACAAACACTTTATAAATCCCAACCAATGAAAAGATAACAATTAACCATAAAACTTGGCATCTGATTTTACACTTGATAGAGGGTACAATGGGTGGCTATTACATACTCAGGCTTGTGCAATAGAGAAATTTTACCTTCAGCCTGTTAATAGTTCCTTTATAAAGCAAGTCTCAGAGAAGAAAAGCAGAGCCCAAAGCAGCCTTTCTCCCCGTTGCCCGAACAAGAGTTTGGCATCCTCCTGAAGGGACAGAAATTAGAAATGTATAAGCTGCGGTTCATTTCCTAAAGGTCATGAGACCATAAAGACCGGGTTTTAAAGTCTAGTTTGAGACACCTCCCTCCCTTTACCCCACACAATATAATTTACAGTGCTGAAGGCTGCAATACAGGTTAGAGTCTGAGGGATTATGGAGGCAAGGTCACAAAATACCTAGGAAATATTCATTGTACCTTTATGAATAAGAAAATAATAGGTTAATTCCCAATTGAAATAATAATCCTGAATGTTACAGGGAAATAGTGTGTATTGTCCTTCAAATTCTTTCACAATAGTCAGAACACTGAACCCATCCTAGAACAATTTGTTATTTATTTTACAGGTAATTCCTTTCTCCAGCTGCATCAGTTCTGAAAATCACAGGTAAAAATTGTATTGGCAAATATTCCGACCTCACCATCATTGTGATTCTTCTAGTGGTTCCCTGTGATCCAAATGATCAAGACATGATAAAGACAAGCCATTGTTTTTTGGGGGATGGGGCGGGGGAAAGACCCAGTCTAAAATAAATGTAGTCCGAAATACTAAACACTGAGAAGAAGAATACACCTTAACTCTTAGTCTTCAAAAAGCAGAGATATAATGAAATAGATTGCAGCCTAATGAGCTATTAGGACACAGGTTGATTCACATGGAACAGGCATGAAATACAGAGAAGGAAAGAGGAAAATCTTTTTTGTGTGTGTGGGGTTTTTTTTGTTTTTTTGTTTTTTTGTTTTTTTTTTGAGACGGGGTCTTGCCCTGTCGCCAAACTGGAGTGCAGTGGAGCAATCTCAGCTCACTGCAGCCTCTACCTCCCAGTTTCAAGCGATTCTCCTGCCTCAGCCTCCCGAGTAGCCACCACACCCAGCTAATTTTTGTATTTTTAGTAGAGACAGGGTTTCACCATGTTGGCCAGGATATTCAATCTCTTGACCTCAAGTGATCCGCCCACCTCAGCTTCCCAGAGTGTGGTAAATCTTAGTGGAAGAAAAGACACCTGAACTGAGCTTTCAAAGAAGAGAAGTCCTCTCAATCAGTAAAAGAAGGAAGAAAACTCCGATGGATGGAAAAGCATTTATACAGGAGAGGATCTGTGAAATACCAAGATGTATGTGATGAGTTATCGGTAGTTTGGTATTGTGAGCATGTAAACTCAAAGCTGAGGCTAGAAAGGAACAAACCAGGAAGGATTTATATCCTGTCGGTCAGTTTATTTTAAATGGAATTTATAACCTCCAGTAGGGGATACAAGGATCAGTTGAGTGTTTAAACTTCAACTCATGTTTTCTAAATATTCACAAGGAAGTCATAGGTCAGGTGTCACATGAAGTATATAAAGTAACCCTGAATGAAGAGACAATGCTCCTAAACATAAAGGTAGGGCGAGAGGAATTAGAGCCTCAGTCTTTCTTTTATCTTAAGTGATTATGTAACTTACATGTACCTAGTTAGGTAGATTTACTACATAAATATATGATTTTAGTGAAATACTTAAAAAATGAAGTGATTAGAAAGAAGATTCCTGTAGAGAAACTAGGTTGAAGATAATAATCATGCATGTACCTGTACGAAACAATAAAAGGAGAGAACTGACATTTTCTATTTCTAAAAAAACTATCAGCCATATATTAAATTGAAAAAGCGTATTTGAATCAGATTGCACAAAATAGGGCCTAGAAACAACAATTATCAATAAAAGTGTCACCGGTAGAGGGTCATGACTGCAAGCTGTCCAGGTTCTTGGCATTTTGAACAAAGAATTGGACAAAAGGCCCAGAAAAGCAAAGAAAGAATGAAGCAACACAAGAACGAAAGCAGGAATTTATTGAAAATGAAAGTACACTCCACAGTGTGGGGGTGGACCCCAGCAGCAGCTCAAGAGCCCAGATACAGAATCTTCTTGGGTCCAAATATCCCCAAGAAGTTTTCCATTGGCCACTTCATGCTCACCTCATGTAAATGAAGTGACAGTCTGCAATCAGTGATTGGTTGCAGAAAGCAGCCAACCACAGGCTGAAGTGAAGTTACGAATTTATAATTCTATGCAAATGAAGACTCTGTGGTCAATCAGTCTGATTGGTTGTGGACAACAACCATTCAGAGGCTGCAGTAAAGTTACAAAGTTGCAAACGAAGATTCCACCCGCACTCGGTATGATTTGTTGCAGACAGCCAATTTCCCATCCCCAACACAGAAAAAGTCAAAAGGACCTGAATGCCCCTGGTCTTTTTGTTATTTAGGCATGCAAAATTAGGTTTTTCCTTTTTTTTTTTTTTTTTTTTTTTTTTTTTGAGGCGGAGTCTTGCTCTGTTGCCCGGACTGGAGTGCAGTGGCGGGATCTCAGCTCACTGCAAGCTCCGCCTCCCGGGTTTACGCCATTCTCCTGCCTCAGCCTCCCGAGTAGCTTGAGACTACAGGCGCCCACCACCTCGCCCAGCTAGTTTTTGTATTTTTAGTAGAGACGGGGTTTCACCGTGTTAGCCAGGATGGTCTCGAACTCCTGACCTCGTGATCCGCCCGTCTCGGCCTCCCAAAGTGCTGGTTTTTCCTTTCAATTTAGTTCTAGGAAGTCAGCATGAAACAGGCTTAGGTTCCCTGCCTCCAGACCCTATTCTCCTGCCTCAAAAGGATTTGAAACGTGGATTTACATTATTATAAATGAAGAGCCTCATCTCAACTGCCTGTTTTCCCTCACAGGATTAGCTCAGGGATACTATGAAAACATCATGATAGGCACCAAAACATTTACTAACTAAGCACCTGGATCATGGGACACATTATACTTGTTTTCTTGGTAATAGAAGTCATTTATACTCAAGCCAGTATTTACAAAGTTTTACTAACATTTCATAATGAATAAGGCCTGTGGGTTGTATACTGATGCCAACTTCCCAGTTTTGATATTTTATGCTATACTAGAGTTATGTTAGATGTTACCTCTGAGGGAAGCCAGGTGAAAGGTACCTGGAACCTCTTTAGACTGATTTCGTAAATGCCTGTGAGGCTATGATTATTTTAATACTAATTTTCTAATGCTTGATATATATGTGTGTGTATATATATATATATAAATATGATTTATATATGTGTATATGTAATACATATGATTTATATGTGTATGTATGTGATTTTTACATGTGTATATATCTGTAATATGATTTATGTATATATGAAAGCAGACTTTAAGTTTTCTTAATGAGAAAAAACAAAAACAAAACAAGCCATTTACCATTGGAGTAAATTAGCTGTTTTCTCTTTATAGTAAAAATGACTGAAATAAAACATGAAAAGCATATGGAAATAAACTAAAACATGTTCCTCTATCAGCAAAGATGCTGGGAAGACACAAACAAAATATTGCTGAAGGTTTGAAGGAAAAAAAATGGCAATAAATTATGCAGTGAGTAAGGTTTCCTGTAGAGTTGCAAAAAAATGTGGATGTTTCTAACAAGTCTCAGATTTGGCATTTGTTGCATTCTATTTCAATAATTAAATACATGAAAAAAATTAGATACAAAAGCAACTCAAACTAGGGCATATAAATTCTCAAGAGCTTTTTATTTAATAGAAATAATAATAGTACACAATAGGAAAACTTGTTATAAGTAACCACCAATATAGTCATTGTTTTGAATGGAATTCTTAAAAATTCCAAGATTATTTATAAAATTAAAGAAGACATCTAAAAATAGTAGAATCTTGTATTTCTTCTAATGTATGGGAATGTCCTTATACTGGCCTGTCCTGATGTCAAAATGACAATTGTCCTGAGCACCTATATAGTCACCACAGGACATATAATAGTTATATGCATGTCAAACTCAAGAGCCTGAGCCATAGCACAGAGTATTCATAATATGACAGTCGATTGGATTTTAGCAAAACAGATTTTTCCATGACATTAAACTAATGTTGTTAATTTGACTTTTATTGATTTTATAGCTTTTCTTTGTATTTAATATATAAATTTATTTTAGTTGTATTCTTGTATAACAGTTTTAAACAGATGGAGATTATACCTAGCTTTATGCTCATACATACTTAAGTAGCAAAAATCATTAGTTAATTTTCAAGATCTAGAAGTATTTTGTTTTACTTTTTAAAAGGAAACACATATTACTCAAGTTTGAGAAACACAACCCAAGTCCTTATGAATGCTCCTAAGCCCCGGGTTAGATTTTGTTGGAATCAAGCAACAGGTAGCAAC
This sequence comes from Piliocolobus tephrosceles, assembly GCF_002776525.5. Taxonomy (NCBI): domain Eukaryota; kingdom Metazoa; phylum Chordata; class Mammalia; order Primates; family Cercopithecidae; genus Piliocolobus; species Piliocolobus tephrosceles. Next base: position 81,183,742 of record NC_045439.1, read on the forward strand.
TTGAGTGGAAGGCAAGAGACACGTAAAGGGGTTAGGGAGGGAAGGAAACACAGAACCCCTTCAAAAGGAGAAGTAGCACTAAAAAGGTAGAATGATACCAATGGGAAGTTTTACCAACTACACTCTTGTCATGATCCAGTGTTGAAGACAGGATAAGTATAACTGAGACCTACAATGGCACCAGTCACACAGATACTTGAGCAGTATACAAAGACAGACAAAACAGTGACCCCTTCGATGACATTGGGTGCAGTTCTATTATAGGCCCACCTTGCGTGAAAATTCAGTGGCCTGTATTAAGCCTTCCAAACTGAGAATTAAGACAATCTCATCTTGAGGCAAATAAAATGGATGCCTCTTAGAACCCAAGACTCCAGTGGTTAAAACACCAACTGTGCAAGAGTTGCATTCAATGGCACCTCCCTATATCTGGTTTCAGTTACACATAGGCAACCATGATCTGAAAATATCAAATGGAAAATTCTAGAAATAATTCATAAGCTTCAAATTTCACACTGCACTGAGTAGTGTGATGAAATCTCCCACTGCCCCACTCTGCCCCTCCAGGGGTGTAAATCCTCCCATTGTCTAGTGGATCCACAGGGCATTTGCTCCCTTCCTGCCTGTTAGTCATTTAGTAACCATCTTGGCTATCTGATTAAAAAAAAAAAAAAAAAGCCATGGTATCTCTAGAGTTTGATACTATGTGTGGCTTTAAGCCTCCATTGGGGGTATTGAAACATATCCCTCATGGTTAAGAGAGGACTACTGCTGTGACTTAAATACGTTTCCAAGTGAAAATCATAATTATTTCAGGATGGTAAATACAGTGAAGCTTTTTTATTACAGGCTGAGATGAGGTCATGATTAGGATGTCTCTAACAGAAATTTCTTCCCTCATGTTCTCACTCTCCAAAAAGAAGGATGTGCAAATATTATTACAAGGGAGATACTTACACACACAGTATAATAAAACCACTACAAAATGCCTGAGAAATACTGACATTTTTATGATTTCTAAAACAAGACTCTTATCCAATTGGCTGAGAAACAGTAGAATTTCCTCTCATTTGTCAGAGCTTCAACATAAGTCTTTGTCTCCGTTGTGCTCTTCTGATGTGGTCGTTTTCATTATCATGCTTGATGTGCTCCCAGTCTCTTTCTCAGAGCAGCATTGAGCAATCTTCCAAATGCCATTCCTGGGTTCCGCACTGCCTTTCAATGACTGACACCTGGGTGGCAGATGGCACAAATAGCCCACTATATATTTCCTGGATTGATGAAGAAATCTGTCAGGAACCTGACTGCATTGGCCTGGTGCCTTATGACAAAAATGTCTGCTCGGGGGAGTGACAGTGACTGGAAATAAGTTTGATGAAAATGATCTGGAGCTCGTTGAGTTTCAAATGTTGCTTTTATTCCTTCCCTTCCTTACATTTACACATCCTTGGATTTTTGCCTTGAAAACACATTATAAATAAATTGGACATCACAGTATCTTAAAGCTCGGACATAATCCACTTTTTCCGGGCACGCATTTTGCCTGGGACAGATGCACTTCTTAATTCGCCATGTCCTTCTGCGTACAAGGCTTGTCTGACCATATGTGGACATGGATTTGCACGTTTCTGTCATGAACTCGATTGCTCTGGAGTGGCAAGGAAAACTGAGCTGGCATGCTGGATACCAAGAATGATCACAGAGTCAAAGTCCTAGCCTCATATTTAAAATAAATAGAGAGTTTTTTAAAGAGATCTTAATTTAAAATATCCGAATTTTACTAAAGGAGAACCAATTCATTGGCTCATTAGATCAGAAAAATCCACCTCTGAGACCTGTCGAGGACATCCCCTATACTCATTTTCTTAGTCAATAACACATAAAATTTGCTGCCAGATGCCAGGTATATGATAGAGTCTGAGTGTTGCCTTCCCCGGGAGATTCCTATGCCCTTCCATTTACCCACCTCCCTCCCAGCACTCTGAGGGTGTCTCAAGTTCTCTCTGGTTTTGAAGCACATGTTAGTATACCTGTGTCATGATGTCTTTCTTCTATGGCTTCAGAAGACTAGCATTACCCCACAGAGGCTGAGATTGTCTGCATCATGAAGCTATTGGAGTTTAAGTTTCCCAGAGGTGCCTGCATGGGCCACTTCCTAAGATCTGGAAGGGGCCTTAGCAATGTGTACCTGTTGTAAAAATGGAAGCTATTTCTGTATTACATTTCTTAAAAAGGGATTGCCAAGTTGTATGAGTTTTAAGACCCAAAAAAGCTGGATATAGCCTGATGTAGCAGAGAATGGGCATAAAAGAGGAAAACACCCTAAGCTGCTTGTCGCTAGAATATTGGAAATGACAGGAAGAAGAGCCCATTTTAGTGTACGGGAGAATGTCTTCCTTTCAGACGAATTAATGCCGATAGTGCCTTACTAGGAAGATGGTAAGTCCCACAAAGCTGAAAAAATCAGCATTTCTGGGTAGACAGTATTTACTGGGGGCATTCCAGATTGAAGGAAACATGAAAGGATTCATATTTCCTGAAATCCCTGTCAGCTGTTGTTACATACAATAGCATTTGGGAACAGAATAAAACATACAGGTGAGTATGAATAGCTGGGGAAGAAGGTTGAAGTTAAAGTCTGACTTGTGAACAATAACGGTTGTCAAAAGAGAGCTTCATTAATCATAATTCTATGATTAGTCTGACAGTATCAGCACCTAGATGTTCCCTGATCAGCAAGATCCTGTGTAGGCCTTAAAGGGATCGTTAGTCCCTCCAGAATAAGGGTTTCCACAATGTCCTATGAGAACACATTGTATAGCACTTAAAAGCACTGGTTTAGTATTCAACTGAAGTTCAAATCTTGAATCTTCCACTTAGCTTTGTGATATAGCACAACTTAATTTCTTAAAGCTTCAATTTTCTCATCTGAAAAGTTACAAAGTTATGACAGAAAGTCATAACACCTACCCCAATGAAAGGTTAGGAAGACTAAATGAGGTAATATATGACACATGGAAAATCCCTAAGGAATGTTTATGATGGCATGTTTAAGGCTCTCTAACAATAGAGCTATTTCTGTGTGGCCTCTGTCACTCACTGAATATATTTATGTTTATATTTGGCTTTATGTAGTCTGTACTTAGTACACACCACAATGTAAAGAATTAATTTGTACTAACAATTTTTTTAATGTTTTGTAAAAAACAAAGATGGAGGCAAACTTCCAGGTATTTGGAATAAGAGGAAACTGTACAGTGTGGAGAAAATTACTTGTAGTGACCATTCTGGTTTATGACTGAGTACATTAGGTAGCATGCCACACACAGCAGTGCTCCAGAAATCTACCCTCTTGGATTCTGAAAGTCCCTCACTGGTTGAAGATGATACTAACGATGCATGCATTCAAGTAAAACACTAAAAGGGAAGCACTGTAATTACTTACAATTCTTTTTTTAAATTATTATACTTTAAGTTTTGGGGTACATGTTCAGAACGTGCCGTTTCATTACATAGGTATACATATGCCATGGTGGTTTGCTGCACCCAGTAACCCATCATCTACATTATGTATTTCTCGTAATGCTGTCCCTCTTCTAGGCCCCCACCCCACAACTGGCCCCAGTGTATGATATTCCCCTCCCTGTGTCCATGTGTTGTCCTTGTTCAACTCCCACTTATGAGTGAGAACATGCAGTGTTTGGTTTTCTGTTCCTGTGATAGTTTGCTGAGAATGATGGTTTCCAGCTTCATCCATGTCCCTGCAAAGGACATGAATTCATCCTTTTTTATGGCTACATAGTATTCTATGGTGTATATGTGCCACATTTTCTTTATCCAGTCTATCATTGATGGGCATTTGGGTTGGCTCTAAGTCTTTCCTATGGTGAATAGTGCCACAATAAACACACGTGTGCATGTGTCTTTAAGGTAGAATGATTTATAATCCTTTGGATATATATGCAGCAATGGGATTGCTGGATCAAATGGTATTTCTAGTTCTAGATCCTTGAGGAATCTCCACACTGTCTTCCACAAGGGTTGAACTAATTACACTCCCATCAACAGTGTAAAAGCATTCCAATTTCTCCACATCCTCTCCAGCATCCATTGTTTCCTGACTTTTTAATGATCGCCATTCTAACTAGCATGAGACGGTATCTCATTGTGGTTTTGACTTGCATTTCTCTAATGACCAGTGATGACGAGCTTGTTTTCATACATTTGTTAGCCACATAAATGTCTTCTTTTGTGAAGTATCTCTTCATATCCTTTGCCCACTTTTTGATGGGGTTGTTTTTTTTTCTTGTAAATTTGTTTGAGTTCCTTGTAGATTCTGCATATTAGCCCTTTGTCAGATGGATAGATAGCAAAAATTTATTCTAAGAAAGTGTTAGATCTCAATTTTTTTAAAAAAAAATTGTCATCTAATCAGATTGGATAAGATGGCAGCCTAAAAACACAAAATTATCAATGAGATCCTTTGAAAGATAGATTTGTAATTATTATTATAAATGAAGAACCTTGTTTTAAGAGCATATTTTCTATTGGCTGATTAACTAAGGGGTAGTATCTAGGCATCAGTAATCAAAACATTTAAAAGCCAAGCAACCAGAATGTAATACATACAATTATGTTTTGAGATTTTTTTTTTTTTTTTTACTCAAGCTAGTGTTTACAAAGTCTCATGACAATGTAATAATGGAGAAGGTCTGTTTTGATATGTGATGTCACACTGGAGTTTTATGTAAGATAGTATGTTTGAGGGAAGCTAGGTGCAGGATATGTGAGACCAATCTGTACTATTTTTACAAATTTCTATAAGTCTATAATGATTTTAAAATAGTAAGTTGTAAAAACTCAGCTTTTTTATGTATTATATATTTGGGTTTCTAAAAATATGTCAATTGAGAAAAGAATTTTAATCAAGTCAGAAAGCCACTCTGTACAGAACAGTTCTAGTCTTCCATGTAGCTGCAGCACTGCCCCATGGTACTTACATGTAATCGGAACTCTATTTAACTATAGCCAGACAGAGCAAAGTCATTCAAACCAAGGCCTAGAGTGATTTGTAAACCGCTAATTGTATTTAGGGCTGTTTGTTTTCAGATATCATTTCTTTAGGAAAAAGCACAGCTATTCAGCAGTCCAATGTCTAGAGTCTTTGTTTTGTTCTTGACACCAAAATAAAATATTTAGCCAAATACCTGTTCTACTCTTCTCCATGACTATAACATTGGCCACATACAAATGTATGAAGTAATTAAAGGCTTTCCTTAGTGCTCCTTTCCCAGATACTCTATGCTTGCTTGTGCTGAAGTATGTGCTGTTGCCACAGATAGAAGAGCAAAGGAAATCTTGTAAGTCACCATGTTGAACAGCAAAGCCTCAGACCCTCAGTGGCTGGGAGCAGCGCCTACTCCCAGTGCAGTGGACTTAGATTATGGCAGCTATTGCTATATTTACTGTCAGTGAAGTTACTAGGCAATCTGTATTGAAGTGTGGGGGTGGGGATGAACTCTAGCGACTCATGTTTTTGACAATCCCTGCAAATCAAGGCATTGTAATCTGACAGCAAGAATTAGCCTGTGGGATGTTAGTTCCGCGCCGTGCTCTCTGCTCTGTGTTTCCTTAAGAAGCTCACAGAACATTTTCCACATGGCATCCTTCTGTGTGGCTTCTTTTTCTGCTGTATCTATAACTGGTTGATATAGCTCATGCCTTTCAATTTGTGGCTGCTACTTGCTTTATAATAAAGATTGTAGCTTTTTGCTTGGTTAGGTTCCTGATCTTGTGTTATCCCCACAGGTATTTTTGGCATCTCATGGTTAAAGCCCACATTTCTTGGATTCTTCCAAGTTATTTCTGCTCCAAATTCACAGCTAAGTGGGTGCGAAGTCATTCATATAGAGACAGGCTGCTCCTTTATTATCAGGAGGAAACCACACTGGAAGAACAGGGTGACTTTGCTGGGATTCAATAACCATTCTCTCCATGTATCAGCCACAGATGCTGCAACCTTCGAATTCAGAAATTACTTCTCTGCATAGGCCTGCCTTTGGGGGTTCAGGAGTATACCTCTGCAGACGTGTATTTGGTGTAATGTTTCTCAGATTTCTCCCAATGCTTCAATAAGGTGAGCAGACTACCAATTCTTGTTAGGATTTTGGTAATTAATAGGAATAAATATGCTATCAGTGCCTTGTCAGGTGCCTCCTAAATTTTTTTCAGTTTTCTTTTTCCTTGGAACTCATTTAATGCACTAGCTGAGGCTGGTGTAACAGGTAATTTTAGTCAACAAGATTCTTTCTGGTATATTTCCAATAGTTGAAACCTGTTCCACATTAGTGCAGTCTTTCCCCAGACAGCCCTGCTGTCATGTGGCAGGAAAACCCAGCACTGGGAAGAGCAAACAGGACCACGGTCTTCCATGTCATCAGACTTAACTTGTGAAACCTGCTTTCCTGGAGGCTAGCAAGAGAGAAAGAACCACATGCATAGATCTACCATAAGGTGAGATTTACTTTGTCATTTAAGTCCTCACGGTAAAGTATTTTAATGGACGTGAGAGGGCACATAGGGCTGGAACTGAAAACCATATCTCAGCAGTGTTCCTCAACCTCAGAGTCCTAAGGGATTTCAACTTCAGGGGCCGCAAGGCTGCAGTAGCATTGCACACACAAAGTAGTGTCTTACCAGACCTGAAACACTCTGCTGTTGATTCCCCAGTCTTTTATACTTGAGGTTTGCATCTCCATCCAGAAGAAATTATGAAATACATTTATTCACTACATCTAAAGAAATGTTTTTAAACATTGGGTTCTTACAGTTCTTCAAACACATCCAAAGGCAGCAAGGCTTTATCTAGAGCTGAGGTGTAAACACAGATTCGGTGTGCAAGTATTTCTGAATATACCTATGCCTCCAGTTCTTCAGCACTGGGGAAACTCTCTTTCCCCAAGAGAGGAAAACTCTCCCCCATGCCCGTGTTGACTGTGTGATTTCTGCATACCACTCTGCCTGCCAGGTTCTCAGGAGTTATACATTCAGCTTTTCATTTATCTTTACAAAACTAAAGGAAGAGGATATACCCGTAGTCACTTGGTACCACTCAGTCATGCTAGTACTGAGGAACTCAGATTAAAGTAGAATATCTAGAAGCACCAAGGTGGGGTGGACGAATAATTTCATAGAAGCAAAATGCAAGGTAGAATGGATGATGAATTCCACAGAGAAATATAAATTTACACTTTAGGTTCACCAGGAAAAATGCCTCAGTTCCATGACTTTCCCCATGGATATTCATGCTTTCTTTTCCCTTTCCTCTTTCTCTTTCCTGCTTCCATATATTGAAGAATATTTTATCAACATGTATTAGAAAACCCTCTGCAAAAGCTTACTACTCTTTTATTAAGGTAAAGTTATCTAAAAGATGATGTTCTACTTCTTTGAGAGGTGTAATGGAACAAGTCTCCATATATTGAAGATTATTTGATCAACACTTACTAGTAAACTTCTACAAAACCTTACTAGCCCTTTTCTTTTCAAAAGGTCTCTAAAAGATGATGTCCACTTATTTGAGAGGTATCTTGGAACAAGTGAGGACTGGCTCTGTCACAGCCTCTGCCCCATTTTCCTTGAGAGAAGCACCCCAATCACTTCAGAGCCACAGTATTCACGGCCCTGGGCAGTGGCTCATGCATCTGTCTCCTTCTCTTCTTTTCTAGCCTCCATTACAGTCAGGAATGGCCACAAAATCTAGTTCTATCAAATGACACGCCTACTTGGATGACAGTGGGTAGCGTGGGGTAGGGTTGGTTGGGGAAAGTGCTTGCTTATAGTTTCCTAATTAAAGGGGGGAAAAGTTTTTCTCTCTTCCCCTTCTTTTTGCTTGAGTGCAGACATAAAGCTAAGTCTACAGAAGTCACCTTGTGGTCATGATGTGGAAAGATAAAAGGATGGCCAGATTAATCACAGAGATGCCAGCTCTGATGTCATAGGTCACCAAAATAGTGCAAACAGCTGCATCTCTTGAGACATGTTGTATGTAGAAACAACCTTTATTATTTAATGCTAGCAGTCAATGGTTTCTAAATCATGTAAGATACCTTCTCTTACAGGGTCGGCAGTTGGTAGGCCAGTCCAGATATTCAATAATTTACACCAATTTGTGGACATTTAGATTAGATAAGAGTAAACTTGATCAGAAACTGACCAACTCAGAATCAACTCAAGAAAGTTTGAATTTAAAAAAATGAAAAATGAATTACCTGTCTACTTTTCTATCCCATAATTAACTTGTCTTATCATGGGCTTTCGGAGGTAATTATTGCCCGAAGTGGGTACTTGAATATTAAATAATTTTGGAACTGGCCCACAAAGATCCCACAGTTTCCTAGTATTGGGGAGGAAAGGTAATAATGGGCAGTGTGCCCAGATTCATATTCCAAGGACTCATGACCCCCTGCATCTTAATAAACTCAATGGAAGAGAAGAGAAGAGAAGGGATTGTTACTGGGAAGTTTATTCTTTTTCTTCTTCACATCTCTCCTACACTACAGGTAAGGAGCTGAAATACACCCTTCTCATGTTTCTCATTATGATTTCCTTGAATTATCATTCCTGCCCTTTCATAACCATTTCCAAAAAAAAAAAATCATCACTTAGAGATGAATATGGCAAAAAGGAGAACATTCCCTGTCTGCTTCCCTGTCTTTTATCCTTTGCCCAAGAAGTGGATGGAGACAGATGATGAAGAGAAGGGTAAGAATAGACTGAGGACAGAAGATAAACTATAATTCCCTGGGGACTAAGAAAGGCAGCATGAATCTCTGTAAGAAATGAAATAATTTAAGAGAAATTGATAGGAAGAAGAGAGGAAGTGAGGGATTAAGAGGTTCTTCTGCACTTGGAGGAGGGAAGAGTCTGCAGAGAGTTTATGAAGATAGAGAAGTGTAGAAAGAGCAAGGGATGTTCAAAAACATTTCTGTGCACTATTTGGAGAATATTTTTAGTCTTGAGGATTTCAAGAAAACATTTGAGTTACTTGTAATCTATGTTTTCCTCAAGGCAACACCATCTGAAATTGCACTCACAGCGATGCATCCACATTTAATATTTAATACATAGAATCACAAAATGGCAATTAATGGCCTAGACCAATAATTAAGTGTACATGTAAGAAAACGTTTTAAACAATTCACTAAGAAATGCAGAAACGAACCGTTAATAAAAAACATCAACAAGAGCTAGAATGCCAAGATGTCATAGTGGAAAGGATGATGTAGATTAACATGTGTACTCTACCAATGAAGAAGCTGAAGCCAAAACAGGTTAATGGACTTGTCCACGGTTATTCCCAAGGTTTGCCCTCAGTTCCATGGCATGATCTTACTGATCTGGTTTTTGTAACATCCACACATCAGCTATCAGTTCAGGACTGAGGGTTGCATTTTATATACATTAGGCCAATGGGAGCTACAAGAAACTATGAGTGACATTTACCTCAAGAAGAATAGAAGAAGTAAATTACAGGGAAAATGCAGCTGAATTTGGGTACGACACCTGCCAAGAGCAAAGGAAACATGCACTCATCTTCCATGACACCAGGAAATGAAACCAAAATGAAAGACAAAGCTGTTCTCTAGGTGCTGTCATCCAACCTGGTTTTCCAAGGTACATAAATACTGACTGCACAATCTCTGTGTGCAAACAGTGTTGCAGAGTCGCAGAGTAGGCCTCTGTTGTCTTTCTTTTACCCTCAACCTTGTATCCTTTATAAATCTCTAGATGCAGTAAAATACTGGGGCAGACTAAGGTGAAAATACAGCATTTACTTGCTGAAAAAGATAATGGCAGATGATGAGGGGACTCCTAGGTCATTACATCCAGACACAGAGCACCAAGGTCTATGTGCTTTAACCCTGAAATATAAAACAAGGAGAATGGAAAACCCATAAGCACTAAAAACACTTTATTTATATGGTGCTAGGCAAGATGAGTAAGGCAAAGTCCCCTCACTCAAAATTATGTTAGGAAGCTATGAGCATTAAAGAAAGTTAAGGTCTGTTTAGCACTGATGGCATTATGAGAGCAGAGGCCTAATTTTCATAGAATGAGAAAGAGGGTATCTCCATTTGCTGTAACAGGCAAGTAATTCCAATGATAACTCAGGAACACTTCCTTGTTGGATTTTGCAACTCATGGATTCTTGATATTTTGCATAGAGATTTCTGTAGAGTGCTACATTTTATAATTTTACAATGTAACCAACATTTACTGATCACCTCCTATGTGTCAGGCACTGTGCTACATTCTGGAAATTTCCAATTATTGTTCAGACAATATCCTGTCTGAACAGCATATTTAGGACAGCTGCATTTAGACTGGCAAATTTGGACTTCTGTTCTCTGCAATATGGAGAACCAGACAACCTCAAAGCTTTGCAAGAGCAAAATACTTAGAAATATAGGCTAACACCCATTAAATACTTAGCTGAGCTCACAAGGAGAGAGAAAAAAAAAAAGAGGGAATGGAAAACCAGAGCAGAGCACTGAGCTTATGTGTAATACAGGAATTATACTGTGGTAATTTTCTGTCAAAATATGGCGGAAACTGTTAGTGTTTATCCATAATCATGTGTCTTTGTATCTTTCTCAGCCTCCCTTGTAGTTAAGTTGACCATATGAGTGAGTTCTGGCCAATGGATGGTGGGTAGGAGGGATTATCCCTAAATATAACCTATTCATTCTTCTACACACTCTCTCCTTCATCCGTGTATCTGGAAGCAAATGAAAATAGGGAAGCTATGTCATGGAAGGCATCTAGACCCCCAATTGCTATTTAGAGAAAAGTATCCAAGAGAGATGCTCAGTCTTTATTGAATGATATGTGAACAATCAACTTACGTTGTGTTAAGCCTCTAAGATATTGGGGTCATTTGTTACGTCAGCTGGCATTAACTACTAATATATAAGGTTGCCTAAATTTGCAATTTAATTATCCCACAGAAATAGGAGTTGAGACTCTGAGCCTTTGTGAGAAAGTGATGCCAAGCTATAATCCCCGAATAATGTTCATATAATCTAGAAAAGGTAGAGATTAACAAAAGTTCATCACAAGGAGACAATAACGAAGCTTTTTGTTCTCCACCTGAGCTGTGGCTGGAGGAATAACAACAAAAACATCAGAGGCTTTCTCTAAACTTTGATATCCTGGGTCTGAATCTCACATGGGTTTGGAATTAAAATGTAACCCTGTGGTACAGGAATATGCCAGTTAAAAGTTAACATAAAAGAAAAACCTAAGAAAACCTACAGGAGAGTAAATTATAAACACTCTAGAAAGACAAACCTTAAACATAAGCTACAGAGAATTTCCACAGTTAAATTCCCACAGGAAAGAATTACTCGTGCACACTTATAAAATACACCAAGAAAAGCAGTTCTTGTGTCATTCACATCAGCTGAAGTCAGTAGACACAATAAACCACACAATCAGACATTCAAAAAATTTAGATAGCTAAGCTAATAAGCTATAAGATAAAGCTTACTAACCATTTATGATCAAAATAAATAAAGGCATGCAAGAAAGAGAAGAAAAAATAACATGTGTGGTAGTTGCTGTGAGAGACTACTCAGATTCTCCTTTGGAAGTAACATGCTTATTTCCCCAGCTGCTATGAGGGCTTCCAGGATAGGCCTTTCAGCTATGAGTCCTCTTTGTAGGTTGCCTCAAATAAAGAAACTGCTTCACTCGAGGTCACACCACCTTCTAGGGGCACCCCACTTCCAGTGATTAATCAGACAGATGATAACCTAACCCCCTGGTCCAATTCAGTATAAATCTGAAAGGTCACACCACCTTCTAGGGGCACCCCACTTCCAGTGATTAATCAGACAGATGATAACCTAACCCTCTGGTCCAATTCAGTATAAATCTGAAAGGCCAGAGCTCCACCTGGCATCAGCTAAGCTTTCATTGGGGCTGTCATGCAGTTCATCTTCTCACTCTTTCCAAACCCTGTTTTGTCTTTCTCCCTTTTGCAGATGTCAGTCCCAATCACTACTTAGCATATGTCCTGCTTGCTTTTGTACTTCCAAGAGTCTGCTTCTTGGAGAACCCAATCTGAGATAACATAGAACCATAAAAAAAGAACAAACGAACATACATTAGCCAATTTGAAAAGTCATGAAACAGAAATTGTATAAGAGAAAAATATGGCACACAAAAAAATTAAAGGAAAGGTTAGGCCGGGCGCAATGGCTCAAGCCTATAATCCCAGCACTTTGGGAGGCCGAGACGGGCGGATCACAAAGTCAGGAGATCGAGACCATCCTGGCTAACACGGTGAAACCCCGTCTCTACTAAAAAATACAAAAAAAAAAAAACTAGCCGGGTGAGGTGGCGGGCGCCTGTAGTCTCAGCTACTCTGGAGGCTGAGGCAGGAGAATGGCGTGAACCCGGGAGGCGGAGCTTGCAGTGAGCTGAGATCCGGCCACTACACTCCAGCCTGGGCGACAGAGTGAGACTCCGTCTCAAAAAAAAAAAAAAAAAAAAAAAAAAAAATTTAGGAAACGTTAAATGGCATGCTATACACAACTAAAGGGAGAAGTAGTAAATTTTCAAAATTTTACTAATTAGAGAATTAGTGATATTTTTAAAGATTAAGAATTAGGAGAATTAATATGAAAACATTATCAAGACCATGTGTGTTGGATACCTTCTATTTGTCCCTCTCAATCCGCTTTACACCCTTCTTCACCATGTTTTTTTACCCTGAGATGCTGACCTGTATTTTAGGATGACCAACTATCCTGGACACAGGACTTTCATTGCAAAGACTAGAGCAGTCTCAGGCAAACTTGGATGGTTTTTTCTCCTACCTGTGTGAACTATATGAACGAGCCCCCTTACCCTCTTGCTTTGGGTTGGGGGAAAAAAAGAGGCATATTACCTATGAATAAATGACAAATGCACTGACAGTAAATTTCACAATAGCAGTAAGTTCATAAAATAATACATGCGAAAATTATTAAAGAAAACAGTCAATTAGTCACTCAAGAGTAAAGACAGAGTCGTAGATGTTTGCTCCCAACCATGATGGTGTAACGAAGAGTGGCTTAACCTTCCTGACTTAAACAACAACAAAGTTAGAAAAAGAATACATAAAATAATGGTCTCCAGACATTTCACAAAAGGCAGCACAGGACTAGGATCCTTAGTATTATAGAAGGAAAGCAAATGAGAGGAACCTAACAACTGCCCCATTTTCTGCTTGGAGGCAGTTTCTAGGCTACAGTGCAGGGAGAAGTGGCCCCAAGAAGTGCTTGGTAGTATTTGTGATTTGAAAAGATACAGATAAGAGTTTGTGGAGGCCAAGGAGGCTCAAATTGAGGGGTAGTGGAGAGGAAGTTGCTTCATAGAAAGCAGCAAGCTACAGAGACTGCAGAAATGTCCCTTCGGTCATCTTTGAGTACTGATATGCACATACATTAGGTCTTGGAAGGAAACAGCAAAAAGCAGCAGGCTAAACAAGTCTTGAAATTCTCAGAAGGCTGGAAATAAATCATGTTCTGACTAGTCAACAGAAAAAGACCCCATAATATAAGGGGCTTCAGGTAGAGTCTCCACAGAGGTATCATCTTACTAGTGAGACTAAATTAACCTGAAAAGAAAGATTGCATTGCAACTTCCCTAATATAACTTAAAAGCAAATATATAAATGACCCAAGTGATTTCAAGTAGTTGTGTGCCAGAACAGAGACAAATACTACCTAAAGGAATATATCAAAATCTATCACCCAACAATGCAAAATTCAAAATATATGCTATTCAATAAAAAATTACAAGGCAGACCAAAAAAGCTGAATAAAAGAACTAAAAGCAGGAAAAAATATCAGTCATAGAAAAATGTCTCCAAATGGTAGAAGCAATGGAATTAGTAGAAAAGAATATTGAAACAGAGACTCTTAAGTATGACTCACAAGTTCAATAATATAAAAGACACCATGAAATTAAAAAAGAAAGAAATTGAAGGTATAAAAATTTTTGGAGGTAAAAATTAATACTTTTATTTCTTGAAAAAATAATTGATTTCTTAAAGCAAAAGTAGTAACTGTCTGTTAGGGAGTATATCCAAAAATGCTCTGGTAGAAATAAGAAATGTATAAAATTATTTGCAACTGGACTCTGAACTGTGTAGTGTATGGACCTCTAAGAGTCTAAGCTTTTTTAGCTTAAGACCTAGAAAAGAGACTGACTCAGTTTATTTAGGCTAGGCTTCCTTTTTCATTGGGTCTAACCAAGTCCTGCTTAGTATCTTCATATTTTATTTATTTTACAGTTAAAAAAGGGAGAGTTCATTTCTCTAAAGCTTAGCAGTTATTAACAGCTGTCATTATTGAATGTTTAGAGTGTGCCAATCAAGGGTTTTTCATGATTATCTCATTTAATACTAACACTCATCTGGCGAGATATACACATAAACTTCACTTAGGAAGCCAACGCTAAGAGTTGTTAAGGCATTTACTCAAGATTTCACATATAGGCAGTAAAACATAGGCCTCTCTGGTTGTACAGCTGTGCTTTTGCAACCACTCTGCTGTGCTGCCCCCTAAGAGGAGAACTGACCTGAGCCATTCACTGTGTGTGACCTTTCCTCTTTGCCTCAACTGATGACCTCGGCTTTCCAAAAGGTGGGCAATCCTTAAGAAGAAAGTTTTCAGATGTCTGGTCCTACTCTATTGTCCACAAAGACTGAGAAAAAAGAATGAATATCTATTAGAAAAGAGTGAGTATCTATTAGAAACCTAAGTTATATATAATTTAGAGTTTCATGTGTTCTTTGACCCAACAGAGCTATTTTTCTTGGTGTGAAATGAGGATGAAGACCATAAATTCAAAATGTGGGACTAATGTTTATTCTGTTTCTGTTTATTTTTATTTTCCCATCTATGTTTTAAATCTGCATCCTGTATTATTTTGAATCATCCACTCTGTATAATATAGAACTAGACATTAAAGAGAAGCCACAAAAATTTTAAAAATATATATGTGAATTATTTTTGTAAGTTATTCAGAGTGTTGTAAAAGTAAGGGAATATTTACTCTTAAGGCTAAATATTCAGAATATATACTGGTCGACTAAGGTAGAATGTAATTGTGGTAATAATGACTTGCTGCATTTTCAGAGCACTTTTAGTTTCTGAAACCTATGACTTATTTCGTCTGATTTCCTCCCTTACAATAGGCTAGTGAAGCCTAGATACAAAATATGAATATCTTAATACCTCTACTTGGTAAATGAGAAAACTAAGTCACAAAAGATCAAGAGACTTGTTCCAAGTCACACAATTAGTAAAGTGTTGTCTGGCTGGAATTCAAATCCACGTCTCTTAGTCCACATCTGAGTTTCTCTCAAAGCACTGCACTGCTTTCTTGGTGGATGAGGTAACTTTGGATTCTGAGCTTGTTTAGATTTTCTGATGGGTTGATTACATTCACATTGGTTAACCTATTCACTTTCAACTCTGTATTAATGGATTATCCATAATTAGTAGCATGTTCATTTTCATAAACTTCCTTATGACCTGTAAAAATATTTTAAATTCATGTCTCTTGCCCACTTTTTAATGGGGTTATTTTCTCTTTGCTTGATGATTTAAGTTTCTTATAGACTCTGGATATTAGACCTTTGTCAGATACATAGTTTGTGAATATTTTCTCCCATTCTGTAAGTGGTCTGTTTATTCCCTTGATAGTTTCTGAACTTGTGAGTTCTGTGCAGAACCTCTTTACTCTAATTAGGTCCCCCTTGTCAAGTTTGGTTTTTGTTGCAATTGCCTTTGAGAACCTAGCCATAAATTATTTGCCAAGGCCAATATTGAGAAGAATACTTCTTAGGTTTACTTCTAGGATTTTTATAGTTTGAGGTATTACATTTAAGTCTTTAATCAAATATCTTGAGTTTCTTTTATATGGTGATAGATAGGAGTTCATTCTTTCTGCATATGAATAGCCAGTTATCCCAGCACCATTTATTGAATAGACAGTCTTTTCTCCATTGCTTATTTTTGTTGAATTTGTCAAAGATCAGGTGGTTGTAGATGTGTGGCTTTATTTCTGGATTCTCTATTTTGTCCTATTTGTCTATGTGCCTGTTTTTGTACCAGTGTCATGCTGTTTTGGTTACCAGAGCTTTGTAATATAGTTTGAAGTTGGGTAATGTGATGCCTCTGGCTTTGTTCTTTTGCTGAGGATTGCTTTGGCTATTGGGCTCTTCTTTGGTTCCATATGAATTTTAGAACAGAGACTTCTCAAAAGAAGACATACAAATAGCCCATAAACGTATGAAAAATGCTCATTATCTCTAGTCATCAGAGAAATGCAAATCAAAACCACAAGGAGACACCATCTCACACTAGTCAGAATAGTTTTTTTTTTTTAAGTCAAAAAATAACAGATATTGGTGAGGCTACAGAAAAAAAGAGACAATTATACACTGTTGGTAGGAATGTAAATTAGTCTAGCTACTGTAAAGAGAAGTTTGGAGATTTCTCAAAGAACTAAGAGTTGAACTACAGTTTGACTCAGCAATCCCATCACTGAGTATACACCCAAAGGAAAATAAATTGTTCTACCTAAAGGACACATGCACCCATATGTTTATCACAGTACTATTCACGATAGCAAAAACATGGAATCAACCCAAGTGCCCATCAACAGTGGATTGGGTAAAGAAAATGTGGTACATATACACCATGAAATATTATACAGCCATAAAAAAGAATGAAATCTTGCCCTGTGCAGCAACACAGATGTAGCTGGAGGCTGTTGTCCTAAGGGAAATAATGCAGAAAGATAAAGCAAAGTGCTACATGTTCTCCCAAGTAGGAGCTAAGCATTGAGTACACATGGACATAAAGACAGAAATAATAGACCCTGGGTACTACTAGAACGAAGAGTAAAGGAGGCAGGGGAAGGGCTAAAAAAACTACCTATGAGTACTATGCTCACTACCTGGGTGACGGATTCAGTCATACCCCAAATCTCAGCATCATGCAATATCCCTTTGTAACAAACCCGCACGTGTATCCCGATTTGCAAATAAAAGTTGATAAAAAAAAAACTAAATTGCTTTCTGCAAGCAATTTCAAGATAATCAAAATGTCTTTGATGAATAATAAGTGACAATGAGAAGAAAATACTACATTTTTAATAAATTGTGTGTGTTAATAAGTGAGGTAGTTCACCCACCAACCTGGGAGATGGTGCTCTCATCCCCACTCCACAGGCAAGTCTGGGAATCCAGAGGCCTTCGGTAGTTGCCTAGGATTAATCCCCTTTGCAAACATATATCTGGATTCAACATATTCTTGCTAGATTCCTGAGCCCGTGTTCTTTTCATTCTACCACAAGGGGGTTAGAATTGAATTTTAGACATGATATGTTGTGACTATGATGCTTATTTTTAAACAAATATTGTACACATTCTTTGATTCTATTTTTAGAATTGGTTCTAACTTCTATTTAAAATGAAACAATAAAGCTTGCCAGGATGTATTAGTCTTCTTAAATGTGGGAGTGTTATAATATTTTAATACAAGAATCTACTTACTTGGCAACTTCATTGATCTGAAATATTTTTAGTACAAATAAATTAGCAGAAATGGTACTAAATGTACAATACAAAAGCATGCTGTTCATAACACTAAGTCACTTCATTATCTAGAACTCATTGACGGTTTGTGTGCATTTATAGCAAGTTTGGTGATTTTTACTTTCCAACACATAGCAGGTTAGAAACCTCAAATTGGAAAACAGAGAAAAAAGCTATAAAAAGTGAGCTGAGAGACATATAAAGATGTAAATAATTGCTGAATAAGAAGGTTAAAAAATTGCCAAGATAGATACAAGTATTTTACATAGGGTAGCATATTGGTTTCATTTATGGAGGGTCATGTATCCATTTATTTCTTTATTGAAAAGTTTTATTTCATAAACCCCAGGCCTGAATGTATCACTATAATAATAACTAATGTTCATAATAACCATGAACAATTTAAACAGAAAAGTTAAAGTTGAATCACGGACTAGCAAGGCTGGAAGAGATCTTAGAAATGCATCATGGAGCTAAAGCTCTCATTTTTCAGATGAAGCTACTTAGTCTCAGAGAAGTGAAATAACTTCCCAGACCTTCCTACCTTGTCCCTGGAGAGTTTGGCAGAGCTAAACTCAGATAAATTCACTGCCTCCCTTTTCCAGTGGCATTATGTATTGAGGTTGCTATTTAGAAAGTGCATTCCACGATGATCAGTCTTCACAAAGACTTCCATTGAAGAGAAAGTTATTTCTTTTGAATATTGGAGCCTAATATTCAAAAGAAATATACACTGAGTTCCTGTTAGTTCTAAAAGTCACTTCCACGGAACACCCCATACCCTCAGGAAATGAGGTAAATGTGTTGTTGCTGTATGTTAAATTTTTAACTACCATGGACAA
Organism: Piliocolobus tephrosceles; assembly: GCF_002776525.5. Lineage (NCBI taxonomy): Eukaryota > Metazoa > Chordata > Mammalia > Primates > Cercopithecidae > Piliocolobus > Piliocolobus tephrosceles. The sequence continues at coordinate 81,202,243 of NC_045439.1, forward strand.
ATAGGTCACCCATCTCTTGCTCCTTTTGACTAATCCCTATGGGCCTCTATTACAGGAGAAAATGAGATGGAGAATCTGTGACTGAGCAATACACACTTTGGTCCTCTGAAATGGATGGAGGTGACTTAATTTTCTCACAGCAGTCTGAGGGCATCAATTAGAAATGAAGGAAAGGTCAAGATGAGAAAGCAGAAATAATTAAAATAAAGGGAAAATTAACCTGAGTGCCAGGGACTCATTACTGAAGTTGAAAAAGAAAGCAGAGTAGAGGAGAAGCAGGATCGGAATCACGTTAATATTAAATAGGAAGGCAATACAGGAGGCGAGCGTGAGGGAGGAAATGAATTCCAAAAAGTGCAAAACAAATTTAAAAAGCTTAGATTATTTTCTGACTATCTTTAGTTATTATAAAGGCTTTGGTCATTTAAAAGAGAGAGAAAGAGAAGAATGAGAGAAAAGGAAAAGAAACAGAAAAAGAAGGAAAGAAAAAAAAGATGAACTAGTTGCTGCTCTGCCTTTTACGACTACTTTTTCTAGACCTTCATCTGAACACCTATCCCCTGTTCCAATCTGTCTCTCTCCAAGCTCCAAGCCTCCTGCCCTGAGGCAAGACCTAGATTTCAGGAGTTAGAGAAATGACTCCCAGCCAAAAATGCCATCAGAAGTAGGCACATCCTGCTCAAGTGCTCTGGGTGAGATCAGCGCTCCTGAGTTTTCCCCAGCACTTATTTCAGTACAGCATCACTTACCAACAACTCAAGCAGTGACCAGGGCCACAGGCATTTCTGGGGCACATCAGGCTGAGTCAGAGCACATAAATCCTAAAGGAAAGTGACACGCTTTCAGCATACAGAGGTTGCAGTGCTAGTATTAATACTATACGGACAGACAGAGAAGGAGAGAGAGGGAGAAGAGAGCGTAAGTAGGAACCCAGATTCTAACACCACTTCAGACTATAGGGATGGTCTGAATGTTCAAATATGTGAGGTAAATTCAATTAAAATTACCCAGCTGTTCAAAATGGCCTGGCTATTCAAGTTGGTTACAGTTCTATAATCTCTCTTCTTTTGTGACTTTATCACTTCTACCCATAGGTTTTTCTCACCCTGAATTATTCCCTATACACAAAACAAAGAAAAGGAATAACAACTTTACATAGCTACTTTTCTTCCTCTGCTTCACTGGAAAACTCTCTGAAAATGTACTTAGCTTCTCGGATGGTCTCCTTACACAAGTCTGATGCCTCTTCTCTCTCTCAAGCCTTAGCACTCGGATTTCAGCACCATCATCCCACTGCAACTGCTTTTGCTTCAGACTGTCTAGTCTCTGCTCAGACCTTACCTGACAAGCCCCTCCAACAGCAACATGATATTGGCCATGACATTTTTCTTGAAGTTCTTTCTTTTTTAATTTCTCTATTATTCTGGTTTATCTTCTGTCTCTTTGATTAATATTGCTCTTTTCTGAGATTCCTCTTTTCACACCACCTACCAGGTGTTGAAGTTCTCTAGAGTCCGGCCCTTTGCATTCTCCCTCTCCATCCACTCACTTCCATCTGTCAATGCTGAAGGAACACTTTGGGACGACTTCATCCACAGGCTGATAGGAAGATGATTCAGAAATTCCATGTTCCGCATTCAGATAGAACAATGTTCAGAGGATAGAAGAGACCGTTTTTTTCTTGTAATCTTTTATGAGTACACATTTCTTCAGAAGTTAGTCAACAGAATTCCAACCTCATTTAATGGCCAGAATGGAATCACATGACAACAAACATTTATTGAACCAATGACAGACAAGAAGAATGGAGCTTCTATGGTGGCTAATACTAACCATCTTGAGAAGGAATTATATTTGTCACGGTCCTAGCCAGAGAGTTTAATAAACGATATTTTACATAAGTGCAGTCAAGTATAGGAAAACCACAAGAGATAGTAGAGTTTTCTGGTTGTAAGGGTACCCTTGAAGCGAGCAGGGAGGTTTGCGAGCCTTAGATGTGAAGGAGAAAAAGGGAGACAGTTGTGTGAGGACGTTCCCTGAGTGGAAATTTGGTCTTTGGCACAATTTTTTTTTTTTGGTTCAATTTGTTGATCTTTTGTGTGTTGATTTGTAATGTAATCTTGTATCCAGCATATTGATAGATTTCCTTTGAATTTTAATAGTTTGTAGATTTTTATGTGTATGTGTATGCGTGTGTGTCCCTGTATCTCATATCTGCAAACAATCAATCACATACTGTATTATTGCTTCCAATCTGTATACATCTTATTTATTCTTCTAAAATGTCTGAATCGGACTGAATTTCTGTGCTGTGTTGAAAAGTATACTGGATAGCAGTCACCTGTGCCTTATTCCAACTTTAAACAGAATGCATCTAATTTTTCCCCATTATGTTTGTTATTTTCTGTGGGTTTTTTTAGATAACCTCATCATCTGCTTTCTATTCCCAATGGCTTTTCTTAGTTTAATCCCTCATTATCTCTCCCTGGGAATATTGCAGTAGCCTCCTAACTAATTTATCTGCCTCCAGCCTCATACCCCACACATTGGTCTTCTGCACTGTGATCAAGGTAATACTTATGAAATGCAAATCTGATCATGACTCTACATGCTTACAATTTCTTATTAACCTTGCAAGATGTATATAACACACAAGTCCAGGTTCCTGATTTAAAAAAGCCAACCCTGCTGTATCAGTCAGAACTTCATCTCACACAACTTCCTGCTAGACAGAAGAATATAAGGTCTCTACAAAATAAGAGCACCTTAATGTTTACCAGAAAAAGCTTCTGCCTCTTTCAAGCCTAAGTTGTCACTACTCTTCACAAACAGCCTTCTGAAAATGGTGTTCTGTAAGTTTCTCTCCCCTATTGTTACCCCGAGTTCTCCTCCCTTCCTTTTCACAAGGTATACCCTCATCACCTGTGATCATAAAATCGCCACTCCATTGCCAACAAAATTGATTCTCAAATGGGTTTTAAGTTGTACCCTTATATGTCAGGAAGCCTAAGATTTTGATATGCAAAGGAATTGAAATGTGATAGCAACCCAGACACTACTAACTAGTGAGAATGCTACCTTTCCTTTATTGGTAAGCAGCATAGTTTTAGATTAAATTTTAAGATTTTGGTTTTGGTCTTTTTTCCACAACACTCTCCTTCTAACTTAAGCTATTTTCACAACCCCCTTTGGCATGTTAAGCTTCTATAATATCAACATATGGACATTTCCATAACAAGCTATGCTAGGTCAAGCCTCCTCTGTTTTCACATATGCGTTCCTATGCCTGCCTGAATTATCCTTTCTCTGAAAGTCTATTCTCTTACAAACCTCACTTTATGTCATTTCTTCCTGGAAGCCTTCTCTTTGAACCCCAAGGATTAGGGAATCCTTTTCTCTGTATCATTTCTGTACATTTTACATGTTTTACTGTAGTTTTTATACTATATTCTAACTTCTTCACTGGGACTGTTGCACACAATTTGACCCAAAGGGAGCTTTCAACACTTTTGATGAATAAATTAATGAGTGCATAAATGAATGCATGAATATCTTAATGAGTTTTTTTTTGAGGCACAGATCTGGCAGAGTTATTGGCCCTAATTCAATATTCTGTATATGTTTCTTCTTTCTTGGTTCACTAGGCAATAGCGCCAGGTCTCTCCCATGCAAAGCCATCCCAGTACCATCCAGAGGACCTTCAGAAGCATAGCAGCCTCAGTCACTCAGGGACATACCAAACTGAGTCCTGGAAACATTCAACTTCTCTTCAGTCTTTGTCTTGCCAGCACCTTTATTATTCTGGGAAATTAGAAAACTGATGCCTTAACCACTGCTGAGGAGCTCCGATTTAGAAGTTGGAAGCGCAGAGCAGAAAATGCCACCTGTCCTGGCTATGGGGTGGGGGACTGCCCTAAACAAAAATACTGTTGAGATGATTGGGATCAGGTGTGCTGGGGAAGCTACCAACAACTGAGAGGTAAAGTGTCTAACTCTACACTAGCTTTGGAACAGGAGAAGCCAGACATGGTACTAGATGAAGTGTGCCAGTCTCATTTAATTATCACAACAGGCCTGCAAAGTCAATATTATTCCCATTTTATAGATGAGGACCCTAGGGCTGAGTGAAATCAACTCATTTAATGAAGGTTATGTAGACAGCAACTTTCTAAGCCAAGCTACAAAATTAGGTCTGGTCTTATTCCAAAGAATTCATTGTTTTGTTGATGTTATTTTCTTAACCCTGTACTACAACACACTTTTATCTGAAAGCAGAAGTGGCTTCGGCCCTCACCATCCTCAACCACCCCACTCCCCAGCATACCTAAGCTGGTAGCCTGCTTCAATACGTCAAATTATTTCTATAAAAAAGATAACTCAGCAAGCATTAAATGCCAGATGTCATCAAACTGACCACCCACCTCTAGGTATCAAGAAGCAAGAACAAGAACAATTAGATTATGATGATTGATGTCAGACTAAAAAAAGAGGCAAGAAGGTGGTGTGATACTTTTGAAAGAGGGCAGCTGTAGTTTAAAAACAACATGAATCAGAATTTAAGCTAAACTATAATTTCTGTAATTTAGTGAATAAAAAAGAAATTAAACTTCTATTCATGTCTAGCTCCAAAGAGTTTTGATTGTCATATTACATTTTCTGTTGCATAGAAATACAAAATTAGGGATTCATTCTAGATTGGTAATAGTAATTCAAGGCTATCATGTGAAAGAAGTATTTGAAAAAAAAAGAGAGAGTATTTGTATTTTGCTAGATCACAGTGGCAGAACTAAAACCAGTAAGTGGAAGCATCGGGGGTCACAATAAAAGAAAACACTCTACTATGAACAGAGCTGTCCAAAGGTGAAATGAGTCACTTCAGTGAGACTGCCTCTGCAGAGATTTTCAAGGGTGACTGGGACAGCACTTAACTGGGGCATTTCAAAAAGGTACAAGTCTCCAGTTGCGTAGGATTACGTGATGTCTAAGGACTTTTCCCAATTTGTTATTCTTTTGTTTTAGAACAGGTGAAAAGATTTCCACTTTCTCTGCTATTGTTTACACATCTTATACTTATTTGAAAATGATGTACTACCATATTAGCCATTTATTTTTGCATGTACTTGATTTGTGCCTATAGCCTGCATGTTGCCTCTCATTAATGTTGAATGTTAGGAGAAGGCGTTTACCAGTGTTAACTAGCTGCACTTGACTTATTCTGTATTATGGTGGGCATCACACATCTTGAGCAAGTCTATTGCTAGGCTTAGTTAATTATTTATAATAAATAAAATAAAATTTGCATCATTCTGAGCAAACTATCGCAAGGACAGAAAACCAAACACCGCATGTTCTCACTCATAGGTGGGAATTGAACAATGAGATCACTTGGACACAGGATGGGGAACATCACACATTGGGGCCTGTCATGGGGTCGGGGGAGGGGGAAGGGATAGCATTAGGAGATATACCTACTGTAAATGACGAGTTAATGGGTACAGCACACCAACATGGCACATGTGTACATATGCAACAAACCTGAAAGTTGTGCACATGTACCCTAAAACTTAAAGTATAATAAAAATAAATAGATAATAATAAAAAAAACTTGAAGAATCCAGGAATTAAATTGCTCTTGAAAATGACTCATGCTGTAATATTTATTTTTGAAAAAAAATGTAAAATCCGTTTCCACTCACATATTATTGGACATTACCCTAGTTCTTACCTTGCTTTTGAAAAATCCCGGTTTACACGTAGCAATTCATAAGCCTCTTGGTTGCTTATTTTCATAGATTCACATAAATACTAAGGAGCATAAAACTTTATCTTATTTCTTCTTCATAAAAATGATAAAATTTAAATCGAGTATTTAAATGCCATATATAAAGCAATATTCTGCTTCTTAAGGACAGAATTTTATTTAAAACTCTGTTTCCTGGTTCTTAACTATCCCCCTTTCCCATTTCTCTATCTCACTTTTTTCGCTCTCATGCAGGCATACCTATGAGATATTGTGAGTTCAGCTCCAGACCACTACAATGAAGGGAGTATCTCAACAGAGCAAGTCACACAAACTTCTTTAGCTTTCCAATGCATATAAAAGTTATGTTTATGCTATCCTGTAATCTACGAAGTGTGCAATAGCATGTATCTGAAAATGATGTACATACCTGAATTTAAAAATACTTTATGGCTAAAATAAGCTAATGATTATCTGAGCCTTCAGAGTGTGATCATCTTTTTGCTGGTAAGGAGGCTTGCTTCATTGTTGACGGCAGCTGACGATCACAGGGGAGATTGCTGAAGTTTGGGATGGCTGTGGCAATTTCTTAAAACAAGACAATAATGTATACTGCAGCAATTGACTCTTCCTTTCACACACATAAAATGTTTCTCTATAGCATGTGATGCTCTTTGGTAGCATTTTACCCACAGTAGGACTTCTTTGAAATTGGGATCAACCTTCTCAAATCCCATTGCTGCTTTATCACCTAAATTTATGCACTATTTAAAATTCTATGTTGTCATTTCAACAATGTTCTCAGCATCTGCACCAGGAGTAGACTTCATCTCAAGAAACCACATTCTTTGCTCATCCATAAGAAGCAACTCCTCATCTTTTCAAGGTTTATCATGAGATTGCGGCAATTCAGTCACATCTTCAGGCTCCATTTCTAATTCTAGTTTGCTTTCTATTAATATTTCTACCACATCTGCAGTTACTTCCTCCAGTGACATCTTGAACCCCTCAAAGTTATCAATGAGGGCTGGAACTCACTTCTTCTAAATTCCTATTTATGTAGATCTTTTGACCTTCTACCATGAATTACAAATGGTCTTAATGGCATCTAGAATGCTGAATCCTCCCCAAAAGGTTTTTATTGACTTTGCCCAGATCCACTGGATAAATCACTACCATGGCACATATAATATGATGAAATGTATTTCTTAAATAGTAAAAGTTGAAAGTCAAATTACTCCTTGATCCATGGGCTGCAGAAGGGATGATGTGGAAGTAGGCATGAAAATAGCATTCATCTCCTTGTACATCTCCATCAGGGCTCTTGGGTGACTAGGTGCATTGTCACTGAGCAGCAATATTTTGAAAGGAAGCCTTTGGTCTGAGAACTAGGGCTCAACAGTGGGCTTAAATTACTCAGTAAACTATTCAGTAAACAGATTTGCTTTCATCCACACTTTGTGATTCCATTGATAGTGCACAGGCAGAGTACATTTAGCATAATTCTTAAGGACCCTGAGATTTTCAAAATGGTAAGTAAGCATTGGCTTAACTCAAAGTCACTAGTTGGATTAGTCCCTAATGAGAGAGTCAGCCTGTCCTTTGAAGCTTTGAAGAAAGGCATTGAGTTGTCCTCTGTAGCTACAAAAGTCTTAGATACCATCTTCTTCCAATAGAAGGCTGTTTCATCTACACTGAAAATCTGTTGTTTCACTGTAGCCACCTTTACCACTTATTTTAACTAGATTTTTTGAATAACTTGCTGTAGCTTCTACATCAGCACTTGGCTGCTTCATCTTGCCCTTTTATGTTATGGAGATGACTTATTTCCTTAAACCTTATAAAAACCAACCTCTGCTAGCTTCAAACTTTTCTTCTGAAGCTTCCTCACCTGTCTCATCCTTCCCTGAATTGAGGAGAATTATGGCTTGCTCTGGATTAGGCTTTGACTTAAGGAAGATAATGTTGTAGCTGGTTTGAATTTCTTTCCAGACCGGTAAGACTTTCTCCCTATCAGTAATAAGATTGTTCATTTTCTTATGAGTTGTGTGTTCACTGGAGTAGCACTTTCAGTTTTCTTCAAGAATACCTTTGCATTCACAACTTGACTAAATGTTTGACACAAGAGGCCTAGCTTTGGCCTGGCTCAGCTTTTGACATGCCTTCATCACTAAGCTTCATCGTTTCTAGCTTTCTACTTAAAGTCAGAAACATGCAACTCTACCTTTCACTTGAACACTTAGAGGTCATCACAGTTTTATTAGTTGGCCTAATTTCAATAATGCTGTTCTCAGGAAATAGGCAGGCTGAAGTAGAGAGAGAGAAGGAAAGTGGAGCAGTCAGACACACATGACATTTATCAAGTAAGTTCATTCTTACGGCACCCCAAAACAATTACAGTGGTAACATCAGAAATCACTGATCACAGATCACCATAGCAGATATAATAATAATGAAAATGTTAGTAATATTGTGAGAATTACCAAAATGTGACACAGAGAGACAAAGTGAGCACACGCTGCTGGGAAAATGGTAGCAACAGACTTGCTTGATGCAGGGTTGCCACAAACTTTCAATTTATATTAAAGAAAACACACACACACACACAATATCTGCAAGGTGCTGGAAAGCAAAAGGCAATACATTGAATTATATTATTGTATGTGTGTTTATGTGTTTGTATGTATATGTGTACATGATATAGTTTGGATGTTTGTCCCTTCCAAATCTCATGTTAAAATCTCCCCATCCCAATGTTGGAGGTGGGACCCTGTGGAGGTGTTTGGGTCATGTGGGTGGAACCCTCATGAATAGCTTGGCTCCTTGCCCATAGTAATGAGTGAGTTCTGCTCTCTTAGTTCACAAGAGAGCTGATTGAAGAGCCTGGCATTTCTTCCCTTCCTTCTCTTACTCTCTGTCTCCCATGTGGTGCACCTACTCCTCTTTTACATTCTACCATGAGGAAAAGCTTCCTGAGGTCCCAACCTGAAGCAGATGCTGGCGCCATGCTTCTTGTACAGTTAGCAGAACTGTAAGCCAAATAAACCTCTCCTTATAAATTACCCAGTTTTCGGTATTCCTTTATAGGGATGCAGAATGGACTAATATAGTACATGAGTACATATACATACACATGCATACATATATGGCTATATAATATGTACTTATATTCCTATGAACGTATGTATTTCATATATCACTTATGAATTATAATTTATATAAATTAAGACATGAATACAAAGAGTGAGAATTGGGATATCTTTGTATGTTTTAATTTTATTTAAGTTTAATACATAATTTTAAAAATATTTACTTCCATTAACACGTATTTAACTTTTATTGTGATCTTTGGGCTTAATTATTGACAAGGCAAATGTTTTTGTCTTATTAGAGCTTATAATATTGAGATGAAGAGAGACAACTAGAAGTCCAGTATCAGTATTGGTGATAATTCCTCCAATAAGGGAAGTCAAAGTATATTAGAGAATTACCTAACGTGGGCCCTGGGAGGTTGGAAATGGTGCCAGTAAGGTTTCCAGGGGAAGGGATGGCTCAGTGGAAACCTGAAGGGTGAGTGGCAATGAGTGAAGGCAAGAGGCCTAGAAACTCACGTGCAGAAGTCACAAAAGAAAGATAAAGCAAAGAGCATTCAAGGAACTGGAAAAAGCTAAGTGTAAATGTGGTAGAAGATTGAGAAAGCAAAGTAAGTGGGCATGAAAGAGTATAGACAGTTACATCAAATATTAAGCAAGCAAACAATAAAGCCACAAGATTAACTCCACAGTTTAAGACTCTTGGTGAATTTTCACATGTGTCCTTTACATGCCTATGCTCTCCAATTTTCCCAAATTCAGCCAGCAGCATTTTCTGTTTCATTAGCTCCAAGAATGGTGGCGCCCTCCACCTAGTTGCCCCTGCTTAATTTCAACACCTCATCAGGTCTGCAAGACCTTCCAATTCTTCCTCCTAAATGTTTCCTGTATCTTCAACTTCTCACATCGTCATAATTACCACTTACTTTGTTTATCCTTGTTTATTGCAACAGCCAAAAAGCCTTCTTGCTTTTGGTTTATCCTTTCCCTTGTCAGTTCATGCCTATGGTAACATCTACTCAACTGGAGGCAGAATGGTGCAGTGTGGAGAGCACTGGGATTCAAGAAGAGAAAATGAGAGATCTCCCACCAAAATTCTGATGTGTGACTAAGAGTCAGACATCCTAAATGTGGTTGATATACCAGCCAAATATGGTAGGAAAAACATGAAGACAACATCTCTCCAATGTCTCTTTTCCTACATTCAACACCACTACCACCACTGCCCCCACCCCACCCCCACTCCCACTCCCACCCCCACCACACACACATACATATTTTGGTTTCTAGGAATAGCTGTTCCTGGGACACAGCCCTGATAAGAAGCCCAAGAATGGTGAGTTTTGGCATTGAGTTTAGCAGCAGGCACACCATAGATATTCTCTGTCAGCTTTTTGCTGTGATGTTGACAAACTGGGTGTAAACACAGTTAGGAAACTGTTGGCAGCCTCAGAATTGGCAGCTTTCTATAAGTGAGGCTTTATAAAAATCATCACTTGGTTTACTAAAACCAAGTGATGCCCATTGTCCCCTCTGCATCTTTGCATTCTATGACTTCTGGTACCAAAAAAGGCAACTAGAAACTTAAACAAGGGAATTGTTGGCCAAAAGATATAAAATTCCAGCTGGACTGGAGGAATAAGTTCAACAGATTTAGTGTACATCATTGTAATTATTATCACAATATACTTATACTTGAAAATTGCTGAAAGTAGATTTTAAGTGTTCTCACTATAAAAAAAAATAGCATGCAAGGTAATGCAGATGTTAAATAGATTGATTTAGCCATTCCACAATGTATCCATATATCAAAGCATCACACTGTACACCATAAATATATATGATTTTTTATTTGACAAAAACAATACAAAAATGCAAAACACGATATCAGGAAGGTTATTCACATTCTGAGTTACTAGGAATGTTACTTAGATACATTTTGAATTTTTCATCCTTAAGACAATTGCAAACCACCACAACAAAAATCTTTGTGGACAGGTTGATACCACCACTAGTCTCAAACGATTGCCTTTTTAGCTCCATTTGTCTCCCAATATAGACAAAGTTACTTTCTGTGTTTTGTTTTTCCCCCCTTTAATTCTCAACTGAGCCCTCCTTCTCTGACTCATAAAAAGGACAGTAGACTGTGAAATAACACTACGCAACAACTTCTCAGAGAAGCACTTGGTGACCATAAGGCATAGCCAGCAAGTAGGATAGCACGTAAAAGTTGGCCTTTACTTAGAACTGATTTGAAGACGATGTATTTAAAACCACACAGTTCATTAGCATTTCAGAGGGATAACTTTTTACTATGACTGAGTCATAAGACTGAGTCTAAGTACAGCATAGTGTTTCCTGAGCCTTTCAGTGCCTGTGCTGAAGTGTAAGCCTGCTTTCCATTCTGCATCTTCATGTTTAATGTGATTTTCTGTAATCATACTGGCTGTTCTTTCAGAAACAGTACCAGGAAAAAAAGTAAACTTCCCGAGGAAGATAGATTCTGTATATGTAGAAGCATGTTCCAATCCACTTTTTATTTTTTTCTTTTTATTTTTTCATTTTAAACAGTAAGTTTATTTAAACAACAAGACGCTTGACTTGAAGGGAAAACTATCTAGGATTCTTTTTTTGTTTTAGAGTAATTTATCCCTACTTAAAGATAGATTGTCCTACATGTAACAGCTATGTACAAAAAAGTTATAAAATTGTCCTTGGTTTTACAATGATAAATGAAAAACATTAAAATTCTCCAATTGAACAAGGTATGCAAGGATTTTTATGTTGTGTGTTTTTGTTAAAACAGTGAGAGCAAAATAACTTACTGGAATATAAAGATAAGAGCTAAATGAGCACGCCACTAATGGAGAAAGGGGGTATTTTCACAGAATCAGTATTTTTCCCCATCCCGTCTCCACTTGATGTCAATCATAACATATCATTGGCTGTTTAGTCAAAAAAAATGCAATATGCTTGTGCACATATACCAGTTACTTTATGTACAATAAAGGAATGGGGAAGGGGGAAATGAAAGAATAGAGAAAACTATACGGTAGTAGTCAGGATGTGGTGGAACCAAATTGCAGTTTTCTAATTGAGAATGTAATCTTGGTCTTTAAAGAACAGAGTTCTGGAGTAAAGAAGCAGGTTCCCTTTTCAGTAGACACCTCCCGTCTGCTGTTGGAACACATCAATTGTATCTTCATCCTCCATTTCCAACTGTGCAGGTGTGTCTGTTTCATTGATTGGTTGCCCGTCAAATCGGAATCTGATCTGCCTCATTGACAATCCCTGTCGTTCACAATAGGCTTTCATTAGTTTACTAAGTGGTGTATGCCTCTTAATCTTAAACTGCACCACAGAACCATCCTGCCCCGCCACCTTCAAATTAATATGATCATTGTTCTCAGTCTTGACTCCTTCCTTGGGCTTTTCGTCGACCATGGCGAGCGCCAGAGTCTCCTCAGCTGCCGCATCATAAAAGAGGTACCAGGTCCTCACTAATCGAACACACAAGCAGCACCAGGAGCCCCAATCCACTTTTTAAATCGCAAAGTCTGCCCTTTTAACTTGTTCAATTCCATGGGTTTTGTCAAATGTACACAGTGATGTTAACTCTGCTACAATCATGATGGGAAATATTTCCATCATCCCAGAAGCTCTCACATGCTGCTTTGTAATCAGTTGTCTCCTTCCACCCATGGAACTCTGGAAACCACTGATTTTTCTTCCCCTTTCCTAGGATTTCATATAAGCAAAATTATAGAATACGTAATATTTTGTTACTGAATTATTTTATGATTCTTTATACGATGTTTTTGAGTTTCAATCATGATGTGAATATAAAGAGTTTGTTCCCTTTTATTGCTGAATTGCATTCTGTAGTATATGTAATCCAAAATTTATCTCTTCTGAAGTTGGTCAACATGTGGATTGTTTCTAGTTTTTTTATTATTATGAATAAAACTGCTATCTGTGAACATTCCTTCACAAATCTTGGTGTGAACATATCCTCTTATTTCCCTTGTGTAATACTTAGACGTGAAATTTCTAGGTAGTTTGGTAAGTGTGTTTAATTTTGTTTTCATACTAGTTCTGCATAGTTGCCAACACTTAGAATTTTCAATCTCTTTTATTTTGGCTATTGTAATGAATATATAGTGACATTTTATTGTGGTCTGAATTTTTATTTTTCTAATGACAGATCATGCTAAGCATCTTTTCATATGCTTATTTTCCATCTGTATCATTTTGTAAAATATCTATTTAAATTTCTTTTTTGTTGTTTCTTTTTTTTTATATACTTTAAGTTCTAGGGTACATACGCACAACATGCAGGTTTGTTACATATGTATACATGTGTCATGTTGGTTTGCTGCACCCATTAACTCATCATTTGCATTAGGTATATCTCCTAATGCTATCCCTCCCCTCTCCCCCCATCCCACAACAGGCCCCGGTGTCTGATGTTCCCCATCCTGTGTCCACGTGTTCTCATTGTTCAATTTCCACCTATGAGTGAGAACATGCGGTGTTTGGTTTTCTGTCCTTGCAATTGTTTACTCGGAATGATGGTTTCCAGCTTCATCCATGTCCCTACAAAGGACATGAACTCATCCTTTTCTATGGCTGCATAGTATTCCATGGTGTATATGTGCCACATTTTCTTAATCCAGTCTATCATTGATGGACATTTGGGTTGGTTCCAAGTCTTTGCTATTGTGAATAGTGCCACAATAAACATAAGTGTGCATGTGTCTTTATAGCAGCATGATTTATAATGCTTTGGGTATATACCCAGTAATGGGATGGCTGGGTCAAATAGTATTTCCAGTTCTAGATCCTTGAGGAATTGCCACACTGTCTTCCACAATGGTTGAACTAGTTTACAGTCCCACCAACAGTGTAAAAGTGTTCCTATTTCTCCACATCCTCTCCAGCACCTGTTGTTTCCTGACTTTTGAATGATTGCCATTCTAACTGGTGTGAGATGGTATTTCATTGTGGTTTTGATTTGCATTTCTCTGATGGCCAGTGATGATGAGCATTTTTTCATGTGTCTGTTGGCTGCATAAATGTCTTCTTTTGAGAAGTGTGTCTGCCCATATACTTTGCCCACTTTTTGATGGGGTTGTTTTATTTTTTCTTGTAAGTTTGTTTAAGTTCTGTGTAGATTCTGGATATCAGCCCTTTGTCAGATGGGTAGATTGCAAAAATTTTCTCCCATTCTGTAGGTTACCTGTTCACTCTGATGGTGGTTTCTTTTGCTGTGCAGAAGCTCTTTAGTTTAATTAGATCCCATTTGTCAATTTTGGCTTTTGTTGCCATTGCTTTTGGTGTTTTAGACATAAAGTCCTTGCCCATGCCTGTGTCCTGAATGGTATTGCCTAGGTTTTCTTCTAGGGATTTTATGGTTTGGGGTCTAACATTTAAGTATTTAATCCATCTTGAATTAATTTTTGTATAAGGTGTAAGGAAGGGATCCAGTTTCAACTTTCTACATATAGCTAGCCAGTTTTCCCAGCACCATTTATTAAATAGGGAATCCTTTCCCCATTTCTTGTTTTTGTCAGGTTTGTCAAAGATCAGCTGGTTGTAGATGTGTGGTATTATTTCTGAGGGCTCTGTTCTGTTACATTGGTCTACATCTCTGTTTTGGTACCAGTACCATGCTGTTTTGGTTATGGTAGCCTTGTAGTATAGTTTGAAGTCAGGTAGTGTGATGCCTCCAGCTTTGTTTTTTTGGCTGAGGATTGTCTTGGCGATGCGGGCTCTTTTTTGGTTCCATATGAACTTTAAAGTAGTTTTTTCCAATTCTGTGAAGAAAGTCATTGGTAGCTTGATGGGGATGGCATTGAATCTATAAATTAGCTTGGGCAGTATGTCCATTTTCACGATATTGATTCTTCCTATCCATGAGCATGGTATGTTCTTCCATTTGTTTGTGTCCTCTTTGATTTCACTGAGCAGTGGTTTGTAGTTCTCCTTCAAGAGGTCCTTCACATCCCTTGCCAGTTGGATTCCTAGGTATTTTATTCTCTTTGAAGCAATTGTGAATGGGAGTTCACTCATGATTTGGCTCTCTGTTTGTCTGTTACTCGTATATAGGAATGCTTGTGATTTTTGCACATTGATTTTGTATCCTGAGACTTTGCTGATGTTGCTTATCAGCTTGAGATTTTGGGCTGAGATTATGGGGTTTTCTAAATATATAATCATGTCATCTGCAAACAGAGACTATTTGACTTCCTCTTTTCCTAATTGAATACCCTTTATTTCTTTCTCTTGCCTGACTGTGCTGGCCAGAACTTCCAACACTATGTTGAATAGGAGTGGTGAGAGAGGGCATCCCTGTCTTATGCCAGTTTTCAAAGGGAATGCTTCCAGTTTTTGCCCATTCAGTATGATATTGGCTGTGGGTTTGTCATAAATAACTTTAATTATTTTGAGATACGTTCCATCAGTACCGAATTTATTTAGAGTTTTTAGCATGAAGGGCTGTTGAATTTTGTCAAAGGCCTTTTCTGCATCCATTGAGATAATCATGTGGTTTTTGTCTTTGGTTCTGTTTATAAGATGGATTACATTTATTGATTAGTGTATGTTGAACCAGCCTTGTATCCTAGGGTTGAAACCCACTTGATAGTGGTGGATAAGCTTTTGGATGTGCTGCTGGATTTGGTTTGCCAGTATTTTATTGAGGATTTTTGCATCGATGTTCATCAGGGATATTAGTCTAAAATTCTCTTTTTTTATTGCGTCTCTGTCAGGCTTTGGTATCAGGATGATGCTGGCCTCATAAAATGAGTTAGGGAGGATTCCCTCTTTTTTCCGTTGATTGGAATAGTTTCAGAAGGAATGGTACCAGCTCCTCTTTGTACCTCTGGTAGAATTCTGCTGTGAATCCGTCTGGTCCTGGACTGTTTTTGGTTGGTAGGCTATTAATTATTGCCTCAATTTCAGAGGCTGTCATTGGTCTATTTAGGGATTCAACTTCTTCCTAGTGTAGTCTTGGGAGGGTGTATGTGTCCAGGAATGTATCCATTTCTTCTAGATTTTCTAGTTTATTTACATAGAGGTGTTTATAGTATTCTCTGATGGTAGTTTGTATTTCTGTAGGATCGGTGGTGATATCCCCTTTATCATTTTTTATTGCATCTATTTGATTCTTCTCTTTTCTGCTGTATTAGTCTTGCTAGCAGTCTATCAATTTTGTCGATCTTTTCAAAATGCCAGCTCCTGGATTCATTGATTTTTTGAAGGGTTTTTTTTGTGTCTCTATCTCCTTTAGTTCTGCTCTGATCTTAGTTATTTCTTGCCTTCTGCTAGTTTTCAAATGTGTTTGCTCTTGCTTCTCTAGTCCTTTTAATTGTGATGTTAGGATGTCAATTTTAGATCTTTCCTGCTTTCTCTTGTGGGCATTTAGTGCTATAAAATTTCCCTCTACACACTGCTTTAAATGTATCCCAGAGATTCTGGCATGTTGTGTCTTTGTTCTCATTGGTTTCAAAGAACATCTTTATTTCTGCCTTCATTTCATTATGTACCCAGTAGTCATTCAGAAGCAGGTTGTTCAGTTTCCATGTAGTTGAGCGATTTTGAGTGGGTTTCTTAATCCTGAATTCTAGTTTGATTGCACTGTGGTCTGAGAGACAGTTTGTTATAATTTCTGTTCTTTTACATTAGCTAAGGAGTGCTTTACTTCCAACTATGTGGTCAATTTTGGAATAAGTGGCGATGTGGTGCTGAGAAGAATGTATAATCTGTTGATTTGGGGTGGAGAGTTCTGTAGATGTCTATTAGGTCCGCTTGGTGCAAAGCTGAGTTCAATTCCTGGATATCCTTGTTAACTTTCTATCTCATGGATCTGTCTAATATTGACAGTGGGGTGTTAAAGTCTCCTATTATTATTGTGTGGGAGTCTAAGTCTCTTTGTAGGTCTCTAAGGACTTGCTTTATGAATCTGGGTGCTCCTGTATTGGGTGCATATATATTTAGGATAGCTAGCTCTTCTTGTTGAATTGATCCCTTTACCATTATGTAATGGCCTTCTTTGTCTCTTCTGATCTTTATTGGTTTAAAGTCTGTTTTATCAGAGAATAGGATAGCAACCTCTGCCTTTTTTTGTTTTCCATTTGCTTGGTAGATCTTCCTCCATCCCTTTATTTTGAGCCTATGTGTGTCTCTGCATGTGAGATGGGTCTCCTGAATATAGCACACTGATGGGTCTTGACTCTTTATCCTATTTGCCAGTCTGTGTCTTTTAATTGGACCATTTAGCCCATTTACATTTAAGGTTAATATTGTTTTGTGTGAATTTGATCCTGGCATTATGATGTTAGCTGGTTATTTTGCTTGTTAGTTGATGCAGTTTCTTAATAGCATCGATGGTCTTTGCAATTTGGTATGTTTTTGCAGTGGCTGGTACCAGTTTTCCTTTCCATGTTTAGTGCTTCCTTCAAGAGCCCTTGTAAGGCAGGCCTGGTGGTGAAAAAATCTCTCAGCATTTGCTTGTCTGTAAAAGATTTTATTTCTCCTTCACTTATGAAGCTTAGTTTGACTGGATATAAAATTCTGGGTTGAAAATTCTTTTCTTTAAGAATGTTGAGGCCGGGCACGGTGGCTCAAGCCTGTAATCCCAGCACTTTGGGAGGCCGAGACGGGCGGATCACGAGGTCAGGAGATCGAGACCATCCTGGCTAACACGGTGAAACCCCGTCTCTACTAAAAACTACAAAAAAACACTAGCCGGGCGAGGTGGCGGCACCTGTGGTCCCAGCTACTCAGGAGGCTGAGGCAGGAGAATGGCGTGAACCCAGGAGGCGGAGCTTGCAGTGAGCTGAGATCCGGCCACAGCACCCCAGCCTGGGTGACAGAG